>NC_066619.1:133334320-133641540 GCF_025201925.1 Gopherus flavomarginatus | reverse complement strand
CTGGGGCAGGGGGTGGCTGCGGGTAGGGGGTGCAGGCAGGGGGTGAAGACAGGCAGGGGCTGACTGCGGCAGGGGGCCGGGGGTGGCAGGGGGTGGCTGCGGCAAGGGCTGCGGGCAGGGGGATGGGGCAGGGGCTGGCTGTGGGGAGGCGCTGGCTGCAGCAGGGGGCGCTGGGGGGGGCAGGCAGGGCGGCTGTAGGGAGGGGGTGAAGACAGGCAGGGAGGTGCAGGGGAGAGGTAGAAATGCTGGAGGGTAGGGATAGATTCCAGAGTTGCCTAGACAAATTGGAGGATTGGGCCAAAAAAAAAAAATATATATATCTTATGAGGTTCAGGTAGGACAAGTGCAGAGTCCTGCACTTAGGGTGGAAGAATCCCATGCACTGCTACAGATTAGGGACCGAATGGCTAAGCAGCAGTTCTGCAGAAAAGTACTTGGGGATTACAGTGGACGAGAAGCTGGATATGAGTCAGCAGTGTGCCCTTGTTGCCAAGAAGGCTAATGGCATTTGAGGCTTCATTAGTAGGAGCATTGCCAGCAGATTGAGGGAAGTGATTATTCCCCTCCGTTCAGCATGGGTGAGGCCACATCTGGAGTATTGCAGTATTGCGTCCAGTTCTGCCTCCCTCCACTCCCCCCACCCCACTACAGAAAAGATGTGTACAAATTGGAGGGAGTCCAGCGGAGGGCAACAAAAATGATCAGGTGGCTGGAGTGCATGACTTACGAGGAGAGGCTGAGGGAACTGGGCTTGTTTAATGTGCAGAAGAGAAGAGTGAGGGGGGATTTGATAGCACCCTTCAACTACCTGAAGAGTGGTTCCAAAGAGGATGGAGCTTGGCTGTTCTCAGTGGTGGCAGATGACAGAACAAGAAGCAATGGTCTCAAGTTGCAGTGGGGGAGGTCTAGGTTGGATATTAGGAAACACTATTTCACTAGGAGGGTGGTGAAGCACTGGAATGGGTTACCTAGGGAGGTGGTGGAATCTCCAGCCTTAGAGGTTTTTAAGACCTGGCTTTGACAAAGCCCTGGCTGGGATGATTTAATTGGGGTTGGTCCTGCTTTGAGTAGGGGGTTGGACTAGATGACCTCCCGAGGTCTCTTCCACCCTAACCTTCTATGGTATGTAAAATAGCTATTTTGGATTCTCCAGCTTCAATAAAACAAAGCTTTCAACGTATGAAGTAGAGCTGACCAAAATCAGGGCACAGGGGACTTAGGAAAAACTTCCCAATTTTGTGTTTTACAGCATTTGATATAAACAGCTTTTCAAGATGGCCTGTGGCATATTCTTCTGCAAATCTCTGGGGCTGCTTTTCTCTCTGTTTCCTTTTGGCCTCAGAGTACAACACAATAATAATAGCCAGAGTGTGGTTTTTTCCCCCACTCTGAAGAGTTCTAGAATAGCAAAAGGAAAAATGAAACTACTCTGCCACTTGGTAATTTGAAAAAGTTAGAGTTGAAATAGGGGTCCCTTGACAGTCTGTTTCTTTCGGGGAGGGGGGAAACTCTGATGACAAAATGAAAGAGTTGAAGGAACAAAACAAGAACTTTTTTAAAATGTTTTCTAATTAAAAAACATTGTCACAAAAAAGTTCTGTACCCAACTTGTCAGCCAGCTCTAGTGTTAAAGATTTCACAGCTGGAATAGTTGACACCCAAAAGGGTCCTGGAAGTTTGCTTGGCTATGTTTTTTATATATAATATCCACGTTTAGCAGCACTGAGCTATACTGTTGGTGGGAACATGTGATGGAAATCCCATCATCTCCATAAATAGAGCCTCAATCCTGCACATATTTACACATGAGTAACTATACTCTCACAAGTGACCTCACTGACTACCCACATGAGTAAAGTTACTTCTGTCTATAAGTGCTTGCAGGATCAGGCCCTTAAAACTGCATGGGAAGCTATACTTTAAGGACTGACTCTGCACTGGCAGGAACATGGACCAGACTTCTAATTTCTGGAATTCTACAGTACATCTGCTGTTCACGTCTAGTGATATGGTAACCGTCCTCTGAAACAGAACTGTATCTGCCATACTAACTGCATTTGTAATGCCTTGATCCCTTCCCTGAGGCTGGGGATGCTCAGAGCAGCAGGAAAGGACGAGAAGCAAAGAGGAGAAAGAGTTGATCTCCTGAGCACATTGCTGTGGGAGTTGGCTTCTATCTTGCAGATGGTGGGGTAGAGAGGTTGAGGGGAAAGTCTCCTCTTTATCCGAAGTCTGTGGCATCCTGGCAACAAAGGCTGCTCATGTAGCAAGGTGAGAGCTGTAGGGTTAGGAGGAGAGGCCCTGCTGCCTGTAATCAGACACAAGCTCTCTCCTCAGCTCTTTCTGCTTAGACCTCCTGCCCTTGTGGAGTTCAAGTGCATGAGAGTGAGGCCAGATGGCTCTGAGGGGCAAAGAGAAAGTTGTGGGCTGGAAGCAAGTGTCCTGGGAGCCAGATCTGTTCCACAGGCTGCATGTTTGCCCAAGATCAGAGCCACATTGTGCTAGGTGCTGTACAGACATAATAAGAGACAACTTCCCTGAAGCACTCACAATCTCAAGGCAAGCCAAAGGGGAAACCGAGACATAAAGAGGGGAAGTAACTTGTCCAAGATAGAGCCAGAACTAGAACCCAGGTCTTGTTGAGTCCTAGTCCAGGGCCCTAGCTGCTGGGCCAGCACTGGGTCTCCCCTTCCACTTTGTCTTTTGGTCACCTATTGCTAGAATTGACTCTTAGCCATTGTCTTGTTTCACAAGCTCTGCATGTGTTTACAAAGCAATCCAGGCCCATCATCTCTCACAGGTACACATTGATGTGCTTCCTCTATTTGCAATTAGTGTGGAAGAAGCCCATTCACTGTTCGCATTTTTTCTCTGTCTTTTCTGCACAAGTATTTCTCACTGGGGACCTTAAAGACAAAATATTGATTTTTTTATTCCTTTTTTCCCCTTTTTTTAATGGCTTGTTCGTTTTTATTATGTTATACTGGCGGTTTTAATTTCTTACTGTCTACTTTGATGTAGCAATCTCAAGACAGCTGGAGATGAAGTTCTAACCCTGAGGCCCCGAAACAAAAGATGCAGCATCTTCTCCCTCTCCCTGAGAAACAAGAATAAAATGGCTTAGTTGAAAGAAACCTGCACTCATGATGGTGTGAAGAAACCCATCGATCTCCCAAACTGTTGATTAATGCAAAGAATGTTCCTCATACACCAGAGTGGCCTTTCACATAAGCAGGAACCCATCTTTCAAATGATCCATAGGTTACAAACCTGCAATGAACTCTGCATAGGGGAGTTCCCGTACTGGAGGAAGCTACACGATCATTGCGTACTGGGACATTGCTGCAGCAAAGAACAGAACTTTGAGTGATTTTTAGCATCTGTATTTTTTAAATATATCATACAGTGTAGGAAGGGCTTCCCTGAAAAATTCTATTTGCTCACTATTTTTGGACGCAAATAAAATTTTGTGCATTTACTGGGTCATAGAATTTGGACAGGGAATTGCTACAAACAACACTTATTTTCCCAGAGGGGCCTAGAAAAATGTCATCTGATGCCAAAAATTGCAGAGATAAACCAATAATGGGCACCAAAGATATTTTTTTCATGAGAAATAAGTGGAATGTAAAAAGATGCAATCAGGTTATTTCATTTATGGGACTCAAAGTTGCATTAAGTGTCTCCCCAAACAGAAAGACGACATGACCCCTGTTCACAGGAGATCTCCTGCATTGAGGCCCCACTAGCCTAGATCTCAATGTCAGACTGGAAAGGTCTCCAGGATCTGGCCCAGTATAAGTGTCCTGACCTGTCATATGCTGTTTCCAGAACAGCTGCTGCCAAGGTGGTTATGTTATCAAATTTCAATTTGGTTCTAAAAGGTGAAATTATTTCACTATCTCCATGAGTAATCACACCACCACCGATGCTGGTTTCAATAAGAGTTGAACTACACCCTTTTCTCAGATAACTTGGGGTGGGGAAGTTATTTTGCCTTGCTCTTCGGAACGATTGCCTGAGGCAGGGCTTAAAACAAGTCTCCTCTTGTACAGTAGTTTGAGCCATTCTGAGGTTTTGCTTTTGCTTGGGCGTTCTGAGCGAAAGAAGAGATGCAAAGTTTGTTGAATGAATGACCTCAGTAATCCTTATCTAATTCTGACAGTGAAGCCTTTGGCTACCCCTGATAGCTACATACTTTTGTAGCAGCATTAGACAGATGAAGGGCTCCTCCATCAGCTGAGGTGATGAGCTTCAGCTGAGACAGTCAAAGGTTTAGCTCTAAGCATGCGCTGAGATTGCTTAGACTGTTCCTTATTTCAGCAAATCCAAAATCAAGATGCAAGCCAATCAAGAAGCCAGGAATGGATCTCATGACATTAACTCTGTTCAGGAGGACACTTATCATAAACCCTTGCCTGAGGTTAGGCCTATACAGATCTTCCTGCTAGTGATATCAGATGCATTGTATCAGCTTCATTTCCCTGAGTTTGCCTCACCTCTGTTTCACAGGCTGGATTATATCCAAGGAGCAGACTTTGTTCTTGTATTTTATTTTTATTAATTCCCTCATTATGCTCAATTAGAACAAGATGCAGCCTTATCAGGTTATTTCCATGCACCGGGGCAGATTGGAGGGATATATTCTTTCACTTGCTTTCAACATATTTTTCAAGTTTGTTTGTTAACAGTTTGGAATTCATACATTAATTCATGCACAGAGTGTGCAATGTCTGGTTCTCTGTTAGCTTCCTATCAACTTACAAAGGCAAATGCAGAGAAATGAACATCCAGAACTTACATATGGGCCAAATTCTGCTGTCTGTTACACTAGTGTAAATACAGAGCATCTCTACAGCAGGTAATGGAATTGCCTGGATTTACTCCAATGAAGCAGAGAGCCGAATTGGGACATTACAATTTTGTGGTTAAATACAGCACCTGTGTTGGTCTTCCCCCAGTTTCCTCTGATATTGGCAAGTAGAAAGCTCCTCTTTTTGTTCTGAGGAATGCATGGTCTTACTTAGCTGGATGGTAGCATCCCAGTACTTCCCTTCTCAAAGGTAAAGATTTAGTGAGAATGGCTGGTTTCCATTTTTATGTGACCAGGGCAATATTCATGCCAAGGACTGTCTGGATAGTCTCTCTTTTGCCCCTTGTGCAATGAATAAACTCATGCACTCTCTCCAGAAATGTGCCAGAGCTCAAACAGCCTCGAGTTGCTTGTTTAGGTTTCAGAGGGGTAGCCATGTTAGTCTAGATCTGTAAAAGCAGCAAAGAGTCCTGTGGCACCTTATAGACTAACAGACGTTTTGGAGCATGAGCTTTCATGGGTGAATACCCACTTCGTCAGATGCATGTAGTGGAAATTTCCAGGGGCAGGTATATATATGCAGGCAAGCTAGAGATAATGAGGTAGTTCAATCAGGGAGGATGAGGCCCTGTTCTAGCAGTTGAGGTGTGAAAACCAAGGAAGGAGAAACTGGTTCTGTAATTGGCAAGCCATTCACAGTCTTTGTTTAATCCTGAGCTGATGGTGTCAAATTTGCAGATGAACTGAAGCTCAGCAGTTTCTCTTTGAAGTCTGGTCCTAAAGTTTTTTTGCTGCAGGATGGCCACCTTAAGGTCTGTTATAGAGTGGCCAGGGAGGTTGAGGTGTTCTCCTACAGGTTTTTGTATATTGCCATTCCTAATATCTGATTTGTGTCCATTTATGCTTTTCCATAGCAACTGTCCAGTTTGGCCAATGTACATAGCAGAGGGGCATTGCTGGCATATGATGGCGTATATTACATTGGGGGACGAGCAGGTGAATGAACCGGTGATGGTTTGGCTGATCTGGTTAGGTCCTTTGATGGTGTCGCTGGTGTAGATGTGGGCAGAGTTGGCATCGAGGTTTGTTGCATGGATTGGTTCCTGAGCTAGAGTTACTATGGTGCAGTGTGCAGTTACTGGTGAGAATGTTTCAGGTTGGCAGGTTGCCTGTGGGCGAGGACTGGCCTGCCACCCAAGGCCTGTGAAAATGTGGGATCATTGTCCAGGATGGGTTGTAGGTCCCTGATGATGCGTTGGAGAGGTTTTAGCTGGGGACTGTATGTGATGGCCAGTGGAGTCCTGTTGGTTTCTTTCTTGGGTTTGTCTTGCAGTAGGGAGGCTTCTGGGTACACATCTGGCTCTGTTGATCTGTTTCCTTATTTCCTCATGCGGGTATTGTAGTTTTGAGAATGCTTGGTGGAGATTTTGTAGGTGTTGGTCTCTGTCTGAGGGGTTAGAGCAGATGCGGTTGTACCTCAGTGCTTGGCTGTAGACAATGGATCGTGTGATGTGCCCGAGATGGAAGCTGGAGGCATGAAGGTAGGCATAGCAGTTGGTAGGTTTTCGGTATAGGGTGGTGGTAATGTGACCATCATTTATTTGCACCGTGGTGTCTAGGAAGTGGACCTCCCATATAGATTGGTCCAGGCTGAGGTTGATGGTAGGGTGGAAGCTGTTGAAATCATGGTGGAATTTTTCAAGAGACTCCGTCCCATGGGTCCAGATGATGAAGATGTCATCAATGTAGCATAGGTAGAGAAGGGGCATGAGTGGACGAGAGCTGAGGAAGCGTTGTTCCAGGTCGGCCATAAAAATATTGGCATATTGTGGGGCCATGCGGGTGCCCATAGCTGTGCTACTGATCTGGAGCTATATATTGTCATCAAATTTGAAATAGTTGTGTGTGAGGATAAAGGCACAGAGCTCAGCAGCCAGTTGTGTTGTAGCATCATCAGGGATACTGTTCCTGACAGCTTGTATTCCATCTGTGTGTGGGATGTTTGTGTAGAGAGCCTCTACATCCATGGTGGCTAGGATGGTGTTTTCTGGAAGGTTTAGGTTGATTATTTAATGTGTATATAAAGTGCTCTGAAGATGTAAGGGGCAGATCCTCAAGTGATGTAAATCAGCATTGCTTCATTGGCTTCAACGCACCTATGCCAACTTAAGCTAGATCCACCAGCTGCAGATCTGGTCCATAAAATGTTACCAGAATGCTAAGTAATAGTTCTCTCTTTTCATTGGTAGAGTTAGAACTCAATCCATTTCCCAGTACAGTAGCAGGGGACAAAAATGGTGAAGGGCCTGTGTTTCAAAAGTGATATGTTGACCACAAGGGGACAAGTGTTCAAACAAAGGAGGTCTATTTATGAATGCAAATATGCCCTTGCAATTGCAGGCCTACATTTGTGTCCTAGGTTATGCAGTGCAGGCACACGTAAGGTATTTTCACACGGAAATGACCATTTAGACATCTAATTTGCCATCTGTGCATGCAACTGCTCTACTTGTAAACTACAGATGGTTACAACAAACAAACAAAAAACCCACAAAATCAGATAATTTTTTTATTTCCCCCCCATTTTTCAACCAACTACCTTGTCCACACTGTCATGATATATGCCTGTGCAGTTAAGTGAGAAATAAGTGATTCTCCTTTGTTTTATTTATTTTTTAAATCATCCCTCTGATCCCATGAGTCGCAGTACTACCTCCAGTGTCCTGATCAAAGTCCAGCTCAAATATTTATATTCTACCTTGCTAATATTCTCTGCAGAGTTTCATTGGGTTCTAGTGGTTTTTCATAATTTAATAATTGTCTGCACTGAAGTATGACCATTTCCTACATAATATTACCAACACAGTTTCATTTTTTAAAGGCCTTCCAGTGCCACTGGACCAGGGAGGGAGTTTAGGGTAAAGTGACTTCATTTGGAAAAGACAGAACATTTTTGACATTTGTAGAGATAGGTCTGGACCTACAAGTTCAAACCTGGCTCTTAACCTAAAATTACCCCCAAAAATTAATATTATAAATAAAGGTGAGTGAATAATAGATTTTTTTTTTGGTTTAGTTGCCAAACCAAACAATTGTAGAACAAAGTTAGGTTCATTTCAGACTGAATCTGATTTTTTTCATGGTTCCTTGTTGAAACAAAGAATTTTAAAAAAAATCATTTGTGTTGAAAGAAACACGTTGAATATCATTTTGAAACAAAATTTCAAAATATTTTTTAAAATTCATTTTTTTCTGGCAGAAACTATTCCCCAAATTCAACCCAAATTTGTGCATAGTTTTGGTACCCCCCAAAAATGATTTTTTTGGACAAATTTACTATTTGCAAAAATAATTTCACTCAGGTCTTATTGTAAAATATAACTTCTTCATCTGTAGATAGGAACAACAACAGCTACTTGCCTCACAACTGTGTTATGAAGATCACGTTCATTAATGCTTGTAAAGCATCACTAGCTCATCAAAAGTAAGGTGCTTTGTAACTGCAAAGCATGGCTGTATTAACCCTTCAAAATAATCTCAGCTGGTTTCTTCAGTCTGATACCCATAGTCACCACAGCTGATTGTCATTGTCCTTTATAATCACCTCCTGTATGATGGAGTTTGCTGAACCACCAATATTTTAAGAAGGCTAAATAAAGAACAAGTGTTTGGTTTCCAATAGTCATTTCTATGGCTTCAGGGATCCTGACATTCTAAGGTCAGCTCAGTGATCATCAATCAGCCAAGTTTCCCCTCTTGGGCTTAGTGTATGGTGTATGTAATCTCTTCCGTGCAATGTCTCACTCGGATTCCAAGTTTTGAATGACTTCACATGACCTTTAGGAGGTCAAAAACCTTCCATTTATTCAATTACATATAGTGCCTCATGGAAAGCTCTTTGTCACAAATGGTAAAACATCTTGAAATGGCAGACCAGAAAAATTCCATCCCACAGAGTAATGGAAAAGATGGCTCATTTTGTCCTTCAATCAGTGTAAGCTACTCCAATGGCTTGTGTTATGCAGGAGGTTAGACTATCTTATACTGATCCATACTGGCCTTAAAATCAATTACATTATTCCATGTAAAGTTTCCCCCTCGTTCTCTTATGAAAGCTTTTCTGGAAAAAAGAAGAGCTGAGATTCAGAAAATTGGCCGGATGCCTGGCAAATGGGTGCTGAGTGACATATTGAGACAACACAAATGGGGGTTATTTAAAGATGAAATATGCAAAAGGGGTTTAACTGAGATAGGCAAAATAATGAAGGTGTTGTAAAAATTGATCAGGTGCTCTGTCCCATCTGGTGAGAGGGAGAGACAAAATGAAACCAAAAGGCAATACATTTAAGAGAAATAAAGGAAATGCTTCTAAGCAGAATATATGGTAGAATCTGTGGTGTTCAGTGATCACTCAGAGCTTACAAGAGCATTACTCTGCATCCAGTTCCAACTGGCTGTGCCTGACAAGAGCTTCATGGTGCCCACGCCCCCACACCCCGACTCTCTGTCTGGGAAACTCAGCCCTTAAAAGTCAGAGTCCCCAATGCCATGGTCTCTGCTTGTGAAACTTGCTCCCACAGGAGGTCATTGGGCTACATAAAGGGATAAGACTTCTAAAAAGCACAGGATGTTGTTACAACCATTAATCACATTTGCAGCTACACCAGCTAAGATGAACAGGTTGAAATTATTAAAATCAAAAGTTTCAATGAAACCTTTTGTCAATTTCCAATTTCAATGAGAGGGGGAAAGGCCAAAAGTTTTCTGCCTTTATCCCTATTTTTTCCTAACCAGCTCTAAAGACAATATTACAAATCTGGCAATCAGACATCAAGTTTAAGTGTGAAATCTGCTCTCATGGGTCAGGAAGAAAATGGTACTTTCCTTTGTACAATTGGCTAGCTGCATTATGGAAGTTCTTCATTAGCTATTGACCTCTGTGTGAAGCGGGATGAGATGAATTAGTGCTCTGATCTGCTATGGCAATCTATGTCCTTAACTTTTTACAATATAAATATAAAGCTAACTCTCTCTTTCTCAACCTTGCTGAGCGTTGGGGTTTTAAGAGCTTCACTTCTCTTTTCTTAAGGGTGCAGAACCTATTAAGTAAAAAAGAAATCCTTCTAAGATCATGACTAGGGTGGGAACTAGCCACAATATGTTCAGATTGAGGAAAGGAAAGGAAGATTCTTCCTACACATAAAGACAATTTGGCAGACAATTAGTGTTGTGAGTCATTCATGAAATATACTTCCTCTGATAAGAAAAAAAACTGACTTTTTTTTGTCACTTCCTCTTTGCATTTTTCTCATGAAGATTGCTGTATATTGAAGGACTCTGCAGATAGTATGAATTAAGCAAAGAATTTGTCTCCTTTAGATTTACAGCTATCTGACTGCCATATTGAAATATAAAGAAGCATCCTTCTCACTTACCAATAGCGTATTGGATTTTCTACAGAGGAACCCCATTGCTGTCCAGATTGCTCTCCAAAATACTCAGCACCAGTCCTATTTCTGCATTAGGATAATTGATGATTTTAGGATTTCACCAGAAGGATTCTGCAGCATATTGTCTGTCTGCAGAATAGATACTGGTATCTATATTTAAGGCATTTGGCCAGTTTGGTGCCTCCAGTGATACAGGTCTATTACAAGTGTCCTTAAAGTGTAGAACTGATAAATGAAATTGTTTTCAATTGTTCACTTTATTAATGTAACTTCTGTTCACCATTCACTACACTTACCTATACTGTAACTTCTGTTCCATATTGTAATTCAAACCCCATTTTAAAACACTCACTCCATATTGTAAAAGCTTTCTCCAACCTTCATTTTTGCAAACCCTGCTGAAATCTTATTAGTTTAGATGTGTGAATGAGGTATGTATGAATGATGGAATCAACCTCCAGCCCCAGCCTGTCCTGATGAGATAAAGTTCAAATACCAACAGCTGAAGACCTAGACAACAGCCCTAAACAAAGTAAGAAGCATCCACCCTAAAAAGAAAAGGACAACAGAAAACAGAAGGAAGATCAAAGCCAGGTCCAAGGCTGAAAGTCACGCCTGCAATTGATGGGTGATCAATCTAAACCCAGAGGCAGTGTGACACAGCAAGACCTATAGACTTTGAATCCAAACTAAAAGCCTATTAAAAAGAAGGGTGAGATGAGAGACTCTGGGTAACATTCTGCTGCCAACGTGGAAGAACATCGGTGCCTGCTCAACAGAGATCCAGCTCAGCCTTGTGCCCAGCTTTCCTGGCCAGTTAGCTGCCACAAGCTACGAACCCAAGCTGCAAAATCAAGCCATGAACTTAAGCTATCTTCAGGACTGGTAACTATGCAGCAGCTGCAGAACACCTGATGAATGTAGGTGTGTGTATAGGTATTAGGTATAATGTGAATGTGTGTGTGTGTGTGTGTGTGTGTGTGTGTGTGTGTGTGTATAGGTAATAGGTATAATGTGTGTATATAAGAATTAAGATATTAGTTATTAGTCATAAATTGTTATCATAATAAATGTGGCATCTTTGCCTTGTCCCCTTTAATAAGATCCTGCTGGTTTTTACTCGTCTAATATAATTGGTACAACAAAAGGCACTCAGATTAATAAAGAAAAAACTTCATCACCCTCCACTAAGGAATTGCACTTATGTCACTTAAAGATACAGCAAAAAGTGCAACTGTATAACTCAGACCTCATCCTCATTACAGACCTGATCCAACTGTCATTAAAGTCAATAAACAGCCTCCCATTGACTTCAGTGGGAATTGGTCTGAGCCCTATGAGAATCAGTTGCAACCTTTTCACTGGCACACAGCAACTGTTCCTTGGATCCTAACTATTTTATAATCCTTCTTGTTATCATATTCAACAGGCTTAACTCCAAGCATCCTGTAATGAGGGTGAAGTATAGATCTGCTTAAGGTAAGGAAGAGTTTGCAGGATCCTTTAGTTACCGCTGTACCTAAGCACTTTCTAGTTCAGAATCACAAATCTCTCAATGGGAGGCAGTGCCTAATCAATAAGGAAAAACATGATATTAGGAAGTAAAAGTTCTTGATAAAAGGAAGCCTAATGCCTATGAAATGCAGACCAAACCAAAGGCCTTTCATCCTCTAACATTAGATTACCCAGCATAGCACCCACTGAGAGCTACATGACCATGAAAAACATTTTACCAATTTAAATATTAGTACAACATATGGCATGTGGTTTTCACCAGCTGCAGATCCTGAAAAATACACTTTCCAAAAGGTACCAAATGTAATGAGAAGTAGATATGGGGCCTGATTCTCCATTGCCCCAGGCCTTGTTTAGTCATTTACACCAGTACACAGCAGCTGTAAAACGCTGCTAGGTTAGAATAGCGGTGGCTTTATGTCTTTGCTCATGCATAAATGACAAACATGATGCAAGACATGGGGAATGAGGCCCTAAATGTGGTTTGAACCATATGTAATATCAGTATGCAGGAAAAAAAATTGGGGCCAAAATCTACCCTCACTTACACCCGTGAAACCCAGCCAGGCAGCACTCACAGACTTCAGTGAAATTGTGGGGTTCTAGATGGGGAAAAACTTTGGGATTTATTAAAGAATATTATACCAAATGAAGAATGCAATCTGATGGAGATGTTCAGTATACTGACTACACTCATGTTAAAGGTTAAATGGGCATGCAAAGACAGCAACTTTAGAGCAAGGTACCCGCACTCCAGGTCACCTTGCATTCCTTACCCTTTTCATACCACTATAATATTTTTCCTTACTTGATGAGTAGGGATTAGAGATGGTCAAATAATTTTTAACCATTATTCTCATGTAATTCCATTACAGTAACCTCAAGTCATTTACAGCTTTCATCCCAAGCCCACTGAATTCAATGGGAGTGTAGAGGAGTGGACTCACCCCTGCAGCGCCTCCTGCTGGTGACTTCTGGGAATTCTCTCATTCCAGCTCCAGAGCGCCCTCTGCAGGCCGATGATCTGCCTGTCCTCTGGCCCCTGTGTCCCTCCCTGGACCCAGTGCCCTTTTGCCTGGGGTGCTTCCCCTGGCAGTAACCCCTCAGTCTTAGGGTCTCCCCTCCCCAGGGAAACCCCACCCATTATCCCACCTTGCCTCACTATATGGCTACTGCCAGTTATTGTCTAGCCCCTGTGCCCTGGGGCAGACCGCAGTACCAGCATACTCATCACTGGCAAGGAGGGTTTGGACCTGCTGCCTTGGCCTACCCCTGGGCTACCCTCTGCAACCTCCAGTACCTGTCGGCCAAATGCTAGGCCACAGCCTGGGGCTTTCCAGGCTAGAGCTTCCCAGCTCCTCTGCCTTTCCCCAGCCCTGTTTCACTCAGGTACCCTATGTCCAGCTCCCTGCAGCCAGGTCCATCTCCCTCTATAGGTAGAGAGAGACTTCTGAGCTCCTGGCTCCCAGCCTCTTTATACAGGCCAGCTGTGGCCTGATTGGGGCGTGGCCCAGCTGTAGCCACTTCCCAATCAGCCCAGTTTAGTAGCTCCAAGCCACAATCTTCCTCCTGGGCTGTTTTAAGGCCTTCAGGGCGGGAGCAGGGTAAGCACCCTGCTACAGGGAGCCATTCCACTCACTTCAGTGGGCTTTGGAGCTGACCCTAATTCCACAAATGTCATAATGGGGTGGGTTGTTTGTTTTTTTCAAATAAATTCAGCAGTGGAAATTTTTGTCCATTCCATTATAGATGAATCATTATCAAACACACATAGTATACTGAGGACCGCTAAACCAGCCACAGTGAATCAGGTTGATGGCGTCACACCTGGTGTCATGCAGTGAAGTTCATAGATCCAGCTCAATCCTGCGAATCCGGGAATCTCTCGGGCAGCCTCACAGGTAGCACCAATTGGGGTCAAGGAACTTTGTGCATTGATGGAGCATTTGAGAGCATAGGGTGCTGGGGTGTATTTTTCCATCCTGTCTACATGGCTTTAAAAGCATGCAACACTGCTTTTGGATGTAATGATCAGTACAAAGAAGGCCAGGTCTCTGCAAGATTATGACTTTTCACACAAAGTCAAACCACTTTATGTTCAAGATTTTGTGCTGAAAGCGCATATGGAATCCCTCAATCCTCTCCAAGTCTGCCTGTAAGAGGGTCTAGGTTTCTGACCCATATAGCAGTACAGTTAATGCATAGGTTTGATAGGTTCCAAGTTTTGTCTCAGCGCAAAGATGATTTTGCATCCCTATTTGAGACAAGGACTTCACACAGGAGGCAGTGAGATCTATTTGTTGAAAAACATTCAGTTTGCAGCAATTGCTTGAATTCTGCTTGCAGTAGATGAATTCGTCAGCGCTGGCCATGATACTCAACCCCACCTACCCTAGGGGTCTGGTGGCCCAGCTCTGAGGTTCTAGACCTTGATCTTCTGCCATGAGACATACAACTCCATAGTGTGGGTGGTGTCTTGGAGACCTTGGAGGGCAGGGCTGAAATTCTCTGACTTCTCCACAAGCAACACAGAAGCAGCAGCCATCTCTTCTTGACTGACCTTGATTCCAGCATAAGGAGTGACGAGTTTAGAGGAGGAATACAGACAGCTTAACAACTTTTATAGAGGTGGATGAATAATGTCCAAATATATTTGTCCAAAAATATTGAAGAATTAATTTCATGAAATAAATTAAACAAAACAGACAATCCTCATTTCAATTTTTGTTGTTTAGTTTAGTTTAGTTTAGTTGTTTGTTTCTCCCAACTCTAGAGGGCATCACTGCAGAGCTGAATAAAGAGTCCTGAATAAGGGAAACTCACTCATTGCTTGCCTACACTATCCCCATCTCTACTTGCAGTTTCTCCCACAAACCCCAACAGAGTCATCCTGGATGCATTTCACCTCCTACCCTCGTAAAAGAAAAAAGAAGAGAACTCCCTCAGTATTTTGATTTTAAGGACTAGATTGAGCCATGGCATGATGCTGCCCCAGGCTGCTTCTTACTTTTTGCTCCTGCTGGTGGGTGCCCTTTAACTATGTGTAGCATATTCCCCACCGGATGCTGGATGGCCTCTGCTGGCCCACACATTGCGTAGGTGGAGCCAGGACTCCACCCACCCTCCATCACCCACCTGCTGAGACAGGAATTGTCAGCAGCCAAGTTGCCTACACACTCCCTAAGATCAAATGAGATCTAGTGTAGCTGCAAAGAGGCGTGTGTGTGTGCGTGTGGAGGTGTCTTTACTCCTTACCTCCTTGTGGGGCTTCAATAGGACCAAGCACAATTTGTTTTTTGCTAGAAATATTGTTTCAATTCTGTTTTATTGACCTAGGAACCTCATCTTAGAGTGATGTGGTAGAATATACCAGAGGCAAGCCAGGTAATGTGCAGGCTGTGTCAGCAAAAGAATGATATAGATTACCACAGATATAAAATCTGGAAAGACCTGCCGTGACTGTATGTTGCTGCTTTTTATACCAGCTGGTCTGAAAGATGATGAGGCAAAATGAAAAAGAGATGAAAACTCTTCACAAAAAGATAACATTTCAGTATTTTAGGAAACACTTCAAAGATATTTGCAAACAGTTGCTGGTTTTAAGTACACTCGGGCCAGAGCTAACCCCATGTTGAAGTGAACAGCAGTCTGCCCATTGACTTCAATGGAATTAAATCAGAACTGAAATGTGCAAGAGATCAAGATTATTTTTAATCTCATTATCTGATGTTTGTATTTGCATGTTGGAACAGAAAAAAGGAATAGACAAAAAAAATGATGAGCTGGTCTCTTTATTCCAGCCTCAGTGAGCATGAACTCACATGAAATAAGCAATACTGCAGTTCTTGACCAGCAGAAAAACATCAGCTAATAAACCTGCAGCTACATGCATGCTTAATGATCTCACTGCCCACAGTGAAATCACATGTATACAACACTGGGGACAGACTCCGTTACTGTCATGTCCAGGAACACAGGTCTTCACCAACAAAGCTAAAGGAGACGCACCTGAGTGAAAGGTGAACTAAATAAAGGCTGGCAGACTCTCTAGAGCAACGTGATTATATGTATTTTTATTGTTCTATCTAATGCCAGATTAATAGGGTAGGAGTGTCAAAAATACAACACACAATTGAGAACACTAGAAGGCATTTAGGGGAGAAGTCAGAAGGAAAGAAAAGGAGAGCTGTGGCACTCAGATGAGTTTGCTTAAATACACAATCCAGTTCATTCCTACTGCTGAGTTACTTATTCCAGTCAAATACAACATACATGATAGGCCTAATATTTCGTCACGGCACTGGTATGTGTGGACACTAATCTAAATTACATGCAGAAACTATCTTATTCCAGATCAGTTGATGCTTTCTTGTGCGCATAAAAAATTTTACCTGGGAAAAAAAGCTATAAAGAGATTTAATCCTGCCTACTGAACTCTAATGCTGTCGTTCCCCACTTATTCTATGGAACTACTTGTATATATTTATGTGTGATGGTCTTATTACTGAGAATGTGCCAACTGTGTATTTCAGTGTAGCAGGAGACAAGTTACAACAGCCCTATTAAAGGAAATCTTAGAGATCAGAGAATTGGTGCATTCTATTTAAAGACAGCCACACATATATTTGACTGAACAACTAGAGAAAAGAGTGTTATGTACCTCATTTTTCACAAGCACTCATATTTGCCAATTTAAAACATGAGATAAAAGTAAGCCAGAAGTGTTTTAGAAAAGGAAGAAAGGACAATATCAAAAGATAAACTAAAAGTATTTTAGAGGTGTAAATAGATTTGGAAATGGAATAGCTAGATTTAACAGAATAAAAACTAACTGAAACGTATGAGGGGGAAAAAACATTAAACTAACTAGAAAGCTGTAAGAATCAAATACCATGTAATATCTCAGCTATCTGCATGAGGTTTTATTTTAAGTATTTGCACAGCAGACAAATTGTTAATGAAGAATTGGCTGCACTGTGAAATAATGATGGAGGACAAGAAAATAACAAATATGTTAAATGACAGCAGTGGTCACCAGTCAAAAAATGAGCATTTACCTATCAATCGATGCTACAGAGTTATCATAGTGAAAAAATGGATACCCATAGACCCTATTGTGTGTTAACTGTTGGCAGTACCTGGAAAAATCATGAAGCAGGTCCTCAAGGAATCAATTCTGAAGCACTTAGAGGAGAGGAAAGTGATCAGAAACAGTCATCATGGATTCACCAAGGGCAAGTCATGCCTGACTAACCTAATTGCCTTCTATGAGGAGATAACTGGGTCTGTGGATGAGGGGAAAGCAGTGGATGTGTTATTCCTTGACTTTAGCAAAGCTTTTCATACCGTCTCCCACAGTATTCTTGACAGAAAATTAAAGAAGTATGGGCTCCATGAATGGACTATAAGGTGAACAGAAAGCTGGCTAGAATGTCGGGCTTAACGGATAGTGACCAATGGCTCCGTTGTTCAATATCTTCATTAATGATCCAGAGGATGGCATGGACTGCACTCTCAGCAAGTTTGCAGATGACACTAAACTGAGAGGAGGAGTAGATACGCTGGAGGGTATGGACAGGATACAGAGGGACCTAGACAAATTAGAGGATTGGGCCAAAAGAAATCTGATGAGGTTCAACAAAGACAAGTGCAGAGTCCTGCACTTAGGACGGAAGAATTCCACACATTGCTACAGACTAGAGACTGAGTAGCTAGGTAGCAGTGCTGCAGAAAAGAACCTAGGGGTTACAATGGACAAGAAGCTGGATATGACTCGACAGTGTGCCCTTGTTGCCAAGAAGGCTAACGGCATTTTGTGCTGGATAAGTAGAGGCATTGCCAGCAGATCGAGGGACGTGATCATTCTCCTCTATTCGACATTGGTGAAGCCTCATCTGGAGTACTGTGTCCAGTTTTGGGCCCCACACTACAAGAAGGATGTGGAAAAATTGGAAAGAGTCCAGCGGAGGGCAACAAAAATGATTAGGAGGCTGAAGCACATGACCTGCGAGGAGAGGCTGAAGGAACTGGGATTGTTTAGTCTGAAGAAGAGAAGAATGAGGGAGGATTTGATAGCTGCTTTCAACCACCTGAAGAAGGGGTTCCAAAGAGGATGGATCCAGACTGTTCTCACTGGTAGCAGATGACAGAACAAGGAGTAATGGTCTCAAGTTGCAGTGGGGGAGGTTTAGGTTGGATATTAGGAAACACTACTTCACTAGGAGGGTGATGAAGCACTGGAATGGGTTACCTAGAGAGGTGGTGGAATCTCCTTCCTTAGAGGTTTTTAAGGTCAGGTAACACCAGGGCCGGCTCTAGCCATTTCGCCGCCCCAAGCACGGCAGCACACAGCAGGGAACGCTCTGCCGCTCGCCGGTCCCGCTGCTCCGGTGGACCTCCCATAGGCGTGCCTGCAGATGCTTCACCGCAGGACCAGCGGACCCTCCACAGGGATGGCTGCGGGAGGTCTACTGGAGCCGCCTGCCACCCTTCCGGCAACCAGCAGAGCACCCCCTGTGGCGTGCCACCCCAAGCACGCACTTGGCGCGCTGGGGCCTGGAGCTGGCACTGCTTGACACAGCCCTGACTGGGATGATTTAGTTGGGAATTGGTCCTGCTTTGAGCAGGGGGTTGGACTACATGACCTCCTGAGGTCTCTTCCAACCCTGAGATTCTATGATTCTATGAAATGATTATTTTCACAGCAGCCATGGTCTATTGATTCTGGTTTATTTCTACATTAGTAGAATGAATTTTTGCTCAAATCAAATGTCTGGTTTGGACGAGAACATGAGGAATTAGGAAGCCTACAGATGGTGCCCTATATTGTTAGGGGCATGAGAATTGGTGATGAAATACTTTAAAGATTTCAAAAGTCAATGGAGATCAGAAGTCAAAGAAGCTTCGATAAGCATTTAAACATGTCTGCTCTGTTTAGAAGTGATGTCTTGTGGACTGCAAATGGAGTTATACAAGGTGATTATTTATTCTTTTATAAAAAACTTGGCCAAGAGACAATGTAGAAGAAATACAGACTGAATCAGGTTAATGTCAGCAACATAGACATCCTGGGAAACTATTTTAAGACATCAAGATGAAAAATATTTAGAAAAGCATGATTTGATTAAGAACAGACAGCAGAAATACCTAAAAAGGGAGATCAAGTTTCAATTGTTGGAATTCTTGAAGAATAGTACCACTCAGGTACTGCAGGCCATAGCAGAGAATCACATATTATCAACAGCAGTGGGCTTGGGTGTCATAGACTGTCTCTCTCTCTCTCACTGGACCCATTATGACCTTTTGTTGCCTGAATAGAGTCCAAGACTTCCCACAATCACACAATCCCCTTCACACAATCATTGCAAAAACCTAGATTTTGCAGCTAGAAAGTCTCCTGCATATTAAACCCAGAGAGCAAAAGAAATCTGCTTTAGAATCTCTTAATGCCCTTGGATGCACATCCAGAGATTTTTGTCCCTCTTCATACTTCAGGCACACTGAATTCTGGTTTGCTCAGTTCTGCGTTCTTCATAGAAGTGGTCTTTTAAGAGGGAGTTGGCTGAGGCTACTGGTACTCAAACAGTGGCTTAAAGTGCTGCAGAGGAGGCAAGTCCAGCTTCTCAGGTGAAGGAGCAAGTGTCTCATTTACATAAGGGCAACCCCCACCCCTTCAGATAGGTAGGGAGCTGACAATACATAACAGTGGAGAGAGGATGAGCCAGATCCCTGCTATCGTAAGGTGGAGTAGCTCTATTGACAGCAATACACTTACATCACTTTTCACCAACTGAGGAGCCAGCTCATCCTGTGACATGGCACAACTACACTGAAATCAACAAAGCTGTGTTAATTTACACTGGCTGAGGAGCCAGCCCAGAATCTGTAACACA
Organism: Gopherus flavomarginatus; assembly: GCF_025201925.1. Classification (NCBI taxonomy): domain Eukaryota; kingdom Metazoa; phylum Chordata; order Testudines; family Testudinidae; genus Gopherus; species Gopherus flavomarginatus. The sequence goes on along the minus strand of NC_066619.1, from coordinate 133,621,870 downwards.
CTGGCCTTGGGCAGGGTAATAGGTTCTCCAAGGAGAATGGCATTTGAATTATTTAACACCTAGTGAATGAAGGTCGCAGCATATTGATGTTTCTCTTTCCAAGTTCATGGCCTGGTCTCATGCAGAGCGGGTCACTAAGTGGTAAGTACAGCTCCCAGGTTTGTCTGTCTTACCTGGGTGCACAGAGAGTGATCAGCATGAGCCATGCTAAGTCTCCCCAGGCAATGGTGGGACCTGTTTGAAGAGAGTCCAATGTAGACCTAGTGGTGGAGAGGAAGAAGAGAGGTGTCTCCTGCAGATGCAGCAGCACAGATCCTCCTGGTGGGTGGAGGGGAAGGAGGAGCAGGGCAGTGCCTCTTTTACTCTACTTACCTGCATGTATACAGCTCCTAGCAGATGGCTGGCAGTGCTGGGCATGTTAGCAGGAAGAAAGCAGCAGCTCTAGCTACAGCAGCCATGGCTATAGCTGTGGCTGGCCTGCGACAGCACCTCTGCTTTTCTGCTCTCAGAGGTGGCTGTCAGATCTCTGTCTGGCAGGGACAGTTTTAACAAGAAGTTTGCACAAGCCTACTCAAGTTCACCTGTGCCCCTCCTCCACAAAGCTTGCCCTGAGCACTGGAACACAGGAATTAGACCAGCACCTGTCTAGTCCAGTATACTGTCTCTGACAGTGGCCAGCACCAATTGCTTCAGAGCAAGGTTCAAGAAACCTTATAATAATGCTCTAGTTCACACAGGAATTATTTTGGAGAAGTTCTATGGCCTATGTCATACAGGAGGTCAGATGAGATGATCTCTATGGGCCCCTTCTGGTCTTACAATCTATTAATCTATAGCCTGCTGCCTTTCAATTTTATTGAATATCCCCTTATATTTATGTTTGGTTGGAAATACCAGTGCTTAGTTTACCTACTCTAAACCATTCGTTATGTTGTAAACCTCTATTATGAGTCCCATTATTCTTCTCCTTTCTAAAGTGAACAGCCCCAATCTGTTAATCAGCGATCCATGCAGACCTAACACAATTCTTCAGCCCCTTAAAAATAACTAACCAAACTCTCTTCAACTGGAATATTTTTGTATGTTATTAAGTAGAACTTCATGGCCCAGCTGAGTCAAGGAGTAATCGCTCCTGCTTGTCGGAAGGAAATGCGCTCAGGGAACAGACGGGCTGATTTTCCTGTAACTCAGGGAGTCCCTTGTGTACAAACAGACAAGTACAAGAAGAAATAAAGAAATGTGTTGGACTGTGTAAACCAGTGCTGCCATCTCAGACACCTGTTGAGAAGAAACAATAGCTACTAGATAAAGTGCCTTAGGGGTGACGAACTGCAAAGAAAAAACTCACACAGGCTTACCGAGGGGATAAGAAAGAGTCAGTAACAGCTGCCAACAGCAGATCCAGCATCTGTGTAAAGATAATCTGCTTGAAGGGGGCTTAATCATAAGAAGGGCTTTATAAATCCACTGGGAAAAGGGGGTGCTGGCATACAAAGAATCCCTGAAGAGTTTAATTGGCCCCAAAAGTGGAGGTCTGACATTGTAAAGAAGTTGATGATTCCTCAATTTTTATGAGAAAACATTCTATGGGATTGAGTTCTCTTCTTACCTACAGTAGCATTTCTTCCTGATCATAGAAGAGGGACGGAAAGTGAAATTCCACTGGGTTTTATATGTAAATCTTCCCCTAGATCCTTCAGGGCTTAATCAAGGGGTTCCCCAAAGAGGCTTCCGCTAGCAGCATGAAAACCCATTGCCTTGTGTGTAAGAGAAAGTTCTTCTACTGAACAAGATTTAAGCCCACCCTGCTCACACACACACACACACACACACACACACACACACACACACACACACACACACACTCCCAGTGATGTCATTCTTCAGAGTTTCTACTTGAGAACTTCATTGATACCACATCTAATGAAGTGGACATCATCTAGAGCGGCTTGAGAGGGGTCTTCCGTGGAGGCAAATGGAACTCTGCCAATCAGTCTATAAGGGTTCTGGCAGAGTCTAGCTGGCAGGCAGCCAGTGCCGACTGGGCGTAGGAGGACTCATAGATTCCAAGGCTAGGTGGGACCATTGTGATCATTTAGTCTGACTTCCTGTACAGCACAGGCCAGAGACCTGCCCCAAAATCATTCCTAGAGCAGAGCTCTTAGAAAAACATCCCATCTTGATTTAAAAACTGTCAGTGATGGAGACTCCACCATGGCCCTTGGTAAGTTGTGCCAGTGGTTAATTGCTCTCATCGTTAAAAATGTAAGCCGTATTTGCAGTCTGAATTTGTCTAGTTTCAGCTTCCATCATTGAGTCATGTTAGCCCTTTCTCCACTACATTGAAGAACCCACTATTGGTACTTATAGACAGTGATCAAGTCATCCCTTAATCTTCTGTTCCAAAAAAAAAAAAGTTAAGCTGTTAAGCTAACTAGACTGAGCTCCTTGAGTCTATCCCTGTAAGGCAAGTTTTCTAATCCTTCAGTCATTCTTGTGGCACTTCTCCGAATTCTCTCCAATTTATCACCAATCTTCTTGAACTGTGGACACCAGAACGGGATACAGTATTCCAGCAGCAGTTGCATAATGCCATATACAGAGATAAAATAATCTCTCTACTCTGACTAGAGGTTCCCCTGTTTATGCATCCCAGAATCACATCACTCATAAGATCCTTTCAAAGTGCTATCTTTGCACTGTCCCAGGAGATCCATGGAGTTGGCATTGCCTTCTGTCAAGAAAGACAATAATTATCTATTGCAGAGGCCATGTTAAATGAAGCATTTGTCTTTATCCTTCATCTTTGCTTTCTTCATTAACAGTTTGTTCTGTAGAGCTCGGATGAGTTAGCTAGGATGCTGAAACAGGAACCCAAGTACTGTTAATCAGCAGCTGCATGCCAGGATGAAGGAGAAGAGCATCATCAGGATGAAGGAGAAGAGCAATTCTCCTCAATTGTCTTTGGCTCTTCAGTGAGAGGTGGGGGAGGAAAAGTCAGTTTTAGTAATTTCAGGCATGAAACTGGTTGATCTATCTGGCAAAACACAAATGAGACAAGAACCATCTCTGGAGGCAATCTCTGTGTGAAAACTCAAGGGCCTATGCAAGGGAACAATTGGGATTACAGGAATAGCAGACAGGTCAAGGCTGGTAGCTGTTATACAATAATTCACAGGTGAAGAACCCACAGATGAACAGAACTATGGGAGTAGAAACAGTTGTAACTTTGACTAATAGAATAGGCATTTTACTCTTAAGTGCAAGTATCTTCTTAGCCTTAAGAGGAGTGATGGAGTTACTGTTCAGCTGTGCCCTGCCCATGACTAAGGCCTTGCCCAGAAGAGTCTGGTGGCAATGGGGGAAGGGATTGTTATATCCCTGAGGTCAAGTTCTCTTCTGTTACAATGGCAGCCTACCTAGTACTGAGAACCCAGTTCTACCTAGCACTGAGAACCCAGAGCTGCTGAAAGCTGCTTCCTCTTGTTACTGTTTGGCTGAAGAAAATCTGAGGAGCTGGTTTACTTCAGAGACTGCCACGGACAGCAGTTGGGACAGAATGACCCAAGCAGATGGAGTCCTCCCCAAACACAGATCATATAACTGTCATTTGAACTACCTGGATATGTGGGAGAGCCAGGGCTGGCCTTACCATGAGGCGAACTGAGGTGGCCGCCTCAGGTGCCAGACTGTGGGTAGGGGGTGGGGGGAGGCACCACTAGGACCCAGAGTGTAGAAAATTGTGTCTGCTGCTAGTCATATGTATTCTCTCTGCTCTAGATGCACAGAGATGGTGGAGTGCTGTGCTGGAGGAAGGAGGGCACGAGAGACATAACAGGCCGGCAGGAGAAAAGGTGAGAGGGAATAACAGAAAGCAGCAGGAGCTGCAAGGAGAGAGAGGAGGAGGCGCCTCTTACGTACCTCTCCAGCACCCCAAGGAGCCTGGACTGATTCACACCAGCTTCTCAGGGAGCTTCCTGTTTCCTGCTGCTTCCCTGAACCCACCTGCGGAGAACAGGCAGTCAGCTGAAGTAGTAGGAGCCAGTTAGGCCCTTAAAACGCTGATATCTTCCCTCACTCAGGCCCTGCTACCAGCCTGCTTATTTGTCCCTGTAGCAGGGTGGTTACCTGCTCCTGTCCTTTGGGGCTTAAAACAGCCAAGGAGAGGGCTGGGGCTGGGGCAAGAAGGGCTTAAAAGCTGCAGCTCTAAAAGCTGGGCTGATTGGGGAAGCAGCCGCAGCTGGGCCACACCCTAATCAGGCCACAGCTGGCCTGTATAAAAAGGCCAGGGAAGCCAGGAGCTAACAGTCTCCCTCTGCCTGTAGAGGGAGAAGGACCTGGCTGCAGAGAGCTAGAGACAGGGTACCTGAGTGGAGCAGGGCTGGGGAAAGACAGAGGAGCTGGGAAGCTCTGGCCTAGGAAAGCCCCAGGCTGTGGTCTAGCATTGGGCTAACAGGTACTGGGGGTGGCAGAGGGCAGCCCAGGGGTAGGCCAAGGCAGCCAGTCCAAACCCTCCTTGCCAGTGATGAGTAGGCTGATACTGCAGTCTGCCCCACGGTGTGGGGCTAGATGATGATTGGCAGTAGCCTTATACTGAGGCGAGGTGGGAATAGTAGATAGGGGTCTCCTGGGAGGGGGAGACCCTGAAACTAAATGGGGTTACTGCCGGGGGCAACACCCCAGATAAAGGGGCACTGGGTCCAGAGAGGGACACAGGGCCAGAGGACAGGTGGATCACCGGCCTGCAGAGGGCGCTCCAGAGCTGGAATGAGCTAATTCCATGAGAGACCAGCAGGAGGCGCCACAGGGGTGAGTCCACTCTTCTACAGTCCCCTTCAATTGAGTGTTGAGAGCCACTATAGCTGGCACAGAACAGCAGTCATGAGTGACAGAAGAAAACACCCCCTGGGGAAGCATTCAGAAAAAGAAAGAAAAGCTTCCTTTGCTTTCTATCTAAAAAGGAAGAAGCTCTCCCAAGATACAGAGACAAATGTTCACGGTGAGCCTTCTGGCCCCAGTGAGGATGTGAGTGGTGAGGAGATGCCTGATCTTCCAGTTAGTCAGAGTGCAGGTGACCTGACAGCTACTGCAGCATCCATATCTCCATCTCAAATGGATGTAACCATGCACATTCCTAAAGAAAAGTATAGATCACAGAAGAGTGTGGTGGAGGCGCAAGAAACAGCTGCTGCTGAGTTTAGTTCCTTATATCTAGATGATCCAGGACTGTGGACCCACTTGAGCAGTAGCCTGAGGGACTTCCTTGTACTGCATGGGCCACAGCAAGTGAAAAACGTCATGTTCCCCAAAGACAATGAAAATAGAAGTTTCCATCCAACACATTACTCGCGTGAAATCCCCAATGGTGACAAAGTGGAGAGACCATGGCTTATGTACTCAAAAACCCAGAATGCTGCATACTGTTTTTGTTTCAAACTCTTCCAGTCTAATGTTCCAGCCACATTGGGTTCTACAGGAACAAAGGACTGGAAAAATCTGGCTAGAAATCTGGCATGCCATGAGAAGGAAGCAATCCACGAGAGAGCATTCCATAGGTGGAAAGAGCTTGAGATGAGACTAAGGTTAAAGGCCACCACAGATGATCAGTATCAAGAGAAGATTGCATCAGAGTCTCTTTACTGGCAAAATGTTCTGAAAAGGCTCATTGCCATTGTGAGAATGCTTGCTACCTAAAACCTAGCACTGTGTAGCACTTCAAATTAGCTGTATGTGCCAAACAATGGAAACTTCCTTAAAATTGTGGAGCTGATGGATGAGTTTGGTGCTGTACTCCAGGAGCATCTAAGAAAAGTCACCACCCAAGAAATGTACACAAACCACTACCTTGGAAAAACAATTCAAATGAGATCATACAGTTACTGGCAACAAAAGTCAAACAGAAGATTGTGGCAGATCTGAAGTCAGCAAGCTATTACTCTCTTATTCTGGACTGCACACCTGACATCAGCCATATGTAACAAATGACTTTAATGGTGCGTTTTGTAAAAATAACAGAACCTAGTGAAAATATCCCTGCAATGGTGACTGTCAGAGAGCATTTTCTAGAATTTATTGACATTGATGATACTACAGGAGATGGTATGACAAATGTGCTTCTTAAAAAGCTGGAAGATAGGGGAATTGCGATAGCTGACGTGAGAGGTCAGGGCTACAATAATGGTGCCAACATGAGAGGAAAGAACAGAGGAGTGCAGACATGGATCTGAGAATTAAACCCTCGAGGTTTTTTTGTCCCATGCCGTTCTCAATCATTGAACTTGGTGATCAGTGATGCAGCATCAGCTTCTAATGAGGCTGCTGAATTTTTTTAATGTAATTCAAAGCACCCATGTATTTTTCTCTGCATCAACTCATCAGTGGCAAATTTTGAAGCAACATCTGGTGGAAACATCCTCTCTGACACTGAAACCACTGAGTGCCACACAATGGGAAAGTCAAGTGGAGACAATAAAGCCTATCAAACACCAAATTGGGAAGATAGATGATGCCATAGTTGCCATTATGGAGGATAATGCTATGACAGAAACTGTTCGTGGGAGAACAGTGTCAGAGGGAAATGAAATCACCAGAAACATACATAACTTCAAATTTCTGTGTGGCTTAGTGTTGTGGCATGACACACTGTTTGAAATAAATCTTGTATGCAAGAGACTCCAAGGTGTTGACCTTGATATATCTGGAGCAATGGAACAACTGGACAAAGCAAAGTCATACCTACAGTCTAACCGGTCAGATGAGGGATTTCAAAATGTTTTGAAGAGTGCACAGAAGTTGGCAGAGGAACTTCACACTGAAGCTATTTTCCCGCTCATTCAAGAATATAAGAGTCACCGAAGAAGACAACATTTTGATTATGAGGCATGGGAGAATCCCATAAGAGACCCCAAACAACAATTCAAAGTTGAATTCTTTAACCAGGTGCTAGATTGTGCAATACAGTCAGTTGAAGAATGTTTGTTTCACGCAGCTCAAGGAACACAGCAGTATACTTGGGATGTTGTATGATATTCCAAAACGCCTCACTATACTTGAAGAAGACCTACACCAGCAATGCAGAGAATTAGAGACAGTGTTGACACAGTTGATGACATGCACGATATTGATGCAAGTGATTTAGGTGATGAACTGAAAGCCCTTTCAAGATACATTTCAGCAGGATCAATTCCAAAGGCTGTTCTGGAATATATGTTCACAAATAAGATGACCACCCTCTTTCCAAATGCTTTTGTTGCTCTGCGTGTACTTCTAACACTTCCTGTAACAGTTGCCAGTGGAGAACGCAGCTTCTCCAAGCTGAAGTTAATAAAAACACATCTACACTACACAATGACACAGGAGAGGCTGGTCGGCCTTGCAACCATCTCAATAGAGCATGAGCTGGCCCAGACTGTGAACCTGCAGGAAGCAGTTTAAATTTTTGCAACCAAAAAGGCACGGAAAACACCACTTTGATTGTTCAAACAGATACAAATGCCAGGGTTTACTATGTAGACAAGAAAAGTTACATTTGCTGTTCAGGCGTTTGAAAGTTAAGCGTTACTTACAATTTTTGAATAAGGCATTTTAAGTTGTTAGTTCTCCTTTATTGGGGTTGGTAGCAGAGCAGTACCATAAGAGGAGTAGAACAGGAAGAAGGCAGATTTAAGACCTTTCAAAGTTTTGGCCCAAGCAAGGGGGCCTGGGGGCGTCATTTGAGCTCCCCACCTCAGGTGCCAAAATGTTGTGGGCCGGCCCTGGGGAGAGCTAACTAAATTGAGGGAGAAGAGCAGTTCAGGAGAATAGTGCAAGCAAGTGTGCGAGTCAATGCCTTGTTCTGGCTGCAGTTTGTGAGGCAGAACATACCTGTGTAAGCCAGCAGGAGCTTCCAGGCAAACTGAATTGGCATTCAGAAATTCTGTACTTAGGGCTGGATCCAAAGCCCATGGAAGTCAATGGAAAGATGCTCATTGACTTTAATGGGCTTCAGATCAGGCCCTTACTTTGCTGGCTTATACCAGTTCACATGTGAAGTGGGTGAAAACCATCCCTTAGAGACAGACTGACTTTGTCCATTTGGAGAAAGAATAAATAAGCAGAACTGCTAAAGAAGCAAGAGTGATGGACCGAATGGCCTCTTCTTGTTCTGAGCAGGTCTCACTGTATATCACTATTACTCATAATCAAGACATATGTGCTTTCCTTCCAATTGCATTATTACAGTACTTTTCCCAGTTCAAAAAATTTTCTTCCCTCTGCTGAAAATAAAATCAATGCTCTAGTTGATACTTAGAGTGACTGTGGCCCCAACACATAAATACGTTTGTTATCAGAACTTTTCTGCCTTTCCTTTTTCTGTCTTTTAATATAAGTCTGGAATCCACTGAGTGTTCCTCAAATCTAAGCTCCAAACATTTCAAACAGCACAAAAGGTATGACAAGACTAAAGAAAATGTCCACAAATAGACAGCTAGACAACTAGTTAGCAGCTGTCTGCTTTTCTTCAGGGTTTTTTTTTTCCCCCTGCAGGGGAAAAAAAGAGTTTATTTTTCATTCTTGAAGGAGCTGACTGCAGATTCCTTTGTGCTGGCAACAGTCCAACCCTGTTTAGAGTTAGGAGGGGGGAGGGGAAACTGCTTATGATGCCATCTATAACCTTGAACCCAAGAATGCATTGTCTTTCTAACACAGTATGTATACAGTTGCAATAGCTTAAATGGCATTGCTCATTTTCCATCTTTTGTAGTCTAGTGATTGCAGTTTAATGAGGTTTTGGTGTTCTATCAAGTCAGGGCATTTCTTTAACAAAAGACACCAAAAGAGCAGGTTTTGATTAAAAATGTGCACGGGCTTTTGGGAGCTGGTTTAAATGTATTTCAGATCTTGAGCAAGCATGGAGCCTGGAGTTGAAGTCATTTATCTTCTCCCAAAACAAATGTGGCCGGGGGGTATTCTTAAATCCCTAATTTTAATTACTACTGTTGTTTGTGAGAGCTTTTCCTCTATCACACGTTCTCTCTTCCTCTGTAAACAGATGATGAGCAAGCAACAAGGATTCCGGTCTACCTAGCAAATTTAACATGAAAAATAAAGCACTGACACAAATAAGAAACATGAGCTGCAGTTGGGTTTTCTTTCAAACCGTCTCTATTTGTTCAGTAATGTTATCCTTGGTGAAATACTGTGTTATGCACAAAATATATTTCCCCCAACCTCACCTGGGGTCTTTCTGATTTGTCGTGTGTGTGCAGGGTTGGGGGAGAAGAGGGACAGAGCCTTCTGATAGGAGATGGTATTTACCCTACCCTGGAGATGCTTATTTGAACATCTAGCTGTGACCATTGGCCTCCTCCAGCAGCTGCCCAAAGGATTAAGAAATACTACTATAAGGTTGGGCTATGGAAGATTGGTGTGCAGGATCAGCTCTGGAGGCTTGGACTTTGTTAGCAGACCCAGCAAGATCAGGCAGAAACTTCCTCAGCTGTTCGACAGCTGTTATCTACCTGCTCCTTTTCATCTGAGATTTAATCAGGAGCACAGCGCCCGAGTTGATATGGCTCCTACTCTTCAGTTCTTGGATGTATTGTATTCTTGGTTCTTGGATTCAGTTTATTGGATTATGGGTTAATCCTGGATTGTGAAAGGTAGTATGGTCAAGCGGATAGGGCACTGCTCTGGGACTCAGGACAACTGGATTCTATTCCTGGCTTTGCCACTGACATGCTATTGCCCTTGAGCAACTTACTTTCTCTCTTGCTGTATGCATTTCCCCTGCCACTCGCTGTCTATCTTTTTTAGTTTGTAAACTCCCTGGGTGTTTGTACAGTGCCTATATGGGGCCTGATCTCAGTATGGGCCTTTAGGTGCTACGGTACCATTGGCCTTCTCCAGCAGCTGCCCAAAGGATTAAGAGACGCTACTATAAGGTTGGGCTATGGAAGATTGGTGTGCAGGATCAGCTCTGGAGGCTTGGACTTTGTTAGCAGACACAGCAAGATCAGGCAGAAATTTCTGCTCTGAGACTGCCAGAGTACAGTAGTGCTCTGAACAGGGTCGGCTCCAGGCACCAGCATTCCAAGCTGGTGCTTGGGGCGGCAATCTGCAAGGGGCGGCAGTCCCTATTGTTTTGCCCCCAAGCAGCGCGCCGAATTGCCTCTGCAGGTGGGGGGGGGTAGTCCATGTGCCCTCAGGGCGGCAGGTGCATTTCTGCGATGGCGGCAATTCTGCAGCAGCTTCTATGTTTAGCTGTCCGCGGTGGCTTCAGCTAAACATAGAAGCTGCCGCCAAATTGCCGCCACCGCAGAAATGCGCCTGCCGCCCTAAGGGCACACGGACTGCCCCTGCCGTCCGCGGCGGCAATTCGGTGCTCTGCTTGGGGTGGCGAAAACTCTAGAGCCGGCCCTGGCTCTAAACACTCCTTTTACACTGGGGGCCTTAAGGGACGGATGGAAGGGAGTCTGCTATGTGGGCTCTACTCCAACTGCACATACTTCCAAAGCAAAGGAATCTCCTACTGGGGAGAACTGGCAGCTCTGTGGCCAGATTATTATAGATCTGGCTCCAGGCAGCGGCAGCTCCAGGCACCAGCATTCCAAGTGCGTGTCTGAGGCAGCAAGCCATGGGGGGCGCCCTGCCGGTCCCTGCAGGGGCAGCAGTCAGGCTGCCTTCGGCGGCTTGCCTGCGGGAGGTCCGCCGGTCCCACGGATTCGGTGGCAATTCGGCGGTGGGTACACCGAAGGAGCGGGACTGGTGGACCTCCTGCAGGCATGCTGCCAAAGGCAGCCTGCCTGCCGTGCTTGGGGCGGCAAAAAAGCTAGAGCCGCCCCTGGCTCCAGGACACTTTCTGTGTTTGCAGTTCCAGGCTGCACTCTCTAAAGAGGTTCTGTAGCTGACTGAACAGTTTCAAAAAGGCTTTGCTTATGTAGAACAGTGCCTGGAGAACAATGCATCCTGGGAAGTATATCCTGAACACCCATGGTGTGTTTCCACTGCTGGGTATTGCTGGTTGTCCATCTCTTTCTTACTTTCCCTTTGGACTCCATTCAGCCTCTTGCCTGGCCTTACTCATTCTGCCCAACTTACTGAAAAGAAGAAAAATGGTCGTTTTTCTTTCTATTTATTTATTTATAATCTCTTGTAGCATCAAAGAAAAAAAACCCATTAAGTGAAAGAAGTTACAGACAGGTAGAGGTTACTACAGGTAACCTCTCCATGTTATGCCTCAGATTCTTATAGGAAATACTGTAAATTCCAGAACAACAGAGGGAAGGTTTTGGCCTTGAACTGTGATTTTTCTCTCTGTCGAGTGAGGTTTGATTTTTACACTCCTCTTAATCTTGTATTAGCTTGTACTACGAAAGACCTGCTTCACCAAAACCATACACCTTATGTAATTGCTTATGCTTATGCTTGTGCCATGCGAGAGTGAAATGCCACCCAAGCAAGAGGAGAGGGTTTCACACCCACATTGCACTGATGTAAATGACTACATGAAGTGCTATGCCATGGAAAATTGGACACTTTCTCTCCTCCTGCTTGTCACCATATTTGGACATGGTGTAAGTTCCTTCACATTTTATACCTGCAAGAAGGTAGACTTACAGCCAAAGCCCCAGAAGCTTTTCTTAATGATAGCTATTTTGGGGAGATTTTTAAGGCACAAAGGCGAGTTAGGTGCCCAACTGCCATTGACTGTCAGTAGGAGGTGGATGCTTCACTGCCCTCTGTGCTTTAGAAAACCTCCCCCTTAGTGCTGATTCCACACAGAATCTCTATGCAGGAGAGTGGGTTCTAGGTTTAATCCTGAAGAAAAGCCAAGGGGCCAGATTCTCAAGTGGTATAAATGGGTTAGGTCCAAAAGTCAACAGAACTACACTGATTTTCCCCATTTGAAGATTTGGTCCCTTGAGGTTTCTTTTCCATGGTTAAACTTAGGATTTCCTAGGCTTTACCCCAACCCCTCAATAATCTTCCCGAAAAGAGGCTGGGTGGTAATTGCCAAGACTGCAAGTGTCCAGAAATGGCTTCAGGAGTAAAGGCTAACAGCCTCTTGTTTGAGGGAAGGAAGCGGTGTTTGCTGTGCAGTCCCTAGCCAATCCAGGAAAGCTATTGTTTGCGTGAGTGTTGAGGCCACCCTCTAGCTGTGACAAAATCTCAGTCAGCTGGGATGGAAGCTATGAAGGGCAGAGAAGCAGCTTGTCCACACAAACTTGCATTCCCACTTTAACCCTATTTCAGGATCTACACAGAGTAAACACATGCACACAACTCTGCCTTGGGAACAGGACACCTCATAACTATACCCTCCCCTCCCCTCCCCTCTCTCAACTCGTGATGCTTCAAGTCCCCATCTGGCGAAAGGGGAATGAAGAGCACCAGCTACATCATCCAGCCAGGTCTGGGTGATGCCTGAACATACAAAGTTGGGGACCATGTCTATTTATAATTATTTGTATTATGGTAGCACCTAGAGGCCACAATGCCATTTTGCTAGGTCCTGTGCGTACACATACTGAGCTTACAATCCAAATAGACAAGATATAATAGGTGGGAGGGGAAAGAGGGGGAAGTGACTTGCCCAAGGTCATACAGTAGGTCAATGCCAAAGCCAGGGAGGGACTCCAGATCTCCATCCCTATCCACTAGACCCTGGTGTGACACTCTGTATCTCGGGGGAACACCCTGCATCCCCATATTCATCCTTATAACATGACTGTGTGGTATCCAATGCAAAGTTTGTCATGTTTGGTGTCTTCAGAAGGTTCATGATGCACTGAGCATTGTTGTTATAGTAATGTTATAGATTGTGATTTCATGTATATAGTTATGCGACTGAAAATGTGTCCTTATGGCTTAAAACAAGCCTGGGCAAAACTCTCTAGGAACAAGGGGTAGTTCACACCTTATCAGGGTATATATGGGACAAACCCAGCCCAGCCTCACAGGAAAAAAGGACACTCTTGAATGAGTCACCTCCCTTCCCTTGGTCAGACAGGGACTATGATGAGGTAATGCTCACCTGACCCTGAAGGGGGGGGAGCCAAGAGGGAAGAAAGAACATGATAAAATGGAGAGACGGTTCCCATGCTCTTCCTCTCTTTTCCTCCTCCATCTACAGACACCACCACCTAGCAACTGAAGTGCTGATCAAAGGGGAGAGCCTGGCTGAAGAGCAGCCAGCCAGCCTGTGGTGAGAAGCATCTAAGTTTGTAAGGGCACTGAAAGTGTTAAGATTAGGGTGACCAGACAGCAAATGTGAAAAATCGGGACAGGGGGTGGGAGGTAATAGGAGCCTATATAAGAAAAAGACTAAAAAATTGGGATTATCCCTATAAAATCGGGACATCTGGTCACCCTAGTTAAGATTAGCTTAGAATGCATTTTGCTTTTATTTCATTGACCAAATCTGACATGTTGCGCTTTGACTTATAATCACTTAAAATTTATCTTTTGTAGTTACAGTAATAAATTTGTTTGTTCGTTCTACCTAAAGCAGTGCATTTGGTTTGAAGCATGTCAGAGTCTCCCCTTGGGATAACATGCCAGGTATATATCAATTTCTTTGTTAAATTGACGAACTCATATAAACTTGCAGTGTCCAGGAGGCATAATTGCACACTGCAAGACAGAGGTTCCTAGGGTTGTGTCTGGGACTGGCAATATTGGCTAGAGTCATTCACTTGCAAGTAGCTGGGAGCAGCTTACATGACAGAGGCTGTGCGTGAACAGCGCAGGAGTGGGGGTTCTCACAGCAGAGCAGGGTAAGTCTAGCTCCCAGAGTCAAGGAGTGGAGTCACCTGTCAGATCACCAGTCCAGATAACCAGGTATGATGTTCCCCTGGTGTTAACACATCATGAATGGTAGAGATTTTATTAATCAAAAGGTAGAAAGGGAACTAGAGGAACAGAGCGGGGAAAGTGACTTGCCCAAGGTCACACAGTAGGTAAGTGGCAGAGCAGAAAATATCACCCAAGACTTTGAGTCCTAGCCCAAAGCCCTACCCACTGGACCACATGGCTAGTGGGTCTAGCATAGAAATGGCTCTTCTGAGACAACTTTCAGTTAGCTGCACCTAGTAGATACTACAGGCCACCTGAGAATCTAAGCTAAGTACACCAAAGAAAGGGGCTGATGTTACAGGTTTTGCACTGGCAAAATGTATTAGCTTGACAGCGTATGAGAGGATGCAGGATTGGACCCAAGTTCTGTGTTTATAATTGATCTACTTGGGCTGTTACGCAGAGCTATGTTATTAATAGGCCTAGAAGGCCTAGTCTGTGACTCCATGATTTGATTTGTGTATGCATGCATAAGGGGACTGTTGTCCCCTTACTAAACCTCAGTGGTTGGCTAGTTCCCAGTAGAATCATAGAATATCAGGATTGGAAGGGACCTCAGGAGGTCATCTAGTTCAACCCCCTGCTCAAAGCAGGACCAATCCCCAACTAAATCATCCCAGCCAGGGCTTTGTCAAGCCTGACCTTAAAAAATCTCTACTAAAGGAGATTCCATCACCTCCCTAGGTAACCCATTCCAGTACTTCACCACCCTCCTAGTGAAAAAGTTTTTCCTAGACCTCCCCTACTGCAACTTGAGACCATTACTCCTTGTTCTGTCATCTGCTACCACTGACAACAGTCTAGCTCCATCCTCTTTGGAACCTCCTTTCAGGTAGCTGAAAGCAGCTATCAAATCCCGCCTCACTCTTCTCTTCTGCAGACTAAACAATCCCAGTTCCCTCAGCCTCTCGTCATAAGTCATGTGCTCCAGCCCCATAATTATTTTTGTTGCCCTCCGCTGGACTCTTTCCAATTTTTCCACATCCTTCTTGTAGTGTGGGGCCCAAAACTGGACACAGTACTCCAGATAAGCAGGGCTGGTGCAACCATTTAGATGACCTAGGCGGTTGCCTAGGGTGCTCAGATTTGGGGGGTGCCATTTTCTTTGGCAGCGACTGCGGTGGCCGGATCTTCAGCCGCCCCAGTCGCCACCGGCATTTAGGCAGAGGGAGCTGGGGCAGGGGAGCACGGGGAAGGCGACCTGCAGCAAGTAAGGGTGGGTGGCAGCACGCAGGGTAACTCCCCGCCCCAGCTCACCCCGCCCCTCCTCCTCCTCCTCCTCCCCGAGCACGTCGTGACTGCTTCACTTCTCCCGCCTCCCAGGCTTGTGGCGCCAATCAGCTTAGGTGCCGCCTGGGAGGCGGGAGAAATGAAGCAGCGACGGCGTAATCGGGGTGCACGGAGCAGGGGTGAGCTGGAGTGGGGGGGGTGCCTCAGGGCAGAGGGTGGAGGCTCCTCAGGGCGGGGGCGCAGGGTGGCAGTTTCGCCTAGGGCACGAAACATCCTTGCAGAGGCCCTGCAGATGAGGCCTTCCCAATGTTGACTAGAGGGGAATGATCACGTCCCTCGATCTGCTGGCAATGCCCCTGCTTATCCAGCACAAAATGCCGTTAGCCTTCTTGGCAACAAGGGCACACTGTTGACTCATATCCAGCTTCTTGTCCACTGTAACCCCTAGGTCCTTTTCTGCAGAACTGCTGCCTGGCCATTCAGTCCCTAGTCTGTAGCAGTGTGTGGGATTCTTCCATCCTAAGTGCAGGACTCTGAGTACCAAAAAAAAGGGGAAGGGTCGATGGGAAATCAGGACCCTGAGACTGAAAGTCCCCAGGAACAACGGTGAGAGGCCAATGCTCCAGGTCAGCCTGATTGACAGGGCGGGCAGGCTAATCAGGGAGTCAGGAGGCCAGGGGGATCCTGTCCTCTGTGTGAGCTGGAATTGCCTGGGTCAGACAGAGTGGGGCCAAGCTAAGGAGGGAGCAGGGGCCCAAGCTGAGCTGGGAACAGAGCCGCGCCAGCCAGAGGGGCCAGAAAAGCCACCCAGGACGCTGGTCAGAGTTGGGAGCAGAGTCACAGAAGCAGCCTGCAGAGCAGACCTGTGCTGGGAGCAGAGCTGCAGCAACCAGAGCCAGAGGTGCCAGAGAAGCAGCCCAGGGAGCTGGAGGCAGAGCAGCAGCAGCAGCCGTGCTGAGGCAGAGGCAGGGAGCTGGAGCTGAGGCAGTCCAGAGCCGGGTGCACTGAGCAGCTGGGAAGTGCGAGGGGGACCCTAAGCAGCAGGTCCAGTGCAGGGAGATGCCCCCCAGCCAAGAGGCCCTGCAGGCCAGACTTGGAGGGGGATCGTAACCCTGACGGGGCAGGGGTGGCGCTGGGAAGAAGAATCCTGCCACCTAGAGCCTGAAAGCGTGTGGTCACTGCCAAAATCATAGAATTATCAGGGTTGGAAGGGACCTCAGGAGGTCATCTAGTCCAACCCCCTGCTCAAAGCAGGACCAATCCCCCCAGAGCAGGTATCCGACCTGCAGCATCCCTGCAGCACAGCCAGGGCTGAGAAGGGGTCTGGGACGTGTGAGGAACAGACTGAATTTCCCTGACATCCCAAAGACGGCTGATTGTGATGTCCATGCCACAGAGCGGGCTGATGTGTTTTCTTTTAACCTTACCCATTTTTTCCTTATTTTTTTTTTAAATTGGCTGCCGTTTAATAAATTGTATTTGCTTTGAACTGTATGTTATGATCAGTGGGTCAGGGAAGCATCCAGAGCAGAGAGCACCTTGGAATAGGGACACCCTAACCCCTGCCCTAAGTGACCAGACAAGGTTGGGAGTCGAGCCCCCCAGGAGTCCTGGGCCCAGCCTTGTTGGGGTTACGAGGACTCTGCCACACAGGAGAGTGGAAGGGGAGCCCTCGAGGTCAGGCAGGCCTCTGGGTTAAGGGAGTGGGAGCGAGGACTCAGATCTTTTCGCTAGCCCACTTCACCGGAGTTGTGTATAAACCAGGAAAGTTCCTCACAATAGCGGGACCATTCCCCTGATTGCACATGTGGGGAGGAGGAGTGTGCTTCGGGGGCATGTTCTGGTATTTATTTAACCCATTAAAGAAAGAAAAGGAATGTGAACCCCCTTTTTCCCTCCCCCCACCTCCAATTCAAGATGAAGAGTGTATTTGTATGTGTGGTGTTGGGATGCTTACAGGCTGGAAGAAAATTAGGGTGGCTATTACTGGCAAATGTGGGGGTTGGAGCAGCATATGGAAGGGAGCAAAAAGATACCTATTGGTGCATGAGAGAAAGCCATGCAATGCAAAGGGAAGCATGAGGGCAGCAGGAGGCTGAGGAGCAGCTCTCTAGCCTGCACTTGAATAGCAGCTGCAGCAGTGCCTGCTAGACTCTGGGAAGAGCTGCAACTGCGCAATGGCAATGCACCAGGCAATAAGGGAGATGCAAAGGAGCAAAGTAGGGAGCAGCGAAGTGGGCCTGAAATGATGAGCTACCGGGAAGGATAGAAAGGGTTTCCTCTGTGGTGCATATGCTGCTCCCCTTAAAATGCCAGAGCATGATTTAAAGGGTTAAAACTAAGGAGGGAAGGGTGGGTGCATAGGCTATCTTAGGGCCTGTAGCTGTCCTGCTCGTCTGAAGACTGACTTTTGCATTGCATGCAGAAATCTGGAACCAACTTTTGAGGCCAAAGAGAGTGGACAATCTGTGCGCAAAGAAGAATGGCCTTGTAATTAAAATTTGCGCAGCTGTTCTTCTGGTTTCACTTGCAAGCAAAATTGAGCATGGCCCTAAACCTGCAATGAGATATTTTAGGTTAGTAAAGATACACATGTGTTTAGTGTTTGCAAAATAAGGGATCTAAATGCACAGCTCAGGTTTGTTGCTGAACTGCAGAGCCTGAAGTATTAGGTTACGTGTCCAGCACTGGTATGGATAATGAATGACTTCTCAGATGTTCCAGGAAAACAAAGATACCCCATGACAGTGACACATATAACATTTTCATTTAAAGAAAACAAATGTTGGTTTCAATCACCAAACAAGGCACCCATTATCAAAGAGTTTTTTAGCTTGTTTGTGGGCCCAGTATGGCCAACCCCAAATGTTCAAAAATCCTGAGTCAGGCTCACCAAAAATCATGAGATTATGTAAAAATTATAGATTTGGCGGTTTTTTATTTGCCTTCTGCTTTTTGAGCCTTTAGGGTGCACTGGGGTCACACTACAGCCACAAGGACTAGAAATTTACTTTTTCTTTAAGAATGAAGGCTGAAATCATCACATAGCCATGTGATTCCAGGAGCTGGGGCTTTAAGGAAAACTATAATTATCATGAGACTCAAGACAAAAGCATGAGAGTTGGCAACACGGCTGACCGTCTTCAGAAACCAAGCTGATCTCCCATGTTTGGATGCTCCCAATTTTATTTTGTAAACTCTTTCACAGATGCCCCTTACATTCCAAGACAATCTGAACCCATGTTGTTACCTTCAGATGTGCTGGTCTATAAAATGAAAGTGTCAGTAGCTAACGGCAACATTATCACTTTACTTTACTTAATAGAATGTATGATTTTTGTCTGGACAAAAATTATAGAAGTGGAGAGGGCTGACTAATGAAAGTGCAAAAGAAATGTGTGTGCAAGGATGAGGAAGTATAGCATTATCTGAGTCATCCTGCACTCCAAAACCTCTCCTCTATATCTCCTCTAAGATATTTAATGTCCACAAAGGAAAGAATCCCACCCAGCATGTGTTAAATGGAATTTTATAAGGGGCTTTGTTAAATGAGGTTTTATAGACACCTAAAATTCTTAGTGCAGGTCCTGCTAACTGAAGGGATAAAATTATACTCCTCTTTGGTAAACTATCTTTTACCCAAGTATGTTCCCAAGTAAACTACCTTTTACCCAAACCATCTTTTTACCCAGGTAGAAATTGCAATGGGTGCAAACTGCAAACTGTACTACTTTAGGGGGGGAGAGGTAATCATGACAAATTATACTTTTTTCAAGGTATCATCATCTTGCTCTGTCTCTGTCAAATTGTTCCTCAAATTGTTCCTTTCCTCTGTAAAGGCACCTGATTCTCCTTCTCCCACCTGCCTTCCTCCTTTTGTGCTATTTATATTTCTTCGATAAAACATGTACTTTTGCATATCTCAGTCATTTCAAGAGCTAAGATGATGAACTGCACTGTTTAGTCCTTTCCATCACAGTGTCACTAGTGGTCATGTCCCTGACTATCTTTAAGGACAATGCCTTTAATGATTGCCTCAATCCAAATCTGTCTATAATTATGATTGAAGGAAATATACTAAGATACATACGCAACAGAATGGTTCATTTTTCAAGCCTACATGTTGCTTTCCAAATTCTCTGTGGCTGTAACATAACCTCTAATCTGCAACTTTACCAAGAAGTGAATGACCTTTTGCTGAACTGATCACAATTTCTCCTGTAAAAAAAGATTGCACGTGTACCCCCTTTGTCTTCTATTTTAAATCAAGACAGAGCCTGTTCCCCTGTATAGATAACTCAATGTCTGGTGTGGACTGGTGGGATGAGGTGGGAGAAGCAGAGAAAGAAGAGATCTCAAAGAAAGAAAAATGTTTTGCTTTTGTAACTTAATTCTGTGCCCAGATCTGTCAAGCCTGTTTATGGAAGCAGGTGGGGCTCAACTAAAGTCAACTGAAACTTTTAGAGTGAAAACTTCTTCTCTGCCTTTTGTTCTCTACTGAGATTGATGTCACTGCAATTACTGAAATTAAGTTTCATAACCCCACCTCAGAGCTGTTCATATGGCCTTCCTTCCTTCAGACTTGCTTTTTCTCATGTTTTCTGAACAACAAGGATAGGCAGAAAGACATTTTCCTCAACTCTTGGCATCAGATTTCAATTCAAAACTAAAAAAAAGTATTCTAAGTAGCAAACTTTAAAAAACAACAACCATGCATTGGAATTATCCAATCAAACAGCTTAAAAGCACAGATTATGCTTTAGAAACTACTTACAAAGAAGGTTTTTACAGAACAGTGAGAACACTAGTGAGGAGGGGCCCCTAAAATGAATGGGAATGTTTGTTTCAATTCTAATTTATCTCGAGGCCCAGGCACTCTCTGGACAGTGAAACATTCTTCTCCTTCGTGTGTTTGGAAAAGCAAGGATCAAGTTGCGAGAGAGCGTTCTTCAATGCTTGGGTAAAGAATGCACTGAGTGGCCTCCTCAACCAACACAACTCCCACGTCAAGTCGCCTTCTTAATTCTTTGCCTGTAACAGCAGGATTATCCAACTCAGCCAGTCCATCCGTCCTTATCATAATGTGTTATGGGAAGCAAAGCCACCAGTATTACGACTAATTGCCAAATTGGTGTAGTTTTTCCACTCCTAAAAAAATTATGGAATTTTATCAATATTTAAATACAATTTCTAAGTCCACCAAGCTGTTTATCAAAGAACTCATATAGTATTCAGGAACTTCATTTACTATCCATTTATACATGCACAATGCCTAACACGAAGAAGTGCCTAGATTCCAAGCAGATTGGGGCTATTGCAATGTAAACATTAAGTAAAACAGCAACAAATTATAGATTCTAAGATTAATAATTATATTTACTTTAGGGTCAATTACATTTAAGGAAAAATGTGAGAAAAGGATTTTATTTCTTCAACTGAAACGTGTTATCAGTGAATTTCCCTTAAGGCTAATTCCTTCACACATACAAAAATATGGCCCTATATTGATCCCATTGAAATCAACGACAGAACTCTCATTGACTCCAGTGAGAGTAGAATTTGGCCCTTAGTGATATAAAGGTAAGTAGAATACAGCTTCATATGGAATCCAATCCTGAGTGCCTATTCTCAGGCGAAACTTGTATTGACTTCAATGTGAGTTTGGCCTGAGTAAAGAGTATAGTGTTTGGCCCATAACTTGCACAGTTAACCTGAAGTCACTCTTCTTCCTGCCATCCAAAGCTGTTCGGGATTAGTCAGAGTTGATATTGATGTATGAGTAGCTTAAAAGAACTGTACATAACTCCGGGGCTGAAGACTAAACATTGCTGCCTCAACCAGAATTTGGCAGTGATTGTATAGGGTGAATCTAATCAGAACAGACAAATTAAAATACACGGTAAAGGCAGGGTAAAAGTCTCTAGATGGTATTGCATAATATATTCTGGAACAACTAGGAAATTTTTCACACCAGTGGAAGCGAGTGGGAGGCAGGGGATGAGCCTTTTGGTCTCATGTGAAATAACAAAGGAAAGAAGGAACAAATCTGCTCTACAGCCAAACTACCAGAACTGAAAATGGAAGTGGTGATGGTGGAAAAAGTAAAAGAAACCAGAACTTTTCACGTGGTCCACTGGGCTCTATGTCCATCTCTCTCAGTAGCCATTACAAATACTTCAAAGGAAGCCAAAATAACCGAGATGCGCCTAATCAATTGTGTAATGTGGTATAAGGCACGGAGGAATTTTCCTTTCAAACACTTATGGTGATTAGCTAATTGCTGCAAGAGTAGTCCTTTTTAGTAAGAAGATGTAGACAGACAGAGAGACATTCAGCCACAGAATGAACTGAACCTTATGAAAAGGAAATAAATAAGAACCCTATGTAACAGTCATGTCACAGTCTATCCCACCACTTAACACCTTTGCTCACTTCTTCCTCAATACAGATTTATATGATTTTTTTTGACGAATGCAAATTTACTTGATCTGGGAAAAATGCACAAAAGCAATTTTTTCCCAGCTTTGTTGCAGGGCAAATTCAAGTGTAAAACATGTGTTAATAGAGCCTCAGTATATAACAGGGAGCTAACAGCCATGATTCATTTGCAGTTTCCTAAAGGAGTATTGTTAGCTTGGAGCCTAGAGCATTAAAGGAGGCCCATGGCACAGTAGTGAGGAAGCAGCTTGTCTATGTTCTGGATTTCCCAAGTCTCCTGTCTAAAATGAACCAGAAACCAAACAATAATCTTGTTAAAGTAAATGCAGCCGTGATTCAGTGTGTCTATAATCCCATAGCCTTTTTTATGAACGCTGAGTTTCTTATTAAAGACCTGCCCTGTGAGTTGCATGCTGCTTCAAACAGTCTTAGTCACCATTCATCATGCATTCATCACCAGCTTGCTAATGTTCTTGACTTTTCCACTCACAATGAAGTACATTGATTGAATCCATATCTAAGTCCAGGAAATAGAAAAACAGAGCTTGAAAGCAGGGTGCTCACATCTCGAACACTCTTAGTAAAAAGTATTATGTGTTAATCCTTAGTACTCTGGCTGGGCCTGTTATCCTGTAACAGTTTCCTGGGACTGGAGTGGGTCTCTCTGAATTTCTGTGCCAACACCGAGGCAGATTGTAGGCACTGTTTAGAATCCTTCAACTCCAATACCTTCTTGACCTGTCTCCCTTGGCCTCCACATAAGACTTCTTCCACCTCTCTCTCTTTCCAGGTCCTATCTCCTAGCTTCCTACCAAGGAACCACCAGGAGTAGGTAGCTCTGAAAGCCAGCATTATTTTGGGGACAGAACTTTCCAGAAGGGATTTTTGTGCTGAAGAGGCCAGCCTTTGAGTGAGAGGCGACAGGCATGGGAAGCAGAAAGTAATCTCGGATTAACTCAGCGTCACAGAGTGTGGGGGAGTCCGGTCCGGCAACCCTCTTCCTGGGACTCTCAGAGACTCTCAGCCAGCCAGTAAAACAGAAGGTTTATTGGACAACAGGAATGCAGGTTACAGCAGAGCTTGCAGGCACAGTCAGGACCCCTCAGTCGAGTCCTTCTGGGCTTTCAGGGTGCTTGGATCCCAGCTTAGGATACCCTGAATTCCACCCACACAGCCCCAAAACAAAACTGAAACTAACCCCCTCTCCCGGCCCCTTCCTTTGTCCAGCTTCCCGGGCAAAAGTGTTGACCTCCCATCCCCCTTGCCTAGCTCAGGTTACAGGCTCAGGTACAGTCCATCCCCTAAAGTCCTCCCCTGCTCTCCCATCCCCCACACAGACAGCCCCTACTCCATCACATCTCTCCCCCCTTCGAGACTGAACTGAGCGGGGTCACTCTGCCCGGTGACCTGGGGAAGTTCAGGGCCCCTTCTCCGGGACAACGCATCCGTTATCAGGTTGGCACTTCCCTTTACATGGACCACATCCATGTCATAGTCCTGCAGGAGCAGGCTCCACCTCAGGAGCTTGGCGTTGGCTCTTTTCATCTGGTGCAGCCAGGTCAGGGGAGAGTGGTCGGTGTACACGGTGAAGTGTCGCCCAAAGAGATATGGCTCCAGTTTCTTAAGGGCCCACACCATGGCCAGGCATTCCTTCTCGATGGCCGCGTAGTTCTGCTCCCGGGGTAGTAACTTCTTGCTCAGGTACACGATAGGGTGTCTCTCCCCCTTTTCATCCTCCTGCATTAACACCGCCCCCAGTCCCGTGTCTGAGGCGTCAGTGAACACCATAAAGGGCTTGTCAAAATCTGGGTTTGCCAGAACTGGGCCACTAACCAGAGCTTCCTTCAGCACCCGGAGAGCCTGCTGGCACTGCTCGGTCCAGACCACCTTGTCTGGCTTCCCCTTCTTGCACAGCTCAGTGAGGGGGGGCGGCTATGGCGCTAAAGTGGGGCACGAACCTTCGATAGTACCCCGCCATCCCAATAAAGGCCTGGACCTGCTTTTTGGTTTGCGGAGCGGGCCAGTCTCTGATCACCTCCACCTTGGTTGGTTCCGGCTTCAGGCAGCCGCTCCCCACTCGATGGCCCAGGTAAGATACTTCAGCCATCCCCACCTTGCACTTCTCAGCCTTTACGGTTAACCCAGCCTCCCGGAGTCGGTCCAGCACTTGTTTAACCTGGGACACGTGGTCCTCCCAGGTTTGGCTGAAGACGCAGATGTCGTCAATATACACCACGGCAAAATTCTCCATCCCCCACAGTAGCTGATCCACCAGGCGCTGGAAGGTGGCTGGTGCTCCCTTGAGGCCAAAGGGCAGGGTCAGAAACTCGTAGAGCCCCAGAGGGATGATAAAGGCCGATTTCAGCCTGGCATCTGCGTCCAGCGGCACTTGCCAGTAGCCCTTTGTAAGATCCATGGTGGTGAGGTACCGAACGCCTCCCAGCTTGTCTAGGAGCTCATCAGGCCTAGGCATGGGGTAGGCATCGGATACGGTGATGGCATTGAGCTTTCGATAGTCCACACAGAACCAGATTGACCCTTCCTTCTTGGGGACCAGCACCACTGGCGAAGTCCAAGGGCTGGAAGACAACTGGATCACCCCCAAAGCCAGCATGTTCCTGACCTCTCTTTCTAGGTCCTGGGCAGTTTTACCAGTGACTCGAAAAGGGGAGCATCTTATAGGAGGATGTGACCCGGTCTCCACCCAGTGGACTGTCAAATTAATGCATCCAGGCTGGTTGGAAAACAGCTGTCGGTATAGATGCAGCACCCCTCTGATCTCAGCGTGCTGGGCCAGGGTCAGCTGATTAGAGAGGGGAATTGCCTCCAGAGGGGAACCAGTTTTTGTCCCAGGGGGTAGATCCACTAAGGGGTCATCTCCCTGCTCCTCCCAATGTCCACACACGGCCAACACCACATTCCCCCTGTCATAGTATGACTTCATCATGTTCACATGGTACACCCGACAGTGATGTGCCCGGTTCAACAGCTCCACCACATAGTTTACCTCATTTAGTTGC
This sequence comes from Gopherus flavomarginatus, assembly GCF_025201925.1. NCBI lineage: Eukaryota > Metazoa > Chordata > Testudines > Testudinidae > Gopherus > Gopherus flavomarginatus. The sequence continues at coordinate 133,597,346 of NC_066619.1, read as the reverse complement.
TTGATAACCTTGAAGGGCCCTTCCCAGGCAGCCTGGAGTTTGTTTTTCCTCACGGGCATGAGAACCATCACCTGATCCCCGGTGGCGAAGGCGCGGGCCCGCGCCGTACGGTCACACCAGACCTTCTGCTTCCTCTGGGCTCAGGCTAGATTCTCCCTGGCCAGGCCCATGAGCTCGGCCACTCTTTCCCGGAAGGTCAGGACATACTCCACAACTGACTCTCCCTCGGGAGTGGCCTTCCCCTCCCATTCGTCTCTCATCAGGTCTAGAGGCCCCCCTTACCCGCCTTCCATACAACAGTTCGAAAGGTGAAAACCCGGTAGATTCCTGGGGTACCTCCCTGTACGTGAACAGCAGGTGAGGTAAGTACTTGTCCCAGTCCTGTGGGTGCTGGTTCATAAATGTTTTTAGCATCATCTTCAGCGTCCCGTTGAACCTTTCCTCCAACCCGTTGGACTAGGGGTGATACACTGAGACCCAGTTATGCCGGACCCCACATTTTTCCCACAAGCACCGGAGAAGGGCTGACATGAAGTTGTACCCCTGGTCCATTAAGACTTCCTTGGGAAACCCCACCCAGCTGAAAATTGTCAGCAGTGCATCTGCCACGGTGTCTGCTTAGATAGAGGACAAGGCCACCGCCTTGGGGTAGCGAGTGGTGAAATCCACCACCACCAGGATGTATTTCTTCTCCGACCAGGTAGTCTTGCTGAGAGGTCCCACTATGTCCATGGCCACTTTCTGGAAAGGTTCTTCTATGATGGGTAAAGGCCTCAAAGCTACTTTCCCCTTGTCTCGGGCCTTCCCCATCCTCTGGCAGGGGTCACAGGATTGGCAGTACTGTCGGACATGGGTAAAGACCCCAGGCCAGTAAAAGTTCTGTAGCAGCCTCTGCCTGATGCGCTGGATTCCCTGGTGCCTTGCGAGAGGGATGTCATGGGCCAGGTACAGTAGCTTGTGGCGAAACTTCTGGGGAACCACCAGCTGCCTCCTGATCCCCCATGACTCTGCTTCCCCGGGGGGAGCCCATTCTCAGTACAGGAACCCCTTCTCCCACAGGAACCTCTCCTTGCAACCTCTCCTCATGGTCTGTACCGCACTGAGGTTAGCCTGGTCCCTGGGCTTCCGCAAGGAGGGATTTTTCTGCAACTCGGCCTGGAACTCAGCAGCTGGGACAGGGATGGGGACCTGCTTTCTCTCGCTGGCTGGGTCTGAGGCCGCAGCCTCTCTGAGCCATGTCCCTGGGCGTTCCCCCCCCACCAGGTTAGGGTCCTGCACCTTGGGCAGAGTACCTTCCCCGTTGTCGGGGCGCAGTCCGCTGCGCTGACTCTGACTACGAGTCACGACCAGGGCACTTTGGGTGTTACTTGGCCAGTCCTCGAGGTCCCCTCCCATTAACATGTCCGTGGGCAAATGTGGGTGTACCCCCATGTCCTTGGGGCCCTCCTTGGCCCCCCACTTCAGGTGTACCCTCGCCATGGACACCTTGAATGGGGTCCCGCCCATGCCTATCAGGGTCAGGTAGGTGTCGGGCACCATCCGATCTGAGGCCACCACCTCGGGCTCGATGAGCGTCACCTCTGCACCTGTGTCCCAGTACCCAGTGACCTTCCTCCCATCTACCTCCAGGGAAACAAGGCACTCTTTCCAGAGGGGCAGCCCTGCACCCACCCTGTAAACCAAAAACTCGGAGCCTGGAGCATCCAGCCCCCCAGAGGAGCTGACCTGGGGACCTCCTCCCTCCTTACTGGTGGTACGCTGCCAGCCCCCCTTTCCTGGGCATGTTGCCCCTCATCCGACTGGGTCTTTACCCAGTCAACCCTCTGTGTGTTGGGTCTGCTTGGTCTATCCCTGAGCTTGGGGCACTGGGCCCGTATGTGGCCTCATTGGCCACAGTGATAGCAGCCCATGTCTCGTGGGTCCCCTTGAGTGGGTCAGATGGACCTGACGCTGGTTGTTCCCCTTTTGGGGGGGTTCTCCATAGGCCCCCGCTGGGAGGTCCCATGATGACTCTCTCTCTGTGTTGAGGCAGGCCTGCTCCTTCGAGACTCCTCCCTGTTATCCCCTGCCTGACTGTCCAAAAATTGGTCGGCCAGCTGGCCTGTGTGCTGCGGGTTCTCCGGCTTCTGGTCCACCAACCACAGCCTTAGGTCGGACGGGCACTGCTCATACAAGTGCTCTAGTATGAATAGGTCAAGCAGGTCCCCTTTAGTTTGGGCCCCAGCTGTCCACTTGCGGGCATACCCCTGCGCCCGGTTCATGAGTTGTAAGTATGTGACCTCACGGGTTTTACGCTGACTCCGGAACCTCTTCCAGTACATCTCAGAACTCAGCCCAAACTCGCAGAGCAGGGCCTGTTTGAACAGTTCATAGTCCCCTGCCTCCTCCCCTTTCAGTCGGCTGTACACCTCCATGGCTGCGGAGTCCAGTAAGGGGGTGAGAAATGAGATTCTGTCTGCAGGGCCAACCCTGTGCAGCTCGCAGGCATTCTCAAAGGCCGTCAGGAAGGTATCTATGTCCTCCCCCTCCTTACATCGGGGCAGCAAGCACTTATCGAAGCTCTTTGTAGACTTGGGTCCCCCGTCACTCACCGCAGCCGGGGCCCCACTGCTCGCCAGCCGGGCCAGCTCCAGCTCATGTTTACGCTGTTTCTCCTTCTCCTCCAGCTCACGCTGGCACTGGTTCTCCTCACGTTGGTGCTGGTTCTCCTCATGTTTATGCTGCTTCTCCTGCTCCTTCAGTTCTTGCCTCCTTAACTCGAGCTCTTCTCATCTCAGCTTCCAGTCATATTCCAGCCGCATCTGCTCCACGGATGCCGAGCGCCGCCGCGACGATCCCCTGCTGGGGGGTGAGCTTCGCCGGGAGGATCCCCTGCTGGTCGGGGGGGTCACGATGCCCTCGATATTCGCTGGGCTCCTCCTCGCCCTTCCCCTAGGCCTAGGAAGGGAGAGTCTAGGGAAGCCCTCAGCCTCCGGCTCACCACTCCCAGCGAGGATAGACACTGGTGCCTGCGTTGCATCTGCTCGACTGCTTCCCTCAGAGACTGGGCTCCGCTCATTCAAGCAGTCTCCCTCCTCCAGCCGGGCAATCAGCTGGTCTTTGGTGAGTCTCCCACTGCGCAGCCCCCTCTGCTTGCACAGCTCCACCAGGTTGCACTTACGCCGCTTGGCATACATCTTCCTGCTAGCCATTCACAGGCCGGGGTGCTCGCCGCTCCCCATGGTTTCCAGGGAGACCCCCAGTGCACCAGCCCTTCTTGAGGTCACCACCTCTCTGCCAGGGTCGAGCTGCAGACTCCTTCGCTCCTGGGACTGCTCGCTGCAATCCCCCGGGGGACCCTGTTCCTGCAAAGTCCTTCTCACTGGGCACACACTCCCAGGGATTAATCACCCCTAAAATCGTCCCTTTGTTTTACTGCTCCCCAGTCACTTACTGCAGGAAGCGCCATCCACGGGGTGCAGTATCTCCCGCCGCTACCACTAGTTGTCACAGAGTGTGGGGGAGTCCGGTCCTGCACCCCTCTTCCTGGGACTCACAGTGACTCTCAGCCAGCCAGTAAAACAGAAGGTTTATTGGACAACAGGAACGCAGGTTACAGCAGAGCTTGCAGGCACAGTCAGGACCCCTCAATCGAGTCCTTCTGGGGTTTCAGGGTGCTTGGATCCCAGCTTAGGATACCCTGAATTCCACCCACACAGCCCCAAAAAGAAACTGAAACACCCTCCCACCAGTCCCTTCCTTTGTCTAGCTTCCCGGGCAAAAGTGTTGACCTCCCACCCCCCTTGCCTAGCTCAGGTTACAGGCTCAGGTACAGTCCATCCCCTAAAGTCCTCCCCTGCTCTCCCATCCCCCATGCAGACAGCCCCTACTCCATCACACGCAGCTTTTATGGCTTTTGGATAGGGAGGTACAAGAGGCGTCATTCTGTAGGTGGGTGTAAGAGGGACCAAGACTGGAGATGGAAGTGGGTCTGTAAAAAGAGTTGAGGGGAAGAGAGAAACATGAACTGAAATTTCTCATTTCCCTTTTGAATTCTGTCAGCAGGAGTATCATTCCACAGCAGTGACAACAAGGTGGGGGCACTCAGGTGATGAGCTCCCACATTTTAAAATGGAACAAGCCTGGGGGAGTTAATTGGAACAAGTGAGGGGCTCTTCACTCTGGATGATGCAATACAGCCTGAGTGCAAGTTCTGTAGATTTACACAGTTTTGCAGGCTTGTACTGGGCTGGGCTAGGGAGTGTAAATCTGTTGGTTAATTAATCCATTATTCAGACTGCCCTGGTGCTTTGAGATTCCCCTATTCCAGCCTCAGTGCTGGAGAGAAAAGATCTATATTTTAATTAAAATGTAATAAGAGTCCCTCTGGATCAGCTGTGGGGCTCACTTCTCTCTACCTAACACCCCAAGGGCTTGTACAACATCCAGGGAAGTCAACCAAAAGATTCACGTTGACTTCAGTTGGCATTGGCCATGCCTCAGGCACATTAGGTCTCCTAAATAATTAGGAATGGTGAAGGACTAGGTATATATGACACACACACACACACACTCTGTAATATTTATAAAGCTCCTGCTGCCTGTGTCATTTGTTTCTTTCACTTGTTGTTTGGGCAGTTCCAAAAACTGTTCACCTTAAGTTTGTGACCCTTGTTTTCACCTCAACAGAACACCAGAGCAGAGAGAAAGCAGCAGGAAGTCCTTATAAATATGGAAAAAGACTGATCCAGATTTCCAGTTTAATGGTCTTAAACTGATTCACATAAAGAAAAATGAATGGATAAGTATTAAAGCTAACTTGCTACCTGCATATACAGTGCTCCTTCACAAGAGTATTTACATGTGATTGCTTGCTTCCCCCCCCCTCCAGTAATTAATTAGTTCTTGTAATCAGATGCACTAATAAGGAGAGGATTTTTAGTTCAGAAGGACAATTCATTGGCCAAAAAGGAGGAAGATACTAAACCCTGTGCAATCTTTTCAAGTTCAAGTATTAACAAAGTTCTTCTCAATAAAGTCATCAGCAGAAAAGACAGACGAGCAATTAAGAAAATGCTCATAGAAGAAACACCAAAATGGAATCTTAGATGGAAAGGAGGGAAACACACTTCAGACCTAAAGGTGGAATATCTTGATGTGTTTAGTCATGTTCTGGTTTTGCCCATATACAGTAGCATTCACCCAATTTTCATAAGACGTCATGCAACTGGAAAGACATTCAGAACACACACACCTCTGAACTACTTCAAAATACCAGGATTTCTGAGCCTTAAACCCAGTAGGCAAAGTAGATATGGCATTCCCTCCCAATGCCAAAGTTGTGGCTAGGCCGGGATTGCAACAAGTGAATGGTCAGAAAATCCACATAAACGGGGAATGCCATATCTGTTTTTACTGCTGGCATTAAAGCTGGAAAATCCAGATATGTGTAGCTGTGTTTCAGTGTCTTTGCAGCTGTATGAAAAAAAAAACCTGTTTTTGTGTTTTTCAAAGAGCCACCCAAGGGGATAACTTACTTTTTCTTCAAACGTTTTTCTGTGATTTTATTACTGAAGGGGAAGTGCTGCAGGACTTATTTAGGGAGTGATAGTGGATGACAGATTAAATATGAGCTCACAGTGAGAGGCTGTAACAGAAAAAGGCAAATACCATACTGGGATGTGGAGAGGAATTACTTGTAAGACTACAGAGGTAATAATTCCTCTGTGCACAGCACTGGTGAGGCCTCACTTGGAAAACAGTGATCAGTTTTGGGCAACTCAGTATAAAGAGGATTGCAATAAAATGGAGTGAATCCAAAGAACGATGAAGATAAGAGGGTTGGAAGATATGATGTATGAGTAAAGGGGAAGGGAACATGACACACTGTATATAGCTTAGACAAACAAAGGAGAAAGGAGGATGAGTGCTGGAGAGAGGAAATAATGCAATGTAATTGCTGGAAGGCAGAGATAGCTGGTTGGAAAATGGCAAGTGTTTGCCAGGGAAAATTTCAAATCAAATGTAATTCCCCCTCCCCCCCTAAAATATTTGGTTTTCAAAAACCAAAACTTTTTTTTTCACTGAAAAACTGGAAATTTTTCAAAATAAATGACTACTTTCATATAGGAAAAAAAGAATTTTTTTCATTGAAGATATTTTCTAATAAAAAATCTCAACCAGCTCTAATTGCAGATCTGGGTCCTAGTTTCAAAATTAAGTGCCCTTATGGTGAGGAAGGTGGGGGAGTTATAGCCAAGAAAAATGGAGGAAATCTCATATATCTATTTAGAACGGCACAAGCCCTGCTGAATACAAAGGCAAATAAAATGGTTGCCTTTGACGATAAAAAGGCACTGTGACCACAGTCCAGCCATGCACATGCTCTTCCATCCCAACTCACCAATGCCTAGATGTAGGATGCACTATGTGACAAAGACACAAAATGAGGGACATTCTGGAATTATTCAGACAGGAAGCGTAACGTGGTTGGGATCTGTTCCTTCAGTATAAGTACCTCTCTCTATAGCCTTGGTTTTATGATTCACTATTTTTGATATAAGCAATTTTCAACAGTGGAGGGAGGACTCCAAGTCTGTATGTAACATAGGTAACTTTGAGAACACAGTGTGTGATCTCCCTTGAAGTGAGGGACACTGGGAGAGGTATACAAACACTTTAAGCATTTTGCTGCCTTCCAATCCTGTTCCCATTGAAGTCAATAGCAAAACCCTCATTGACTTCAATGTTGCAGTACTGGCACTATGGGTTTTAATCATGTATTGCCTGTTCCCCTCAATCCTCCTACTAAAGTCAAAGGGCTTTGGACACACAATGATTGATCAGGGTGTTATAAGGTCAGCTTAGCGAACAGGAGCTGCTAACAGGGAGTTTTGCAAGGGAGTTCTCCAGGTGAAGGAGGAGCACAGACAGCATCTGTGGGCAAAGAGGAGCGGACAGAGAGCTGTAGACGGGAATTTGAGAGTTTGACAGAGGGAGGCATACAATGGTGAGGAGGACCCGCAACACCTGTGCCAGCACTGCTTCTGTCTCCTCCACCTGTGCCTGTAGCCAGACAGAGCACCAAAGCATGGATGCTTTTACCCAGATTCTGGTGTGGGCTTGCAAAGACTGTAATTTGCAATTTCCACTTACTGATATCCAGGCTGGGGGTGGCATCCAATGTGAAAGGTGCCTACTGGTGGAATCTCTCAGGCAGCAGGTGGGAGAGCTACAGGAGGAGGTGGCCAGGCTGAGGAACATCCGTGTCCATGAGCAATTCCTGGACAGTATCCATGTGGAGATAGCTGATGGTGCTGTCCCAGTTGACAGGACTACTGACACTCCAGTGGAAGAGGAGATGCCTCAGGGTGTACCTGACACACCAGTGGAGGAGGAGGCTCAGGGTGGACACAGCCAGCTGATTACTTCTAGCAGCGGGCAGTGCTCCACCGCTGCTGCAAACCCTCCTGTTGTGGTAAGAGATACAGGAGAGAAGAAATCACCCCCAACAGTTAAGGGGGTGAAGCCTCGTACCCCTAAGGCTGGGAGGTCTGCTGCCACCACTGATAAGAAACGTAGGGTAGTGGTGGTTGGAGACTCTCTGCTGAGGGGGACGGAGACACCCATCTGTCGCCCTGACCGTTCATCCCGGGAGGTATGCTGCCTGCCAGGGGCCCGCATCCGAGATGTTACAGAGGCTTTGTCGAGGATTATCCGGCCTTCTGACTACTATCCCATGCTACTCATCCATGTGGGCACAAATGATACTGCGAGGTGTGACGCTGAGCAGATCAAGAGTGACTACAGGGCTCTGGGAGTACGGGTTAAGGAGTTTGGAGCGCAGGTGGTATTCTCTTCGATTCTTCCTGTTGAAGGTAGGGGTCCGGGCAGAGACAGATGCATCGTGGAGGTGAATGCCTGGCTGCGAAGATGGTGTCGCCAGGAGGGCTTTGGCTTCCTCGACCACGGGATGCTACTTGAGGAAGGACTGCTAGGAACAGATGGCGTTCACCTTTCGAAGAGGGGAAAGGCCTTATTTGCGCACAGACTGGCTAACCTGGTAAGGAGGGCTTTAAACTAGGTTCGACGGGGACAGGTGAGCAAAGCCCACAGGTAAGTGGGGAACAAGACCTGGGAGATGGGATGGAAACAGGAGGGAGCACAGGCTATAATGGCAGAGAGGAAGGAGGGTCAGGGCAAAGCTGGGAGGCAAAATCAAACCAGTATCTTAGATGCCTTTATACAAATGCAAGAAGTATGGGTAATAAGCAGGAAGAACTGGAAGTGCTAATAAATAAATACAACTATGACATTATTGGCATTACTGAAACTTGGTGGGATAATACACACGACTGGAATGTTGGTGTGGATGGGTATAGTTTGCTCAGGAAGGATAGACAGGGGAAAAAGGGAGGAGGTGTTGCCTTATATATTAAAAATGTACACACTTGGACTGAGGAGGAGATGGACATAAGAGACGGAAGGGTGGAGAGTCTCTGGGTTAGGCTAAAAGGGGTAAAAAACACAGGTGATGTCGTGCTGGGAGTCTACTACAGGCCACCTAATCAGGCGGAAGAGGTGGATGAGGCTTTTTTCAAACAACTAACAAAATCATCCAAAGCCCAAGATTTGGTGGTGATGGGGGACTTCAACTATCCAGATATATGTTGGGAAAATAACACCGCGGGGCACAGACTATCCAATAAGTTCCTGGACTGCATTGCAGACAACTTTTTGTTTCAGAAAGTTGATAAAGCTACTAGGGGGGAAGCTGTTCTAGACTTGATTTTAACAAATAGGGAGGAACTTGTTGAGAATTTGAAAGTAGAAGGAAGCTTGGGTGAAAGTGATCATGAAATCATAGAATTTGCAATTCTAAGGAAGGGTAGAAGGGAGTACAGCAGAATAGAGACAATGGATTTCAGGAAGGCGGATTTTGGTAAGCTCAGAGAGCTGATAGGCAAGGTCCCATGGGAATTAAGACTGAGGGGAAAAACAACTGAGGAAAGTTGGCAGTTTTTCAAAGGGACGCTATTAAGGGCCCAAAAGCAAGTTATTCCGATGGTTAGGAAAGATAGAAAATGTGGCAAAAGACCACCTTGGCTTACCCTTGAGATCTTGCGTGACCTACAAAATAAAAAGGCGTCATATAAAAAATGGAAACTAGGTCAGATCACGAAGGATGAATATAGGCAAATAACACAGGAATGCAGAGGCAAGATTAGAAAAGCAAAGGCACAAAATGAACTCAAACTAGCTATGGGAATAAAGGGAAACAAGAAGACTTTTTATCAATACATTAGAAGCAAGAGGAAGACGAAGGACAGGGTAGGCCCACTACTCAATGAGGAGGGGATAACAGTAACGGGAGACTCGGAAATGGCAGAGATGCTTAATGACTTCTTTGTTTCGGTCTTCACTGAGAAGTCTGAAGGAATGTCTAGTATAGTGAATGCTTACGGGAAGAGGGTAGGTTTAGAAGAGAAAATAAGGAAAGAGCAAGTTAAATATCACTTAGAAAAGTTAGATGCCTGCAAGTCACCAGGGCCTGATGAAATGCATCCTAGAATACTCAAGGAGTTAATAGAAGAGGTATCTGAGCCTCTAGCTATTATCTTTGGGAAATCATGGGAGACGGGGGAGATTCCAGAAGACTGGAAGGGGGCAAATATAGTGCCCATCTATAAAAAGGGAAATAAAAACAACCCAGGAAACTACAGACCAGTTAGTTTAACTTCTGTGCCAGGGAAGATAATGGAGCAGGTAATCAAAGAAATCATCTGCAAACACTTGGAAGGTGGTAAGGTGATAGGGAATAGCCAGCATGGATTTGTAAAGAACAAATCGTGTCAAACTAATCTGATAACTTTCTTTGATAGGATAACAAGCCTTGTGGATAAGGGAGAAGCGGTGGATGTGATATATCTAGACTTCAGTAAGGCATTTGATACAGTCTCGCATGATATTCTTATAGATAAGCTAGGAAAGTACAATTTAGATGGGGCTACTATAAGGTGGGTGCATAACTGGCTGGATAACCGTACTCAGAGAGTAGTTGTTAATGGCTCCCAATCCTGCTGGAAAGGTATAACAAGTGGGGTTCCGCAGGGTTCTGTTTTGGGACCGGTTCTGTTCAACATCTTCATCAACGATTTAGATGTTGGCATAGAAAGTACGCTTATTAAGTTTGCGGACGATACCAAACTGGGAGGGATTGCAACTGCTTTGGAGGACAGGGTCAAAATTCAAAATGATCTGGACAAGTTGGAGAAATGGTCTGAGGTAAACAGGATGAAGTTCAATAAAGATAAATGCAAAGTGCTCCACTTAGGAAGGAACAATCAGTTTCACACATATAGAATGGGAAGAGACTGTCTAGGAAGGAGTATGGCAGAAAGAGATCTAGGGGTCGTAGTGGACCACAAGCTTAATATGAGTCAACAGTGTGATACTGTTGCAAAAAAAGCAAACGTGATTCTGGGATGCATTAACAGGTGTGTTGTAAACAAGACACGAGAAGTCATTCTTCCGCTTTACTCTGCGCTGGTTAGGCCTCAACTGGAGTATTGTGTCCAGTTCTGGGCACCGCAGTTCAAGAAAGATGTGGAGAAATTGGAGAGGGTCCAGAGAAGAGCAACAAGAATGATTAAAGGTCTTGAGAACATGACCTATGAAGGAAGGCTGAAGGAATTGGGTTTGTTTAGTTTGGAAAAGAGAAGACTGAGAGGGGACATGATAGCAGTTTTCAGGTATCTAAAAGGGTGTCATCAGGAGGAGGGAGAAAACTTGTTCACCTTAGCCTCCAATGATAGAACAAGAAGCAATGGGCTTAAACTGCAGCAAGGGAGATTTAGGTTGGACATTAGGAAAAAGTTCCTAACTGTCAGGGTAGTTAAACACTGGAACAGATTGCCTAGGGAAGTTGTGGAATCTCCATCTCTGGAGATATTTAAGAGTAGGTTAGATAAATGTCTATCAGGGATGGTCTAGACAGTATTTGGTCCTGCCATGATGGCAGGGGACTGGACTCGATGACCTCTCGAGGTCCCTTCCAGTCCTAGAGTCTATGAATCTATGAATCTATGAATCTATGAATCTATAAGGCTACTACACAGGGACATGTGCATCTCCCTCTTCCCTTTTGGTTCCCAGACATATTCTTACAAAAAAAAACCAGGAAAATATGGAATAACTTTCACCCATCATGTTTTGACCCATTGTTAGAATATAGCAGCATCATGTCTGCAAAGATTTCTCTCTGGACCAGTAAGAATGGATGATTTCCTTCTGGATTGGTGGTCAGGGAAGAGGAGCTGTCAGTGCCCCACACAAGAGGTTTGAGAGTTTCTAAGAGGTTACAAACGGCCAAACCCTAGAATTGCTTGGGTCTCTCCAAGCACAATTAATAACAAGGTGGTTGAACAAGAACAGAGGCCGAGAGTGCAAGTGAGGTCAGGATACAGGAAGACAACAAAATTCAGCACTGAACAATTCAGGCAAAGTTTAATTTAAGGGGAAAAAATACTGCAGTGTTGCTTCCTGCTCAGAGTTTAACATTCATTCAGCTGCACACTTGTAATTAATCCATGAATTGTATTCTAGAGCCACCCAGTTTTATGATGTTTGCATAAGCCTTTCACCATTCTTTGTTTCCTCATTTGATCTGGCAATTTGGGACTTTTCTTCAACTTTCTCAGAACTTTCCTGAAAAAAAACAACCCCCAAGGTCCAAAGGTGCTGTTTAACAGATTCCCACACATCCCCATATGGACACTCCCCCTCACCCTCCCAGGAGAGCTAGCAGAGCTATCACCTCTCACTTCTAGTCAAAGACTCTAGCTTTTTCCTTTCCCGCTATATCACATTTGACTGGAAGCATGCCCTGTTTACACATCTTTAACAAGAATCAGCGTTCACTTGCCAAACCTTAAACTCCAAACACGAGTCAGCCTTTGAATGTATTAGACTATTTATTTTCACTGCATATTCTCCTAAATTGCACTAGCATTGGCCTGTAAGTCATCTTCTAATTTGGACTCTTTTCTGCTTTCTGCCTTACTGTTATAATGCAAGTTGGGTCCAGGCCATCAGAATTCAGGTTGATGTTTTGGGATGAGGAAGATAGAGAGTATGGTGTTGGTTTTCCCCTTTTAAATTAATTGATTAATATGAGACAAGTCAATAATAGTATGTCCTCCCGATATAGTGCAAGTGAACTCTGATTAATCAGGTTCCTGACATATATGAACTGTGCAGGCAGTGGAAATGCTGGAACAGAATCCCCTGGTGTTACAACATTCTGAGCCCTGTCCCATTCTCACAGCATCAGCTGTCATGCATAATACCTGAGTCTTGGCTTACATAGGAGTTATGCCGCAGTTAAAGAACTGTAGGCACCTTACCACTGCTGAGAATAATTGAGCAATAGTTTCACAGCAGGATGGGTCCCAATGTGTTCCTTGTGAAATTATATACTTTTAACCAGAAAAAAATATATAATTTGAAGGTGAATGTGTTTTTCTGCAATAGTTACAGATGCTTTTATTTCCCCTAAAGGACTGAGGCTGAAAGATATGTTACCACCCATAAATATTTGGGAAGAAACCTACAATAGATTCACCTCTAAGATTAGATCTGTGTGTAGGACACTGATGATTTCTCTGGAAATAACATTTTCTGTTACATTTCCAATCTATTGTAATGGAAGATAAATCAACTGACACTGAATGAGAACAAAACATTTTGTAGAAGATACTTCTGAATATATGTATATGAAAATAAAAAACTAGTATTAAAACATTTTTCTCAACAGATAGAAGTCATATAAGAGTCCTCATTAGTGTTGAGCAGAGATAGGCCCGTACAAGAACTCTAAACTAGAGAGGTTTGACTTGCAATCTCAACCTCAAATTTTGTCCTTATTTCTTCTATAATGGACATGAATACTAATGCAACATGCCCTAAAGAAATTCAGAGCCAGATTCAAAACTGCATCAGGTTTGGGCCTAAGCTTCATGTTAAGCAAAGTCGTATTTGAATTAAAAGTCTGCATACTCACTCATTGCTATTCCACAAAGCTGGGAATTCAGTTAAAAAATCTGAAGAATGTTCAACCTGATGTGAATATCCACCTCAGCTAAACCCTGGATGTGGGCCACATCAAATGTCACAATAATTTAAATATTATCCAAACATATATACACTACCTGATCTAGGGCCTTTTCCCCGTCAACTCCTAATGATAACAATTGCTTATGTTATCGAGAGAGTTTTTCACATTAAAAATATTTGTATTGATTTGCTTCCAACAGAACAAACAATTAAACACTGCAATGCATTCAATATTGAGCCAGACACTGTAGAAATCATAACTTGCCTGAAGAAAATAATCCACATAGCTCAGCCTAAGAGCCATACTATTTCAAAGATACCTAAGGGTATCTTCACTATACATATAAAGTGATGGGGTCGAAATTAGCCGTTACCACTCAAGAAAGAGATCTTGGAGTCATTGTGGATAGTTCTCTGAAGACATCCAGTCAATGTGCAGTGGCAGCCAAAAAAGTGAACAGAATGTTGGGAATCATTGGGAAAGGGACAGATAAGACAGAAAATATCATATTGCCTCTATATAAACCCATGATGCACCCACATCTTTAATACTGTGTGCAGATTTGGTCACCCTATCTCAGAAAAATATACTGGAACTGGAAAAAATACACAAAAGGGCAACAAAAATGATTAGGGGCATGGAACAGCTTCCCTATGAGGAGAGATTAATAAGACTGGGACTTATCAGCTTAGAAAAAGACAACTGGAGTTGGGGGGATATGATCGAGGTCTATAAAATCATGACTGCTGTAGAGAAAGTAAATAAGGAAGTGTTTACTCCTTCTCATAACACAAGAACCAGGGGTCACCAAATGAAGTTAATAGGCAGCAGGTTTAAAACAACCAAAAGGAAGTATTTCTTCACACAACACACAGTCAACCAGTGGAACTCTTTGCCAGGGATGTTGTGAAGGCAAAGACTATAACAGGGTTCAAAAAAGAACTAGGTAAGTTTATGGAGGATAGGTCCATCAGTGACTATTACCAGGATAGGCAGGGATGCAAAATCATGCTTTGAAGTGTCCCTAGCTTCTGTGTCCCTTAATTTACGGACCTACTTTGTGCACTTAGCAAGTTTGCATGCACAAAATCTGGTCATTAAATGCATGCTCAAAAAGCTAAATCTAGTCCTGTGCATGTGCAAGTGTCATAACTGCATTCACAGACGTCATTCTAAAATATGCACCAGCTTTTGTGAAAGCTGTAGTGGTGCATGACACAGGACCAGTCCTCTATAACAGCATCATCTCTAAGCGGGTGACACATGGAAGTTCTGTCAAGGTGGCTGTCTGGAAGAATCAGTTTCTTAATGTATTAGACTTAGACTTGCGTGTTTTATAGACTCATAGACTTTAAGGTCAGAAGGGACCTTTATGATCATCTAGTCTGACCTCCTGCACAATGCAGGCCACAGAATCTCACCCATCCACTTCTATAACAAACTCCTAACCTATGTCTGAGTTACTGAAGTACTCAAATTATGGTTTGAAGACCTCAAGCTGCAGAGAATCCTCCAGCAAGTGACCCATGCCCCATGCTGCAGAGGAAGGCGAAAAACCTTCAGGGCCTCTGCTAATCTGCCCTGGAGGAAAATTCCTTCCCAACCCCAAATATGGAGATCAGTTAAACCCTGAGCATGTGGGCAAGACTCACCAGCCAGCACCCGGGAAAGAATTCTCTGTAGTAACTCAGATCCCACCCCATCTAACATCCCATCACAGACCACTGGGCACATTTACCAGCTGATAATCAAAGATCTATTGCCAAATTAATTGCCAAAATTAGGCTATCCCATCATACCATCCCCTCCATAAACTTATCAAGCTTAGTCTTAAAGCCAGATATGTCTTTTGCCCCCACTACTCCCCTTGGAAGTCTGTTTCAGAACTTCACTCCTCTAATGGTTAGAAACCTTCGTCTAATTTCAAGTCTAAACTTCCTAGTGTCCAGTTTATAGCCATTTGATCTTGTGTCCACATTGGTACTAAGCTTAAATAATTCCTCTCCCTCCCTAATATTTATCCCTCTGATATATTTATAAAGAGCAATCACATCCCTCCCCCAACCTTCTTTTGGTTAGGCTAAACAAGCCAAGCTCTTTGAGTCTCCTTTCATAAGACAGGTTTTCCATTCCTCAGATCATCTTAGTAGCCTGTCTCTGAACCTATTCCAGTTTGAATTCATCCTTCTTAAACATGGGAGACCAGAACTGCACACAGTGTTCCAGATGAGGTCTCACCAGTGCCTTGTATAACGGTACTAACACCTCCTTATCTTTGCTGGAAATACCTCGCCTGATGCATCCCAAAACCGCATTAGCTTTTTTAACTGCCATATCACATTGGCGGCTCATAGTCATCCTGTGATTAACCAGTACTCTGAGGTCCTTCTCCTCCTCTGTTACTTCTAACTGATGTGTCCCTAATTTATAACTAAAATTCTTGTTATTAATCCCTAAATGCATGACCTTGCACATCCATTTGTTTTATTTTGCTTGGTAACTTACTTTGTTCTGCCTGTTATTACTTGAAACCACTTAAAGTCTTCTTTTTTACACTTAATAAAAATCAGTTCTGTGAAACCCATAAATGGGACCAAGGAAGACTGTCATATTTCTCACCTGGAATAAAGGGCAGTTCCAGCAATGGAGCTACCATGGCACTACACCATTACACAGCAAGTTGAAACCTGCAGCAGAGAGTCTCAGAGTCCCAGCTTCAAGACTAAACACCTATACAGCTACTCTGATTGCCACAGCATGAGTCCCACAAGCCTGAGGCTGTAGACTCAGGCTCACACTAGCTGCCATGGGTTTCTACTTTTGTGTAGACATACCTTATGAAGCGAAGACACAACCTACAGAGGGATCATCTAGATAGAGACCATTAACAAGAGGTTTGCCTGGAGAAGCCCAACAGGGTCCTAATAGGATTTCCATCCCTGAGGCAGGAGAGATTGGGACCAGTGTATCTACTAACACTACATGGACCACTACTGTGTTCCAGTATAAGCAATTTCTATGTTCATATTAATTTTTGCATTTTAAGATTTCTTTCAGAGTGACTGTTTATAGGGTTTAGAGATTTTTTATAATGGGGGTAAAACTATTTAGCTTTTTATGGCACTCATATTAATATCTGAGTCCTTCAATGGATTTATCCTCAACTCCTCTGAGATAGGGAATTCATTCCTTGAGTCTTATACATGAACAGCTTGCCCAGGGTTATTCAGAAAGTCTGTGGCAAAACCAAGAGGCAAATCCAGATCTCCTCAGTTCCAATCTAGCATCTCAACCACAAGACTATCCTACTTCTAAGTACTCTGAAAAACCATTTGTATTATTTGCAGTATAGCTTGGTTTCTTATTTCATCTGAGGAGTTCCTTGATTGCGGGTTGTTTGGGTGTACTGCACAAGGGTTTTTTTGGGTGCACAACAAACATGTAGGTGGGAAACATGTTTCCAATTAAACTCCACTAGCAAGCCCAGAGTGCAGTAGCTTAGAGATTAAAAATAGGATGTGTGGATTTGAATATGATTTATGGATCACCTCCAAAGACATTATTGGTGCTTATCATTCAGACAACTGTGAAAGTGAAGGCTGGATGGGGAATCATGCAAGAGATACATTGCCTATAGAATGGGCAAAAAAATATTAAATCTTAAAGTGGCTGATGCAGCAATTAATATTGCAACCTTCGCTGCTTATGCATGGAGGAAAAGAGTGAGATTGCCTAGATGTCTGATTCCAAAAAATAACTGATTTCAAGACATACAGAGAGAAATGCTTAATCACATATAACAATCCAAAATCTCTCTTGCATTAACAGTTTACCTTAAAGAAAATGCTCTAAAATATTAGTAACTGTGGCTGAGAAGTAACCAGGGATTTGTATGCAGATATGGAATTCAGGACCCCTGGGACAGCAACAGCTATCTACAGGCAGAATGGACTGAAAAATATTAGGAGCAACAACATGTTTAATACCACTTGTGTGAATGAAGTGAGCTTGTGGGGAGAGAGACATGCTATTTTGCACCCACAATTATTAGAGAGTGCAGTTCAGGTCCTTTGGATGTTCAAGTACTTGATTGGGACCATAACTTCAGGAGCTTTGTGTCACTGAAAATCAGGCCCCAAGTATTTAGACACCGAAGTTACTTTTAACCCTTCCTAGTCATTTGCCCACACAAAAACTGTAAGCCTGATTCAGGATCACGGCTGATTTGTCTCACTCCAGCATCAAACACTGGAGTAACTCCACTGACATCAACAGCATTAATCCTGATTTACAGTGGTGTATGTGATACAAAAACCATGCCACATGTGTTTTATATCTGTCATCAAGCGCTCTGTGTAGCTCCAAAGCTTGTCTCTCTCACCAAAGTTGGTCCAATAAAAGATATTACCTCAGCCACCTTGTCTCTCTAATATCCTGGGACTGACATGGCTACAACAACACTGCAAACATCAGGAGAGACAGGCAGACACACCATGACCTAGAGCAGGCCAGGCTTTCACACTGCTTACAATTAGACCTTTGTTTTTGCACCTATGGTTTGTGGTGGCAAACAGGGTGCAGTTAAGGACATTTAGCCATCAGAATGCCCGATGTGTGCACACAATCAGGTACTTTGGTACCAGTAATGGTTCTCACTCGGGGAGCATGGCGTAATCAGGGCAAGCTTTAGGCCGATTCCCTGGAATCAGGCCCTGCGCCAAAGAGGGCCCTGTGCCCGCACCAAAGAGGGCCTCCACGCCTCAGGCTCCTTTTTAATTTTTTACTTTTTTTTACTCACTTGGCGGCAGTCCAGGTCTTTGGCAGCACTTCGGCGGCGGGGGGTCCTTCACTTACTCCGGGTCTTCGGCAGCATTCAAATCAGGCCCCGTAGTTCCTAAAGCTGGCCCTGGGCCTAATGCTACAGCTATAACTCCTGCCTGCCAAGGGGGTTGTGGGGAAGGGAACCCAGGCCCTCCAACTCCACTGGGCTCTGACCCAGGTCCCTTTGGGCTACCAATAGTCTGGCAACCAAGGAGCCTGCATAAGGCTGTTCTCCCTGGTCCTCTTCCTCTCATCCACCCCCTCCCTGCCCCGGGGTCATCTTATCACAGAATCATAGAATATCGGGGTTGAAAGGGACCTCAGGAGCTCATTTAGTTCAATCGTCTGCTCAAAGCAGGACCAATCCCCAACTAAATCATCCCAGCCAGGGCTTTGTCAAGCCAGGCCTTAAAAACCCGTAAGGAAGGAGATTCAACCACCTCCCTGGGTAACCTATTCCAGTGCTTTACCATCCTCCTAGTGAAAAAGTTTTTCCTAACAGCCAACCTAAACCTACCCCACTGCAACTTGAGACCATTACTCCTTGTTCTGTCATATGCTACCACTGAGAACAGCTGAGCTCCATCCTCTTTGGAACCCCCCTTCAGGTAATTGAAAGCAGCTATCAAATCCCCCCTCACTCTTCTCTTCTGCAGACTAAACAAGCCCAGTTCCCTCAGCCTCTCCTCGTGAGTCATGTGCCCCAGCCCCCTGATCATTTTCATTTCCCTCTGCTGGACTCTCTTCAATTTGTCCACATCTCTTTTGTAGTGGGGGGACCAAAACTGGACACAGTACTTCAGGTGTGGCCTCACCAGTGCCAAATAGAAGAGAATAATCACTTCCCTAGGTCTGCTGCCTAGTGTGGGGTTTGTACACCCCATCACAATATCCAAGAGACTTTAACAGCACCTGCCAAGAACTGTGACTGTAGAAGCCTTCTCGTAGCATCCCAAAAGGCACCACATAAGGAGTTTGGGAATGTTCTATAGTCCATAATATTTTGCTACCTAAGGCAACAAGGTGAGTTGCCTGTTTACAGTGTATGAAAAATTTTGAAGTTTTTCCATTTCACAGAGTTCAAAATGGAACCATTTCAAGATTTTTGGGGGAAATTGTTTTTGTCAACAGTTTCATTAAAATCATCAAAATAATATTTTTTGTTTGTTTGTTTATTAAAAACAGTGGTTTTGGTAAATGAAAATGTTCTAGCTTTCCATAAATGAAAAATTGAGAACATTTTTACTAAAACTTTTGAAAATATATTTCAGTAAAAAATGTCAAAAAATTCATGGAAAATGATATTTTTGCACAAAAAAAGAAAAAATGGCCATTTTTCAATTAAAAGCCCCAAAATCTTTGTCCAAACAAATTCAACCAGCTCTACTTCCATCTTTGTGTAGCTGATTCTAAACCAACTGTGAAGGTCAACAGCTATTTATAGGTGTGTATGGTTGCAAGCTTTAAATTAAGAGGGTCTGAGAGTCCCCTGATCTGACCTCATTTATAGTGCTAAAATGATAATGTAGGACTGAAAAATATGATTGGGTTTGCTTAAACACTGCATTACTAGTTTTCCATGGCTGTTACTCCACTGATTTCAATATAGCAGAATGTGTAAAACACAAACAGCACAGTGGTGAATCTAGTCCAAATATTTATTCCCCTTGTGCAAACAGTATTAGAGATGTTACATTGATCACATGTATCTATAGATATAGATCATTTATATACCAGCATATTATAAGCAACATCTTTATCTGGCGCTATCTTTTTCATTGCCAATGGTGCAGTCCTTACTCAGGAACAACTCCTGTCCCTTTTCCCAGTCCACCAGCAGTATTCAATAATGCATCAGAAATGTGGTGCTTCTGATGTGTCAGAGGAAGAGCCAACAACAGCCCATACCCTCCTGAGTTCTGTAGAGCCAAGTTCAGGGGCAGCTGTCTGCATAGGAGTGGGCGGGGGGAGGGAAGGGCAAACTGGAGGAGTAGCACGGGCATGGTCAGTGTGTTTGTAAGAGGGGGCAAAGCAAGTCACACCCACTACTTTCCCATAGCTTGTCTGAGTCACTGCTTGCTGCACACCAGCTGCTCTACTTTGGGGCTAAGGATTCCATCCCACCGCCTCCTGCCTTTTGAGTGTGTTTCTTTGAGCACATTCTTTCTTCATTCAAAAAAAAAAATCCCAGTGAAATAAATGAGGATTTTGTCTGAGTAAGGACTGAAGCATTTGGCCAACAGCATATGTGAGCATTGCACAGTACTTTATAGAAGTATCAGAGGACATGGGATCATCTGGGAGAACAAAAAAGGAAATACAGTACGGAAAGTCTTAGTTAGCTGTATTAATTATCCACTGGCTATTTTTACTTAGGAGACCTAGTTACAAATATATCCTCATAGCAATGACAGGAAATCTGAGAAGTCTGCAAAAAGACTACTAAGGAAGATAGTTTCTAACACCTGTAAGCTGAAATACCTTTTCACTCTTTTCACCAGTAGTTCCTGTAGGTCACCTCTGGGGTAAGTAATGGTGCACAACAAAGACCTTCCCAGTGCACAAGGAGGGAAAAAATAGAGACAGTACTTCAGTACTGTCAATCCTTTATCCATGAACGGTACACTAGAGGCTGACATTTAATACCCTAAGGATATAGATGTTTGAAAGCTGGTTATCGTAACAAAGGAAGTCATCCAAACTCTGCAAGACCAAATGGATCAGATAAAGCTGACACTGAAATAAATCTGTTTTACATCCATTCTTGCAAAAGTTTTGCTAATCTATGTAGTTATAAGCTTTCGTAGAGCAAAAAGGAAGGTCGGGGGGGGGGCCCTAAATTATTGCAAGTCAACATGTTGGCCCTAGTTGTAATCTCCAAAATATAACTTGCTGGTCAAAGACAATTTTTCCTCTTAGATCTTGAATGAACTCCATTAAATACAGAGTGAGTGAGGAAGAACATGCATGTTGCTTCTGGTTCCATGTTAATCTAGATTTTGTTTGTTTAACACATGAATTTAGCTCTTTCATATACACAGACTCATCTCTCAACCAGTCAAAAACTAACACCTATTCTTCATTAGCCAGTATTTCAGCTGCCAGATTGGACTTTCATATGGTAGCCTGGAGCAGTGCTGGTACAGATGGCAAGGCAACTCTCATAAGACTGATGACTCTAAAGAAATATACAGCATTAAGTCAGAAGGGGCAAACACTAACATTCAAGCTTAGAAGAAAAATATTCTTTGTATACACTTTCCAGGTTTGTTTTTTCATGCATTGCAGAGAAAAAAACCCTTGCCCACACCTCACTGTTGGCAAATGAATGATAAATTTACTTTAGCTTCTTTTGTATGTCAACTGTTCATGCCTCAGGTACTTAACCTTTACTTTAAAAACACAGTTCAGATCCTAGTCTGGGCAGGGGGGGGGGGGCGAGGAGAGAGAACCGGTATTCTTGTAAATGTTTCATTTAACAAAGGCACTACTATAAGGTTCAGTGGTGAAAGTCTGAATGGTATTTATTGTTTCAGATTTCAGGGCTTCCATACATCTGCTGCCTGTCGAAGGCAGATACCACATTCATAAAACAAGTTCCCTGTCTGAAAAGAAGTCTCTCCTCTGTGATTCAGCCTCCAGTATTATGTATGATGTTAAGTTACAGGAAGTAAATGTTCTTATTAACTATACAGAAGATCTCATATAGGATTTTTTTTCAGTTAAGAAAGAATGGAATGTGTTTTAGGCACCAAGTCAGCAAAGCACTTAAACACGTTTAAATCCATTCCTGTTCAGCTGTGCACTTAAGCACTTGCTTAACTTAAAGCTCATGCTTAGTTGCTCTGTTGAATCAAGGCCTTAAAGAGAAACTATATTTACAATTACTAAGCAAGCATGCAGGTCCTCTACTTCCTGGAATGTGCATTTTCACTCCTGGTGAGGAACATGCTCATTCATTTCTTACGATATCATAGTCTTCTCCATGGCAATCTCATGCTATGTGAAGAAAAACAACAGAAGGACAAACTTTTCATGCCGAGATGAAGACGGATAAGGAATTATGTTCGGCCAGGTGGCAGAATATATAAGGGGAACAAAAAACACACAGCCCCCAATCCTGGGAATCTGATTTATTTATTATTTGGCATTGCCCATAAAGTATGGGCAATGAAAGAGGAGTTGACCTTAGTACCTCCTTAGTAGCAATCAAAAATTCATTTCAGAATGAGGCATTTAATTAGCTTCACTGCGTTTACAAGAACTTCAGTCATTTTAAGACACTCCAGGCAACTCCCCCACACATTAGATTACTCCGAGTCTGGAATGCCTACCACTTAGGAGGAATGTTTGGTGAGTAATTGAAGGGGATTCCTCTGTTTTAATATCTGTTTGATGTGCCAACCATTTCCTGAACCACAAATATACACCAAAACATGCAACTAGGCCAAACAACTGGTTTAATCAGTAAATTACAACAAGGCTTCAAGGAACTTTTAAGGTTGTTCTATGTCTAGGAAAGAGTCAGATAGGACCATTAAAAATTTAGAACTAAAATAATTGCTATACAATTCATTCATTACATCCCATGAAATGTTTTGTGATAAACTTTCACCTTCCACATTTCCAACAGGCCCTGAAATATATTTGCTGCATGCATTTATTGCATGCACATGATAAATACATATGGAAGTCAGGATTAACTACCAGAAGGCTATTATTAATTTTACTATGGCTTCATGAGGTTTATATATCAAGATCCTCTCCATGGCAAGTATGAGGAATTGTTAAATACAGTTAATTTTGGAATGAACTTATTTATACACTGGACACTAATCCCTTCATATATCTCATGTGCTTCTTTCTTCTCCGAGATACTATCCCTCAGTGACCTCCTCAGAGCATTTCATTAAATGCCTTCAGACTCTGTAAATTACAGCTCTTTAAAACCATTGAGTTTAGCATATAAAAAGCAAGCGTTTCTGTACACTGCCATGGGATAAGGTGCAGTGAAAATCCCATACAAGCTGAACTGTACTTCCTAATCAAATGGGTGTAACAGATGGCTGCTAGAGCAAGCCATCACAATGGAAATATCTGCAGTTCTCATGGTAACGGAATCTGCCAGGTCTGAGGGATTTGCTGTTTTCCAGGACATCTGAACTGCAATCTCTTTCGAGCTGTCTAGCAGTCTCAGTCTCACTCTCTCTCGCTCTCTCAGCATGATGGAGATAGAGTTGAAAGGTGGAGCTTTATTTTGCATTCCAGCTGTGATTAAAGACACACACGTGCGCACACACATACAGAATCAATAGCACTGCATATTCATTATGCTACCTAGAACCTGCCCGAACAGCTAATGAGAATAGCAAGAAAATTATAATATGCCTTCTTCAAGGGTGAAAGAGAGCACATATATATGAGGAATTAAGATGCATGGGATATAGCTTTTAATAAAGATATGGAGCAATATTAAAACTAGCAGTTGTTTCCATTTCATGGCAGCATGTCAAGATTACTTAAAATAGCAGGATGAAACATCTGGCCTGAAAAACATACATATATCATGTCAAATTTCCAAAGCATAATATAGAATCTATGGGGGGAAACCAAAATAAAACAGATAAGCAACCATGTACCTTAATACTAAGTGAAAGCATGTGACAGACTTCCTTATAATGTGTAATCAGCAATGTGATCTTTCTCATAAGGTGTAAAGCATATAAGCATATAGACACTGTGCTAAGGACTGGGTTTAAAACCATAGGATTCTGTTAACGGGAGCTTCTATTTCTACATGCTATTCATAACTGTCTTATTTTATGGCAGGGAAAAATATTCATGAGTCTGTTTTATTAAAGTCTTTTCCTTCAAATCCCTAACAACGTAAAGATATAAGGAGAAGTAGACTGCCTTCCTTGCTTATACTACCTGCAAGAAAGCACACAGAGGATTGATTCACAGCTGCCTATTCTCTTGTGTATTTCAGCCTGAAGATCAGAGAACATAAGAATTCAGCCATGGCTCAAAATGGAAACAAAGAGGACCATTCTTAGTAATGTGAAATGAAAAACTACAGGCAGTAGACAGTAGTCCCCCAGCATGCTGATCCACCACTATTGTCCTTGAGGGTACTACTGTTAAATACAGATGACAGACAAAGAGATGTGGAGAATGCTTTCCAGTGATTGGATCTCCTTTTTCATGATGTAGAAGCAGGGCAATGTAAGCCTCTAAAGTACCCTCAAGAACAGGTTCTGTAGGACTGTATTGTCAACTCATTATGCAGCACTGTGATCTTTTTCTAAAGCTTGTACTGCAATTCTTATTCCTTGCAAAAATGATAGTGAGGCCTTCTGGACAGCAAATTTAATTCTTAAATTAGGCGGTCAGTTTCAAATAAATGTTTGAAGTGCGTTTACTATAGCAATAACTGGGATAATGGGTCACTTTCAGAGACCTCTGCACACATTGACTAGTTAGAAAGTGAAGCAAAGATGTGTGCAATAGCACTAACAGTAACAGGCTGAAATTTACACTGAACCTTTCAACCCAAAAGACCCCCAAACACTTCGCAAATTAAGTGACGGATTCTGCCATGCTTACTCACATTGAGTAGTGCCTTACTCCTCTAACAGTTCATTTCAATTCAGTGGGACTACTCATGAGTAAGGCTGGCACGATCTGGTTAACTATATCCAGGTCTAGGTTCTGCCATCCTTATGCCTATTGCATAGCACCTTACACCACAAGCAGTTACACTGATCTCAGCGGAACGTCTCCTGGAGTAAGTTACTAGTCAACATGAGTGAAGATGGCAGAATCTGGCCATTGACTACTTCACCTGGTGAAATGCAGCCACTTCTGGAAGGAAACAAGGTTGCTGTTTGACAAGTCTCAGCTATATTGCACAACAGTTTAGAGAAAGAAGCAAAGAACACTCTAGTCAATTGAAACAGCAAGAGAATTCAAATCCTTAAAATGCAACTTCTTCTATAAAGCCTATCAATGGTAACCTACCAGGGAAAGTAGTGTACAATCTATCCTTTAATAAGCAAAGCAACAAATATCCACACTGCATTGAAATGTATCCATCCAATGTATTTTCTGTCGATATCAGGGCCACTCGGGGGGGTGAGGGGGGCAAGTGGGGCAATTTGCCCCAGGCCCTGCAGAGGCCCCCACAAGAGTTTTTCGGGACTCCTGGAGTGGGGTCCTTCACTTGCTCCGAGGGCCCCGGAAAATTCTCACGGGTCCCGGGCCCCCAGAGGGTCTTCCGCTCCGGGTCTTCAGTGGCAAGTGCCCTGAAGACTCATGGCAGGGGTCCTTCCGCTCTGGGACCTGCCACCAAAGTGCCCCGAAGACCCGTGGTGGGGGGTCCTTCCACCCCAGGACCCGCCACCGAAGTGCCGGGTCTTCGGCGGCAATTCCTCTGGCAGCCCTGGTCTATATTGTCCTGTTGGCCTAATTTAGCTTGTTAATACCAGCAGGATAGAGATTCTCCTTCATGCAGCGCCAAGCCCACACAGAGCACTCAGCAACTCTGAACAAAAATAAAGTTGGTAGAATGCAATTAGTTACTCAGATTGGAAGGTGTCCAGGACCCCATGGCTAACAAACCAACTCAAACAGAAAGAGCCCCAGGTTCTTTAATGACACAAGAGATCAGGAACCAATTTGTACATCTTATCTGAAAAAAAAAAAAGCAATGTCTCCAGCAACAGTGTCACTGAATACCTTGCCAAGGTCAAGACTGACAGTGAAGAGTGCTACAGAATAGTTTCCTCCAGCAATCAACTGCAGTCTCCCATCCAAGTATTGACCTAGTCCAAACAATTTTAGTTTGTAACAGCTGAGAGGACGGCTGCCCAATGTAGCGCAAGCAGGTGGAATTCTCACCCTGTTCTCAACAAAATCTACACACACTGTATTTTGTTCCAACTTACACCTTCCTGGGATTTATTGGTTACTTAAACATGAGCATAAAGCTTAGCCTAAGGTTATCTGAAGAGAACTCTGTTCTCTAGACTCCACTTCCTTCTGCTCAGAGCCAATCTCCCTAATATCCATTAATAAGCCACACATGCCACAGCGAGAGAGAAGGAATCAGTTAGCGGCTCCCTGCAGGGCTGCTCAACAGAAGAACCCTGCCTAATTGATACACCCCTTCCCTCACGGCAATGCCCTGGGTGTGGTGACTTTTGCTTAGCCCCATGTAACTTAACTCCCAGAGTCCTATGTTACCGTCAGAAGATCTGGTCTCCTTGTTCCTTGTAGCATTTCCCATGGCCTGAGCAGTGTCCAGTACCTCTTGAACTCTAGGAGAGCAAGAAAGTGTTCATAGTCTCTTTCCAAGACAATAGGCCAAGAGGATTACTCCCCATGCGCCCGCACACATACACAGTAGACACTTCTGACCCTCACCTCATAGAGGGACGTCCCAGAGTCCCCAGGGACAGAGCTGCTCGTACAAGTTCTGTTGCCTGCAGTAGCTCAGTCTTGACTGAACCATCTTACCCCAAAATGGCTGCCCTTCCAGCTTAACTGGCTTGAGAGAGGTATAGTGAGCTTTGACCTTTGTAAGCTCTATAAAACCTCATACACCCATCCTAGTTGCACTCCACAAAAGGACTTACTCTTCTCTAGGGCAGACCTTGCATCTGCCCAACTGACTGCTATTCCAGTCCAGGGTGTGGCTGTGATGGTTTTTCTTGGGGGCTAAGGTCCAGGCAGCCCTCCCTTTGACACCGAGGCCCAGCCAGCTCAGCAGTGATCAGATAGGGCAAAAACTGCAGCAAGATTTGCCTCTGCTGTTTCTGCAACTCTGTCTTCCGTTTCCTCACTTTACGCGCAGGGTATAGTGGAATCCCATTTCTAGCACCCAAGCAGCCAAGCAGTTACCACGCTGCTCTGACAGAAATCTTCCCTCACCCAGTGGGCTGGATTCTCACCTGGAGTAAATCAGCACTTTTCAGTCAGAGCTATGCCAGTATTCATGCATTGGAGATCTCACTCATTGCCTTTAAGACATTTTTATCCCCTTGCTGGGGCCTGGCTTTACTATTAACTCCAACAAATACACAAACATACAGCTTCAGCCTAAGCTTGCAACCAAAGGTGCTTCCCCATGCCCTGTATATCCAGGATGGAGTTAACACGCTTCACATGCCACCGTGAATCTGCTTGAATCATTCAGCATCTCCCTATAAGTTTCCAACACCTGCTAACAGAGTGGGACATAAGAAGAACTAGACCACCCATTCACAGGTAGTACTGCCTTGTCCTTCATAAATACTAAATAGACAGTGGTGTCCTATTGAAACGATGCTCCTACAAATATGTTGCATTTTCACAGACAGGCTGTATGCATGGTACAATCAATGTTTCAGCAATGAAGTGACATGCAGTTCTTAATGGTTGGCAGTATTCAATATAAGATGCTTTTCATCAAAAGGTGCTTTATACTCATGGAACCTAGCGTGAATTTTATCAATAAGAGGGCAGCCAGCAGCCAACACCTTATCAGTATTAGCTTCCCTTGAAAACATGTTTGGTTCTCCCTCAACTCAACCAGCTAATGTTCAGGAAGTAGTTGATTTAATCAGAAGGTTCAGAAATGTCAAATTACAGATACCAGCTGAGAGAAACCTGGGAAAGTATAATTGGCAAATAAACGGAAATAAAAAATTGGAGGCATATCCAAGGAAGAAAACTATTTCCATAGCTTGAGTTTTCAGCCCTTAAAGGGCTCCCAATTTGTATTCCAGTAGGCTGTGCACTGGCATAGGACCGACATGATGTGAGTTCATGTCCCAGCTCTGCCAATGGCTTCCTGTGAGAAGTCACATCACCTTTCGGTATCTTAGTTTCCTCAATGGTAGAAGAGAGATAATATTGCTCATTGACTTTGGTAAAGTATTGTGACATTTATGGATGAAGTGGACTCAAAAAGTAAGAGCAAAAAAAAAATTTAAATAAATCAGAAGCAAGAAGCCTGCTAAACAACCTGTGGGGCCACTGGATGATCGAGATGATAAAGGAGCACTCAAGGACAATAAGGTCATTGCATAGAAATGAAATGAATTATTTGCATTGGTCTTCACAGTTGAGGATGTGAGGGAGATTCCCACACTGGAGCCATTCTTTTTAGGTGACAAATCTGAGGAACTGCCCCAGACCATTAGAGGAGGTTTTGGAATAAATTGATAAACTTAACAGTAATAAGTCACCAGAACCAGATGATATTCACCCAAGAGCTCTGAAGGAACTCAAATGTGAAATTGCAAAACTGCTAACTGTCATCCGTAATCTATCATTTAAATCAGCTTCTGTACCAAATGACTGGAGGATAGCTAATGGTACACCAATTTTTAAAAAGGGCTCCAGAGGAGACTCTGGCAATTACAGGCAGGTAAGCCTGATTTCAGTACCAGGCAAACTGGTTGAAACTGTAATAAAGAACAAAATTGTCAGACATATAGATGAACATAATTAGTTGGGGAAGAGTCAACATGGTTTTTGTAAAGGGAAATCATGCCTCATCAATCTACTAGAATTCTTTAAGGGGGTCAACAAGCATGTGGACAAGAGAGATCCAGTGGATATAGTGTATTTAGATTTTTAGAAAGCCTTTGACAAGCTCCCTTATGAAAGGCTCTTAAGCAAAGTAAGCTGTCATGGGATAAGAGCGAAAGTCCTGTCATGGATTGGTAACTGGTTAAAAGATATGAAACTGTAGTAAAAGGAGGTCCTGAAACATAAACCCTTGTATCAGAGGCCTGGTATGAGGCCTAAGGCCTGAACTAAAGTAACATTCAAGACTTTGCTAGCATAAAGCAAAGTGAGGCTGTGAGCCAGAGGCAGGTCCTGCTCACAGAAGTTGGCAAGGATAGGGCTGATGTTGCATAAACATATCCCTAAGTGTATTGGATATTAGAAATATAAACATGGTACCAGTACACTCTGATACTGGAACATTCCACGCAGATAACAAGGAACAGCTGATCCATCCCAATGACATGGTCAAAAGGGTAATATAATGGATAGAGTTGTTTTGTTTGAATCAACATGTACAAGGTGAGAGGTGGCACCTTGCTACGTAGAGGGGTTGTACCTTGCTACACAGAGGGGTTGTACCTCAATACCTCAGGGAGTGATGTGTAACTTGTTTGTACCTCTGTATAAGAATGCACCTCTGAGCGGATGTCTTTGTCCAGCCTAGGGGGGCAGTGGAAAGTCCCGCCACTGACTGAGCCGGTCCATTGTCAGGGAGAACATATGTACTAGCTAGAAGCACCTTAGCAGCACCTTCGATATCTGATTCGGGGAGCTGGAGATTGTTTCTCTTCGACAATAAACCTGGCTCGGGTGCCTTCGTACCTTACAAGAGTCTGTGGTCATTGGGGGTTTTCCCGGGGCAGCACACAGAGGGAACACGCATGCAGCTGACTGTTATCAACATTGAACCGAGCAGAGCACTACACTGGTAGCATCTGACGACATTGGTGACCCCGACCGCTGATCTGGTGAGTAAGCGAGCTGTCCGCTGTAGGAATTGTGATCTAACATGGTAGACAACCATGAGCTAGGGACCCACCTTATCCCCTCCCTTTACATCCCCATGGAGTTTGGTAACTCATGGATCCACTGGATTGCCAGTAAAGTGGGGTCCATATGAATTTTGAAAAGAAAGTTGGGAAACATGGACTGGCACATGTAGAGTGATGGTAGAAACCGAGGCTCTAATAAATAGTAATAAAAGTAAAAAAAGCAAGAATTTTGCAACTAATGTCTCTGGCAGTGATATGCCTCAAACAGCACGCCACCATACTGGCCGGACAGGTAATGGAAAAAACAAGGGAAGTAGAAGAGGTGACCCGGGCAGTCGAACACTGGAAAGCCCAAGCTCTTTTAGTGGGGCAACAGGCAATTCTGACTCACAATATGCTTGAGCAAATAAAGCAGGAAAATAAAAAATTGGAGACAGCTGTGGAAAACCTGCAGGAGCAAAAGGGGCCGTCTTCTGGTGTTCAACAGACTTCAAGTGCTGTTACAGTGCCGGAAGTGTGGGGACAGAAATGGAAACAAGTGGCCATTGCTAAATTAAAAGATGGAACGTGGGACACTTGGAATGGATGCTGCAATGGGGACATGTGGAATGACCCAGCTGAACCATCCACTCTTGACCTATGGGCAGGGGCTACGGCACCACAACCACCTCCTTCTGATGCAAACCAGGTTCTGGGTAAATCCTCCCCAAAACCTAGATCAATTACAGTTAAAACAGGAGACGTGGGGAAATGGGAGAGAAAGCCCTACCAAAGACCCTGCCCCTAACACTCCGTGTACACCTCACTTTACCCTTGATACTACCCCACACACGGATGATCCCCCTGCATTGAAGTTATGGGACGCAGTGGAAAATGCAACGAAAAAATGAACTGATCATTTAAGGGAGTCAGGGCCCCACAGTAATTATGCAGAAAGGGAAAGGAATCAGGCACCCAAAAGTACATATACATCTCACCCACCTCGTGGGAGCGGCTTAACAGCAAGGCTCAACGCTTTAAAGAGTAATGAACTAAGTGCGCTAGCTGGAGCATGTTGCCCCCCCAACCTCTTCTGAAAATTTTAATGAGTTTATGGCATGGCTCCATAAAGGCTTGCAGTTATTAAAGGCAGTAGGAATTGACATGTCACAGGAACCAATTTTGGTACAAACCCTCTTGGGACCCCTGAACTGTCATACCCTTGGTTTTGATGACGATGTGGTGCAAATGGTTAAACATGTGGCTCTGAAGCATTTTAAGCTATCCAGTGCGTTAGCTGCCCTTAAAGGAATTCCAAGAATGCCAGGGGAAGCTCCAGCCAAGCTGGCTGACAGAATTCAAACATATACTAGGTTAACAGCGGGTTTTACTAACCTGGAGGACTTGAAGCAACTTGTTCTGGAGGCGCTGCCTTCTGGGGTGTTAGAATGGATGAATGCTTGGTGCAAGAATGGAGGTAAAGAGGTACCTTGGGATGAATGGATTGCTTTTTTGCCGCCCCAAGTGGCGAAGCGAAAAAAAAAAGGATAAAGCTATGATCGGCAGCACTTCGGCAGCAGCTCCATCTCATTCTTCGGTGGCAATTTGGCAGTAAGTCTTTCGCTCCGAGTGGGACTGAGGGACCCGCTGCTGAATTGCCGCCGAAGACCCAGACGTGCTGCCCCTTTCCAATGGCCGCCCCAAGCACCTGCTTCCTTCGCTGGTGCCTGGAGCTGGCCCTGGTAACCATGCACATTCCTGATGAAAAGGGTAGATCAGAGAAGAGTGTGGGGGAGGCGCAAGAAACAGCTGCTGCTGCATTTAGTTCCTTAAGGCTAGATGATCCAGGACTGTGAACCCACTTGAGCAGTAGCCTGAGGGACTTCCTTGTACTGCATGGGCCACAGCAAGTGAAAAACTTCAAGTTCCTCAAAGACAATGAAAATAGAAGTTTCCATCCAACACATTACTGGTGTGAAATCCCCATTGATGACAAAGTGGAGAGGCCATGGCTTATGTACTCAAAAACCCAGAATGCTGCATACTGTTTTTGTTGCAAACTCTTCCAGCCACATTGGGTTCTACAGGAACAAAGGACTGGAAAAATCTGGCTAAAAATCTGGCATGCCATGAGAAGGCAGCAAATCACCAGAGAGCATTCCATAGGTGGAAAGAGCTTGATATGAGACTAAGGTTAAAGGCCACCGTAGATGATCAGTAAAAGCAGCAAAGAGTCCTGTGGCACCTTATAGACTAACAGACGTTTTGGAGCATGAGCTTTCATGGGTGAATACCCACTTCGTAAGATGCATCTGACAAGTGGGTATTCACCCACGAAAGCTCATGCTCCAAAACGTCTGTTAGTCTATAAGGTGCCACAGGACTCTTTGCTGCTTTTACAGATCCAGACTAACACGGCTACCCCTCTGATACTTGACATAGATGATCAGCATCAAGAGAAGATTGCATCAGAGTCTCTTTACTGGCAAAATGTTCTGAAAAGGCTCATTGCCATTGTGAGAATGCTTGCTACCCAAAACCAAGCACTGCATGGCACTTCAGATCAGCTGTATGTGCCAAAAAATGGAAACTTCCTTAAAATTGTGGAGCTGATGGATGAGTTTGATGCTGTACTTCAGGAGCATCTAAGAAAAGTCACCACCCAAGAAATGTACACAAACCACCTTGGAAAAACAATTTAAAATGAGATCATACAGTTACTGGCAACAAAAGTCAAACAGAAGATTGTGGCAGATCTGAAGTCAGCAAGATATTTGTGGCGGGGTGGATCCCCACTCCTGCTCTCAAGGGGTAAAAACAGCCCTGGGAGGGAGCTGTGGCCAGAGAAAGCAGCTTTTAGGCTGGGCTGATTGGGGGAAGTGGCTGCAGCTGGGGCCATGCCCCAAAGAGACTCAGCTGGCCCTATAAAGGCAGAGAAGCCAGGGGCAGACAGGAGTCTCTCTCTAGCTGTAGAGGGAGAAGGGCCTTGCTGCAGGGAACTAGACACAAGGTACCTGAGTTAAGCAGGGCTGGGGAAAGGCAAAGGAGCTGAGGAGCTCCAGCCTGAAAAGCCCCAGGCTGAGGCCTAACATTGGGCCAACAGGTACTGGGCGTTGCAGAGGGCAGCCCAGGGGTAGGCCAAGGCAGCAGGTCCAAACCTAACCTTGCCAGTGATGAGGAGGCTGATACTGCAGTCTGCCCCACGGTGTGGGGCTAGACAATGACTGGCAGTAGCCATATACTGAGGCAAAGTGGGGATAGTGGGTGGGGGTTTCCCAGGGAGGGGAGACCCTGAGAGAAAGGGGTTACTGCCAGGGGGCAGCACCCCAGGTAAAAGGGCACCGGGTCCAGAGAGGGACATGGGGGCCAGAAGACAGGTGGATCACTGGCCTGCAGAGGGTGCTCCAGAGCTGGAACGAGCTAATTCCTAGGAGTCACCAGCAGGAGGCGCTGCAAGGATGAGTCCACTCATCTACAATATTACTCTGTTGTTCTGGACTGCACACCTGACATCAGCCATATGTAACAAATGACTTTAATGGTGCGTTTTGTAACAACACAACCTAGTGAAAATGTCCGTGCAATGGTGACTGTCAGAGAGCTTTTTTTAAAATTTATTGACATTGATGATACTACAGGAGCTGGTATGACAAATGTGCTTCTTAAAAAGCTGGAAGATAGGGGAATTGCGATAGCTGACATGAGAGGTCAGGGCTACGATAATGGTGCCAACATGAGAGGAAAGAACAGAGGAGTGCAGACACAGATCCGAGAGTTAAACCCTCGAGGTTTTTTTGTCCCATGCTGTTCTCATTCATTGAACTTGGTGATCAGTGATGCAGCATCAGCTTCTAGTGAGGTTGCTGAATTTTTTAATGTAATTCAAAGCATCTATGTATTTTTTTCTGCATCAACTCATCAATGGCAAATTTTGAAGCAACATCTGGTGGGAACATCCTCTCTGACACTGAAACCACTGAGTGCCCCACAATGGAAAAGTCAAGTGGAGACAATAAAGCCTATCAAACACCAAATTGGGAAGATAGATGATGCCATAGTTGCCATTATGGAGGATAATGCTATGACAGGAACTGTTCGTGGGAGAACAGCGGCAGAGGGAAATGGAATCACCAGAAACATACATAACTTCAAATTTCTGTGTGGCTTAGTGTTGTGGCATGAAACCCTGTTTGAAATAAATCTTGTATGCAAGAGACTCCAATGTGTTGACCTTGATATATCTGGAGCAATGGAACAACTGGACAAAGCAAAGTCATACCTACAGTCTTACCGATCAGATGAGGGATTTCAAAATGTTTTGAAGAGTGCACAGAAGTTGGCAGAGGAACTTCACACTGAAGCTATTTTCCCACCCATTCAAGAATACAAGAGTCACTGAAGAAGAAGACATTTTGATTACGAGGCACAGGATATTCCCATAAGAGACCCCAAACAATTCAAAGTTGAATTCTTTAACCAGGTGCTAGATTGTGCAATACAGTCAGTTGAAGAATGTTTCACGCAGCTCAAGGAATATAGCAGTATATTTGGGATGTTGTATGATATTCCAAAAAGCCTCACTATACCTGAAGAAGACCTACACTAGCAATGCAGGGCACTAGAGACAGTGTTGACAGAGCTGATAGGCAAGGTCCCATGGGAATTAAGACTGAGAGGAAAAACAACTGAAGAAAGTTGGTAGTTTTTCAAAGGGATGCTATTAAGGGCCCAAAAGCAAGTTATTCCGATGGTTAGGAAAGATAGAAAATGTGGCAAAAGACCACCTTGGCTTACCCTTGAGATCTTGCGTGACCTACAAAATAAAAAGGCATCATATAAAAAATGGAAGCTAGGTCAGATCACGAAGGATGAATATAGGCAAATAACACAGGAATGCAGAGGCAAGATTAGAAAAGCAAAGGCACAAAATGAACTCAAACTAGCTATGGGAATAAAGGGAAACAAGAAGACTTTTTATCAATACATTAGAAGCAAGAGGAAGACTAAGGACAGGATAGGCCCACTGCTCAATGAGGAGGGGGTAACAGTAACGGGAGACTTGGAAATGGCAGAGATGCTTAATGACTTCTTTGTTTCGGTCTTCACTGAGAAGTCTGAAGGAATGTCTAGTATAGTGAATGCTTACGGGAAGAGGGTAGGTTTAGAAGAGAAAATAAGGAAAGAGCAAGTAAAAAATCACTTAGAAAAGTTAGATGCCTGCAAGTCACCAGGGCCTGATGAAATGCATCCTAGAATACTCAAGGAGTTAATGGAAGAGGTATCTGAGCCTCTAGCTATTATCTTTGGGAAATCATGGGAGACGAGGGAGATTCCAGAAGACTGGAAGGGGGCAAATATAGTGCCCATCTATAAAAAGGGAAATAAAAACAACCCAGGAAACTACAGACCAGTTAGTTTAACTTCTGTGCCAGGGAAGATAATGGAGCAGGTAATCAAAGAAATCATCTGCAAACACTTGGAAGGTGGTAAGGTGATAAGGAATAGCCAGCACGGATTTGTAAAGAACAAATCATGTCAAACTAATCTGATAGCGTTCTTTGATAGGATAACGAGCTTTGTGGATAAGGGAGAAGCGGTGGATGTGATATACCTAGACTTTAGTAAGGCATTTGATACAGTCTCGCATGATATTCTTATAGATAAGCTAGGAAAGTAAAATTTAGATGGGGCTACTATAAGGTGGGTGCATAATTGGCTGGATAACCGTACTCAGAGAGTAGTTGTTAATGGCTCCCAATCCTGCTGGAAAGGTATAACAAGTGGGGTTCCGCAGGGGTCTGTTTTGGGACCGGTTCTGTTCAATATCTTCATCAACGATTTAGATGTTGGCATAGAAAGTACACTTATTAAGTTTGCGGACGATACCAAACTGGGAGGGATTGCAACTGCTTTGGAGGACAGGGTCAAAATTCAAAATGATCTGGACAAGTTGGAGAAATGGTCTGAGGTAAACAGGATGAAGTTCAATAAAGATAAATGCAAAGTGCTCCACTTAGGAAGGAACAACAATCAGTTTCACACATACAGAATGGGAAGAGACTGTCTAGGAAGGAGTATGGCAGAAAGAGATCTAGGGGTCATAGTGGACCACAAGCTTAATATGAGTCAACAGTGTGATACTGTTGCAAAAAAAGCAAACGTGATTCTGGGATGCATTAACAGGTGTGTTGTAAACAAGACACGAGAAGTCATTCTTCCGCTTTACTCTGCGCTGGTTAGGCCTCAACTGGAGTATTGTGTCCAGTTCTGGGCACCGCATTTCAAGAAAGATGTGGAGAAATTGGAGAGGGTCCAGAGAAGAGCAACAAGAATGATTAAAGGTCTTGAGAACATGACCTATGAAGGAAGGCTGAAGGAATTGGGTTTGTTTAGTTTGGAAAAGAGAAGACTGAGAAGGGACATGATAGCAGTTTTCAGGTATCTAAAAGGGTGTCATCAGGAGGAGGGAGAAAACTTGTTCACCTTAGCCTCCAATGATAGAACAAGAAGCAATGGGCTTAAACTGCAGCAAGGGAGATTTAGGTTGGACATTAGGAAAAAGTTCCTAACTGTCAGGGTAGTTAAACACTGGAATAGATTGCCTAGGGAAGTTGTGGAATCTCCATCTCTGGAGATATTTAAGAGTAGGTTAGATAAATGTCTATCAGGGATGGTCTAGACAGTATTTGGTCCTGCCATGAGGGCAGGGGACTGGACTCGATGACCTCTCGAGGTCCCTTCCAGTCCTAGAGTCTATGAGTCTATGAGTCTATGATGACATGTGCAATATTGATGCGAGTGATTTAGGTGATGAACTGAAAGCGCTTTCAAGATACATTTGAGCAGGATCAATTCCAAAGGCTGTTCTGGTATATAGGTGCATAAATAAGATGACCACCCACTTTCCAAATGTTTTTGTTGCACTGCACATACTTCTAACACTTCCTGTAACAGTTGCCAGTGGAGAACGCAGCTTCTCCAAGCTGAAGTTCATAAAAACACATCTATGCTCCACAATGACACAGGAGAGGCT
Organism: Gopherus flavomarginatus; assembly: GCF_025201925.1. Lineage (NCBI taxonomy): Eukaryota > Metazoa > Chordata > Testudines > Testudinidae > Gopherus > Gopherus flavomarginatus. The sequence goes on along the minus strand of NC_066619.1, from coordinate 133,560,871 downwards.
GGTCGGCCTTGCAACCATCTCAGTAGAGCATGAGCTGGCCCAGACTGTGAACCTTCAGGAAGCAGTTCAAAATCTTTGCAACCAAGAAGGCACGGAAAGCACCACTTTGATTATTCAAACAGATACAAATGCCAGTGTTTACTATGCAGACAAGAAAAGTAACGTTTGCTGTTCAGGCATTTGAAAATTAAGAGTTATTTAATTTTTGAACAAGGCATTTTAAGTTGTTAGTTCTCCTTTATTGGGGTAGGTAGCAGAGCAGTACCATGAGAGGAGTAGAACAGGAAGAAGGCAGAATTGAGCCCTTTCAAAGTTTTGACCCAAGCGAGAGGGCCTGGGGGCATCACTTGAGCTCCCCACCTCAGATGCCAAAATGTTGTGGGCCAGCTCTTCTCTAGAAATTGCTTTCCCCTGTTAAAACAGAGCCCAAGCTTGTTGACTGTCTATGCACACTGCAAAGCCTATTTGCGCAAGGCTTTCCTGACATGATAGTTTGAGCTGAGAGGGCTTTGATTTTTTTTTTTTTAAAGTGATTTGGGAGTCCTTACTGTCTCTTTGAGATGTGTGAACTCCAGTTGATTGCTTTGTATGTGTTTCAAAATTTTGTCCTGATTCCTGCCAAGAGTGATTAAGGCCTCAATCCTATCAACACCTACACAAATGTAACTTTATGCATTGCCATTCTTCATACACACACACACACACAGACACAGAGAAAGTAAGGATCCAAAGGATTAGAATCCAGGTCAGTGGAGCTTGGGACAAGCTCAACATCACCAGGAGGCCATGCAGAACTACATCCAACTACATATGCAGTCCTCTCATTGGCTCATACTCACTATTTAGCCTGGAGGGTGCTCCAGGAAGTTGTCTGGGCAACCATGCAGACCTCTGGCCTGTTGTGACTGCAGACCTTAGCAGGTTGCCAGGTGTCCTGTTTTCAACCAGAAAGCCCAGTTGAAAAGGGACCCTGGTGGCTCTGGTCAGCACCGCTGACCAGGCCGTTAAAAGTCTGGTTGGCAGCACAGCAGGGCTACGGAAAGCTTCCTGCCTGCCCTGGCTCTGTGCAGCTCCCCAGAAGCAGCAGTATGTCCCTGCTCCTGCTCCTACGCATAGGGGCAGCCAGAGGGCTTGGCATGCTACCCCTATCCAAGCACCAACTCTGTAGCTGAGGGGCGGCTCCGTGTAGGAGCCAGAGGGGGGACATGCCACTGCTTCCAGGAGCTGCTTGAGGTAAGCGCTGCCCTGCACCTCTGACACCCTCCTCCCTTCTATGCGCCAACCACCCTGCCCCAGCCCTGATCCCCCTCCTGCCCTCTGAACCCCTTGGTCCCAGTCCACAGCCCCCTTCTCACCCCAAGCCCCTCATCCCCAGCCCCACCCCAGAGCCTGCACCCACAGCTGACGCCCTCACCACCCCGACCCCTTGCCCTTGCCCTGATCCCCCTCCTGCCTTCTGAACCCCTCAGTCCCAGCCTCGAGCACCCTCCTACACCCCAAACCCCTCATCCCCAGCCCCACCCCAGAGCCTGCACCCACAGCTGGAGCCCTTGCCCCACCCCGAACCCCAACCCTCTGCCCTAGCCTGGAGCCTCCTCTTGCACCCTGAACCCCTCATTTCTGGCCTCACCCTGGAACCCACACCCCCAGTCCAGAGCCTGTACCCCCTCCCCCTACCTCAAACCAGAGCCCCCCTCTGCACCCCAAACCCCTAATCCCTGGCCTTACCCCAGAGCCCACACCCCCAGCGGGAGCCATCACCCCCCCACACACATCCTAGTCCCCTGAAGCAGCCCAGTGAAAATGACTGAGTAAGTGAGGGTGGGGAAGAGTGAGTAACAGAGGGAGGGGGGATAGAGTGAGCAGGGGCAGGGCGTCGGAGAAGGGGCGGGGCAGGGGACAGGGCAAGAATGTTCGGTTTTGTGCAAGTAGAAAGTTGGCAACCCTTCTCATCTCACTTACTGATCTCCGGTCTCTGACCCCAGCCTGACTCTGACTTCTCTACTGATCTCAGCTCAAGTGATTACTCGGATCCTTGTTCACTGACTACTGCCTCGTGGCCATCCTTTACTTGGACACCAGCCCAATTGTGACGGCTAGGCCAGACCTCCTATGCCCCAGTCCCTTACACACTCGGAAACAAGTCAATATTTTAAAAACTGTGAAGGGGAACAACCCACAGAAGTGTTGAAATTCTTTCGTTTGTTCACGTACCACAGTTTGGTAAACCTCTCTTTGTGAAACGCTATCACCCAGAACAATCAGGCTTCACTGTCATGCAATCTACAATGGACACTATACTTGAGCTCTATATTTTATCTGAAATCCATCATTAATTTAACTGGCCCTTGGCAACATAGGTAGACATAAGGCAGGCTTCAGTTCTGTTGACAGAGCTGCCTTGTGGAAGGCCCTATGAGGCAGTGGTGTTCCAGAAATACTCCTGAGGCTAATTCAGAATCTACATGATGACTCAGAGGCACCAGGGTGTTGGGGAACCCAACATTTCATATTAGATCTGGGGTGAAGGAGGGATGTGTCCTGGCCCCAGTCCTAGTCTGCCACACAATGAACTGGCTCCTTGAACATATCTCTGCAAATATTGGTATAACTGTAGGTTCAACCTCTTTACTGACCTGCATTATGTGGATGATGTCCTCTTTGTTCAGGGTGCAAACTATATCAAAGATGCATTAAAGAAGTTCCAGCACAAGGCAGTTGCCCTTGAGCTAAAGGTTTTTTGGGTAAAAAACAAAAAACCACAGTATCAGTGCAAAAGTTGTGATACAAGACATCTGTCCTTCTGGACAACCTGTGGAAGTAGTGGATGACTTTGTCTGTTGAGGCAGTAAAATGTCAAATGGGCAGAGTCAGACAGACGTCCTAAGGAGAACTGGTTTAGCAGCCTCAGCCATGAAGGACCTACAGAAGGTTTCACGTTCTTTTGGCTCCAGACCATACACAAATGTATGGATTTATCAAATCTGTTTACTTCCAATTCTCTTTATATGGATGTGAAACACGGACACTGCTTAAACAAGACATCAGGAGTCTGGAGACATTTCATATGCACTGCCAGCGGCAACTACTGGGTATAAGATGATTTGACTATCTCTAATAGGGGTGTATCATTAATAACTGGCCTCAAGAGGACTTAAGACATCACTGGCCGCACTAGCTGGCCCTTTTTGGTCCTGATACCCACCTCAGAGACAAAGACCTCGCACATCAAGCTCTGAAGACAGGACTCGAGGTTAGGAGGGGACACTGCCCAGTCACAGACTAGTGGTAGTCATGTGGTCGCCCACAATGAACATAGCCGCACCAGATCAATAACAACCATCCTGTAGAGATCTTAGAGTATGTCTACACTGCAATTAGATACCCACAGCTGACCCAGGACAGCTCACTCAGGGCTAAGGGCTGTTTAATTGCAGTGTAGACGTTCAGGCTTGGGCTGCAGTCCAAGCTGTGGGACCCTCCCACTTTGCAGGTCCTAAAGCCCAGACCCCAGTCCAAGCCTGAATGCTGTTATGGTTTATCGCCAGACCTCTGACAGCAGCCTGGTCCACTCTCTGGGGTTCTCCAACCTGCCTTCACCAGCCCCTCCTCAGAGAGAGGACATTTCCCTTGCTCCTCCCATCTAGGTCTCTCCTTTCTGACTGAGGTCTCCTCTTTAATTGCTTCCTGCCCCTTTCACAGCAGGGATCACTAATGGTACTTAAGCCACCAGATCAGGATCAGCCGAGGGAGAGTTGCTACATCACAGACAAGGCCAAGCCTGACACCTCTTAAAGAGCCAGCCAGCCTGTGACACTCCCTGTCACACACTTGGCAAAAACTCAAATCAGCTTCCTTAATTGACACCACACTTCCTGCAAATATGGAAAATAGGTAGGAGTTGTTTCTGGGGGTTCAAAAAATTTCACTCTATCGTTACAGCCCCAATGCTGCCTTAAGGAGGCAGCGTGGACTAGCGTCTGGGAGTCAGGAGACATGGATTCTATTTGTGGTTTGCTGACTGTAAGGGTCCGGTGCTGGGGCTCGTCCCTCTCAGGCACGGCGGGGAGCCAGGGCGCCTCCCTACAGGCAGCCGTCCGGGTAGGCCGAACCCCTCAGCAGCGGCTGAGAGAAAAAAAATGTCTGTAAACAAGGCAGAATCCCGGCCCTCCAGCAGGGTCGGGTACACACAAAGTTTATAAGCCCAGGCCCTTGGGCAGGGCAGGCCGGAGGCAGTCAGGCTCAGGCCTTTCAGCAGGCTGAGCAAATGCAAAGTCTATAGGCCCGGCCCTGGGGCAGGGCGGGGCAGTAAACAGTTCAAGCTCAGACTCTCAGGCGGGGGCTGAGCAGCAGTTTAAATGGTAAGTCTACACAGGAGGCCTCCTCAAGCCAGGGAGAGGGGGAGGCTGCCACCATTGGGGGGGTGGCAGGGGGAACACAGGCCCTCCCACTCCACTGCGTCCCAGCCCGGGGCCCTAGCAGCGGCAAAGGCTCGCTGCTGTCAGTGGGGATCCTGGCCGCAACACACTGACATGGGTTCAGGCTCTTCAGGAGCCAACCCAGGGTCGGCTACCCCCAGGCCACTTCCAACCTCCTCCTCTCTGGGTACCTGTCCTCTGCTGGCGTTGTCCGGCGGGTCCCAGACCATGGGCTCCTCTGGATACTGGGTGGCGGGAAGCTCCAGCAGCTCCTCTGGATACTGGGCATGAGGCAGGTCAGGCCAGCGCTCCTCTGGGTAGTGAGCATGGGGCAGGCTGGGCCCGGCGGGAGCTCAGGCACCAGCGTCTGTCCTCTCCGATCAACTGAGCACTTGGGCCAGGCTTTTATACTTCCTGTCCCGCCCCTTGACTTCTGGGGGGCGGGGACAGGTGGCGGTGACTCCGCCCACTGAGGCACCTGCTCTGGCTCCTCCCTCTCAGGCGCGGCGGGGAGCCAGGGCGCCTCTCTACACTGACCTTGGAGCTCTGTTTCCCCTCCAATATTTTGTCTGATCAAACATTTCAATTATAAGCTTTTGGGGACAAGAACTTCCTCTTTGTCGGTGTATGTGCAACATCCAGCACAGTGGGGCCCTGAATACAGTTAGGGCCTCTAGGTAACACTGTAGAATAAATAAAAACAAAGTTCAGAGGCTCATGTACTGACATCCAAAACAGGAACAGACACTGCATGGTAACATGCTGCAGCTGATGATTGACTGAGCTAAGAATTGAAGTTCCTTTGTATCGTTGCTCATGTGCAATGTCCTTTGGTCGAAATCTGAACAATGGTGGCACAATTAAAACAGTCAGCTTTGGCTCAGAGGGAAGCACACACTTACTCACAAAGACAACCACAAGACAATGTGGCCGGGCACAGAGGCCCACTTCCAACCTGAAATCCAAAGAGCTCCCACATTCACCGGAGTTGCCGTTTTGCCTTTCAAATCTGTGGAACAATAAAGAGCACGATAGCGTGTTGAAAGACATCTTTTCTTTTCTTTGTTTTTTTGCATATCCTTTGTGATAAATAAACCTTCCTATTTTGGTATCTGGCTGGGTGACAGGGTCTGAAAGGAGCTGGAGCTGTAGTTATTAAGTGGTGGAGGGGAAGTGTGCAATTAAAAATGGCAAAAACCGCTCCATAAATAAGTGTTTCGTACTGAGAAAGATTATTACTGAGACCTCTGGGCTTTAAAACTGAAATCAAATCACCCTGAATTGATAATATGAACATTATTGAGGAGGGGGTCACAGTTCTCAGCCTCTGGATTATGGAAAAAACAAGCTTTACTTCTGACCTCACCTTTTGTCAGTTTAAATCAAAGTGATCAAGTTTTAGTCCTGGGTAAGCATATCTTTCCATTGCATTAAGCTTTTTCCCCATGTACCTAACTGTTGTTCTGCTGTGAACTGGAAGAGGATGCTGGATTGTTTAGAAAGAAGCTTCCTCCACTTCTTGGTTGCTGTTGTGTGTTGTTTTGTTGGGGTGGTTAAATATACATGCATCCTAGATCTAGACAACAAAGGGAAAAATACTTTTCACCTGATCAAGAGGTTTTGAAGGAAACAAAAGTGTCTGGAACAAAGCTCAAAAATCCAAAGCCCAGAATTGTTTGCACTTCTGGTCCAATTTATCAGCCATGCTTAAGTATTTACCTTTCCCATCTGAATAGCAGTCCACATTGTTGTAGCTCACAGGAGGGCTTTTGGCCTCTGCCAGCTTAAATAGAATGATTCAAAACTGAATCATTTCCTGCAATTTAATTTCATAGCTGAATGCAAACTATAGTGAGATAAGGTCAAAAACACATGGAGCTATCTTCAGAAAGCTATCAAACTCTCTGGGCTGCTTTAAGCTGAAACCTAATTGAATGCAGTAGGTTTTGTTATTGTTATGACATGGAAATAAGTACCACAGGAGATGGACAATGACCAATACCAGCTGAGCCAGTAAAGAGATCATATACCAAGTAGGTTTTCCACCTATTACCACAGAAGAAAGGAATGTTTCACAAGCTCGAACCATTTTAGTTGTTTTTACTGAGGATCAATAAGACAGAGACAGAGAGGAAAAAGCTCCGGCAGCTTGCCACATTCACAGCAAAGGGAGATGAAAGCATGCTGCAGTTTGAAACCTAATATGGCAAGTCACCTAGAATGAATGTCTCCTTAAAAGAGCAACCCTGTTCAACACCCTCAGCCCACTTCTTTCCAAAACCCCTGCTTCAATACCTGGAAAGCCTTGGGGTTATTAGACTCTTTAATATCTAACTGACATGCTCAGCTAAAGCAGGGATGGATGGCCAGCAAATGAGAGAACCCTGCAAAATATTCATATGATTAAAGCACTAAAGAACAATCTCCAGTCTTCAGGAGTGGCATATGATTTACATCCCATTAAGAGATGTGTTGTCTTTTCCACTAAATTCAGAGTCAGTATTGGAAAGCAGTTTTGGGGGGGAAGAGGGGAAAAAGCTCTACTGAGAAAGCAACTATTGGACAGACAACATCGCTGAAATAAGGTCTGTCAGAAGGTTAAAGTTCCAGTCCAATGTAATGTGCCTTTAAAAAGTATCATGTCTACACTACTGCATTGCTTACTTTCTGAAGCTAAGCCAGAGGGACATACATAGTAAGATCTTTGTCTCATTTCAGGGAGGATACAGGATAAAGATTCTGTGCCAGTAATCTTCCTTGGATTAATAGTTTCTCTTTTATCTGCTGTATTTCTGCTCAGATGTCTTTGCTCTGAATGAGTCAGTGGAATGCAAATGATGGGTACTGTCAGTCTGAAAATATTTAAATCTAGCTTTGCACTGCACTGCAGGTTTGCAAAAAAATACACATAAATATACATGCTGAAGGAAGGGCAGATGAAAATTATAGATACATCAATAATGCAAAAAATAACGTGGTGGTTCAAAGTGACAATAGATTCTTTTTTGTTTTGCTTTTAAGATCAACATGTAGATGTTTGATTTGAGTGGGGAGCAAAATATCTGCAATGTTCCTTTTCCGAGCCTCAGACACTGGACAAGAATGCATCTGTCAAAATGGAAAACTGATTTTATTTTGGCTGCTAAGTGACGAATCTTCATTACCCATGAGCGTGTTCCTTGAGATAGCATTCTTTTAATCCTGATAAAGGAGAAACTAGGCAGTTTAGGCATGATTCATTTGGATTTTCTTCCTTTCCTCTTTCATTGACAGGCTCCAAATTCTTTATTTTAATGGGGAAGAAGGGAGTGTTGTTCTTTGGTTATAAAATTTCTCATATTCAGTCAGTATTGTGATTAACACAGCTATAATTCTATGTTCAAGAACATTGCCTTGGACAGCCTGCACTCTGTATGACTGTGAGGAGCCAGAATCTAAATCCAATATCCAGAGAAGTCAATGGCATCATTGCCATGAATTTCAGCAGGTCCCAGGGTACAAAAGGGAACTGCTTCCAGAGCTTTAACAGACTATGTATGTAGCTGACACCTAGATATGGTCATGGGGAGACTCCAGGGATTTCAGTGTGGGGGCAGCAATTCCTTGTATTTGGAAATGGCTGGAAGTCTTCCTGGTTTTAAATAAATTTCACATGAATTAGTTCTGACACCTTTGCCCTTGAGAGTGAGATTCTCAGACCTTTACATCCATTAAGTGGCACCTTATCCTATTGCGGGCCCACTCACGGAGTAGAGTGCTGCTCATCACAAGTCCAAGAATCCAAGAATCAGAATGTAGAGTAATCAGAAGTATAGCCTGTAGGAATGGACAAAAAATTGATAATACCATGGGTTAACTCTTGCATTACCTAGTAACATATCAAATAACGTCACAACCTATTGCACAGCTGAGATATTACGCAATGTGATGTTAATCTTTTTGACATATCATAAGGTTAATCACCACCATACATAACAGGAAACCTTATTGCTAAAGAGCTTCTCCACAAGCAAGTCCGTCAAGAATATTTTGTAAGCCAATCACAGAGGAATCTAGAACTGGCTGAAAAATGGGGCCAAGGTTTCATGAATTTCAAAGTTCTGAAGTTGTTTCCATTTCACCAGGTTTGAAATGAACCCATTTTGATGTTTTTGCTGCATTTTCCACAATATTTGTAATCAAAATGTTTATCAACATTTTTACTGAAATCATTTTTAAAATCTGTAATTTACCAAAACCCGTTTGCAGTAGGAAAACGGTTTTCAGTAAATGAAAATTTTCTGTAATGGTTTCAGTAAAAATGTTGGTAAAAAAACATGGAAAATTTCAATATTAATTTGAAATATATATATATTTGTGCAAAAAACATGTCTACCCACTTTTCTACAGCACACAAAAGTATTCCTCATGCCACAGCGACAACAGATTTCTTTGGCAGCATTACAGCTACATCAAGGTGTTCAACCCCTCTTTACACCACACACCCACAATATGGTGGCCATTCATGGAAATCAAACAGCTGGGTGTGAAAAGTTTGTCACTATGCAATTCCATAAAATCCTCAACAACCACATAATCACTCAACAAGCTATACAATGAAATGTGAAACTACCACTGACTTGCATAATGTTGTGATTGATGGTTACCTAGCGATGCCTAAAACTTCCCTTGACTCCACCTGAATGATTTATGAGTACAGCTTATCCAGCAACTTCTGAAATTTCCACAATCACTCACCTGAACCTCAGCATTGGAATATCTCAGGGAGAAGGTACTGTTGACTCAGAAAATATCATCGCTAAATACATGTTGTAGTTGTGTTTTATAGTAAGCCAATACCTAGAGCAGCTCTGCAAAGTCACTCATTGAAGAAAGAAATTACATATGGGCCATGTTGACTGAGGGCCAGACGTGATAACCTCATTTCTACCGGGTAATACCTTACTGCACAACTAGTCCCATCAGTGTTGATGAGAACTCACGGTGTAATATACTACTCGACTTAAGGGGTTCATGATCTAACTCTTAGTATTGAATCAAAATTATTCAAGAGCTGGACTGTGATGCCATTACATATAGTGAATACTACCTTACTTCACATGTGGGCCCACTGATTTCAAGGGGGCAATTTGAAGAGTTAAATACTACTCAGTGTGAGTAAGGGTATCATAATCTATCTATACTGAGGCACTTTGGGATTATACACCAAGGCATACCTGTTAAATAGCCTGCCTTTCAGTTTTAGAATCTGGGTTTGACACTGACCCATGCAATGGCTTTTGTGATCTCAGCATCTCTCCTTGAGGATGGATTTTATTTCCTCCCTTCCACTCTCCAGAAAACTACCAGCAACATAAGAGTCACTTCAGCCTTACAAGGCTGTGAATACACATGAGATAATTTGGTAGGCAGTCAAGAAAAGACACTACAGTTTTAAAGATAAGATATAATCAAACTCTGGTATCAAATGGCTGATGATGTGTTTCACCCCAGATGGGGCTGGACTACTACCTGGCAGTGTATGAACATGACCTACATTTTGCAGTACATAAAATAATTAGCACACTATAGAAATGTGCTGTAGAAACAACAATTATTCATATCTCTTTAGAAGGATCTCATGCATTTTCCCTATCTGTGACCATTTTCTCCAATGGACCATTTATGATAAAACCACTGTCTTTTGAAAAATATGTGTTCAGTGTAAGACCTGAATATACAAGTCTTGCCAATAATAGAATGCAAAAAATGTAATCAATGTGTTTTTCTAAAATTATATTCTCTTTCCTGCATGGCTCTCTCTCTCTTCTCTGTAAACACAAAACCTAGCAGATGATAGATTTCAAGCCATATTATTTGACATGAAGAGATATTTAGAAGCAAAAAACACAGCAGAGCTACTCTACAAATATCTCCAACACATATAAAATTAACCTTTCACGGCTAGGCGAACACATTTGAATCCAGTTCAACATCACTCCCTCACAGGGCAGAGCAACCTATTTGCCACCTGAAAGATCTTGGGCTCCTGGCTCAAACAATGTGAGAAATGAGTAAGTCCATTCATGCATCAGACAGGATAATTCTGGCAAAGCTGGTGCTGACAGCATTAAAGAACAGTGATGGAAGAGTCTAGCCTTGTTGTCATTCTAATTGTCACCATGAGTGACGAAAAATGTGTTCCCTTTTCTGGCGCACTGATCTTTCACATTTGAAATATCTAAACTGTGTTCCTGTCACTTGAAATTCCAACGTAAAGAGAGAAAACATGTGCTTACACATGTGCACTATATGGGCAGGAGAATAGTTCCAGCATGCCATAACAGTGAGGGTTAGTGATTTCATGGGGTTGAAAAGAGAGAAAGGATGATCTTGTGGATAAGACATTGAATTGGGACTGAATCAATTCCCAGCTCTGCTACTGACTGCATGTGTGACCTTGGGCAAGCCACTTAATCTCTCTGTACCTCAGTTATCTCTCTGCAAAATGGGGAGGGCTTCCTTTGTTTAGCTAGGTTTGGGATAAGGACTGTCTCCACTTATTGTGCTTGTACAGTGCTTAGCACAATGGGGCTCCAGTCTTGAGGGAGGCCTCAAAGGTGAGCTTATAATAAAAATATTAAAAAAGAAAAGTTGTTGATCAGTTGCAGAAAAGAATCACAATATAATGGGCTGTATTCTGCTCTCAGCTATACTGCTGCACCCTTATCACTGACAACAGGGCTTAATCATGTTAAGCATTAAAGAAATATTTTTCTCATCCAAACAGGATATTATTTTTTTAGTTAAAAGGGAAACCAAACATTATCTTTCATAGTAGCCATCAGAAATTAGTGTCTACTCTCACCTTTCTCCGTAAGAGGGAAAAGTGGGGACTTCACCCCAGTCAAGTGAGTGAAATAGCTCCCACAAGTACTCCTCTGCTCCTCCTTCAGAGGGACCTTATTAAAAATAAACTAATGCTCCAGGCAGCTCCAGAAAGTGGCTTCAATGGTATTTATTGCTTTGATAGGGTCAGTGTACAGTATGTGCATGTTGCCTTTTAAACATATGTTTCAGGCAAAGAATCAAAGCTAATTTCAGTGTGTGAAAAGCAAGCAGATTTCATTACTGATTGTGACTTCACTTCAAAGTGATAAGGATGCTGGATGTAGGTGCTCAGAACCAGATGTCCAAATGGGAATTTATGATGTAGAACTTCAGCTTTATCATCCATGGGCTTCGTTACAGAAAGAAGAAAGAAATTCTTTGCTAGCAGGAATCTCACAATTAACCCATAAGCCAGCTGTCTTGTCCCCCCACCCCACAATTCTCCTTGCAGCTATTTCCTCTCCATAACATGTTATAACAAGAATGGCCATTGGCACTAACCATTTTTGGCACCCAAATAGGTGAATATGAAAGATCTAAATTTTTTCTACCACAATACAGCTCTACTTTGACTCCTTGGAGGAGTGTCAACAGAATTCATAAGGAATTCAACCAGAGCTAAGTCACAAAATGTGTAATAAAGTCCCACTATAAAGATTCTTTTGTTGTTGTTTTTTTTTAAACAAGGATTCCTCCCTCATATTATTTTGACACATCGTGGTCCCAACTGCAGGAGACCATCTGTGCTAATCACCCTTTCAATGATATAAAATATGAGTTGGTGGCCTCTGGAATTATTAAAAGGCTGCAGCGTAAGTAGCAATATGTGAACGTCGCAGTGTTTTAGCTCACTGTTTTCACAGTACAAAAACACACAAAAATATTAGGCCCTGACCCCTCAAACTCAGGAATAATGATCACTGTTGACAAAGCCCAGCATTTGTGAAGTTAGATACTAAATAAAAGTCCCAGACTCAGCAAGGCACTTGAGCAATGTGCTTAACTTTAAGCATATGAGTAGTTCCACTGAAGTTAAAGGGCTTAAAGTTAGGCACATGCTTAAGTATGTTACTGAAGCAAGGCCTAAAGGTAGCCTGATTTTCACAGGTGCTAAACATCCACAACTTCATTTTGTGTCAATGGGAACTAACTTTAGGCACATGGGTTGCTGGTGTTTTTTAGATTTTGTCTAGAAAGTCTATTTAAATGTCCCACAGTTCTTTAACAAAGTTATTTGTGTAACTCCTTTCGGTACCTTCACCTACTACCCCATTAAGGAGAGAAAAAACAACAACATACCACCAGGTTCAAATGATGCCTCTAGAACCGCGGTTCTCAAACATGGGTCAGGGCTCCAAAGTGAGTCAGGACCCCATTTTAATGGGGCTCCCGGGCATGGTGTTAGACTTGCTGGGGCCCACGACTGTAGCCAAAGCCCGAGCCCCACCACCTGAGGTGGAAGCCAATGCCTGGGTGGCGTGGCTCAGGTTACAGGCCCCACCCCCACCCCACCTGGGGCAACTGTGCTCCGGCTTTGGCCCCCCCTGCCCAAGGTTGCGGGACTTGGGATCAGGCTTTGTTCCCCTCTCCCTGTTATCAGAAGGGGGTCATGGCACAATGAAATTTGAGAATTGCTGCTCTAAAACAGTGTGAGCAGCAAATAATGCCCCTTTCTTATTATCTCAACCAGAATGTTCCCTACACAGTGCAATGCCCCTGGAACACCACCCAATCACATCAGGATACTGATCTCTTCCACTGCTTTAACTGGCTGGCTGATGACTGACTAGCAAGTGTCCAAAAGGCCATAGTCCACTGAAGGATATGTAAAATGAGGGGCTAGCAATTTCAGGGGTGGGAGAAAGGGAGGATTGAAGGAAGAAAGAAAGCACAGTCAATCACTCAGCTTAGTAGCCCAGCTGCTTAGACAACTGAATAGCAAATCAATGGGTTAGTATTCAGTCCAAGTTTAGCTCATACTGAAATCTATTAGAACACTGCAAATAGTGAAAGTCTTTACTTACTTATTTGGTATTCTATCTTAGAATTAATCAGCCCAGTGGTTATGCAGCAAAACTCAAGTGGGTAGACAGGACAGAAAACAAGAAAAAACAATCACCTTGATTTCCCTTGTGGTTAACAGTCTGACAATACTCAACAATACATGCTGAAATTGAATAGTAAATGAAACAATGCAAGTCGGAGCTCTGTCTCTTGTTGGGGCAACAGCATAGTGTGTACTGGTTCTCTTCCCCCTCCCCCCTTACAGCTCTCACACGGTACTCCTCGAGTTGTACCATCTGCTGGAGCACAATTCAGAGGTAGCTTTAAAATGATGATAGCTCTGGGAAATGCTAATCATTGGGTCATAGAATGCCATGCTGCAGTGTATAAATAAGATAAAGTGCTGAGCAGTGCACGTTTGCATTATGAAATGTATTTTCTCCTTTTTGTGTAGAAAGCCTTTCTTGATAGCGTGTGGAATGCAGCAGAACTGAATACTGGAAGGAAGGCGATGCTGTCCCAGAAACTACAAATGAGGAGGGGTTTGGAGGAACAGAAGGCTTAATACTATTGACTGTGGAATGATAAAAGAGGAAGGAATTTAAACAGTTACAGCTCTTTCGTTTGGCTCAATGGAGTAAAGTCAAAGGCTTAGTTTCACATTAGTCCAGAATAATGAATACTCTATAAATGATGCAAAGCAAGGCTATGTTCTCAAGATGTGATAATGCCATAAGATGCCCCTCTGCAGGCTTCAGGTAAAGGCAACAAGCTCCCGCATACTGATTTTCTTTCAAAAGCACTCAAATGTAGATAAGTCATTGGAGATGGAGACAAGCCATAGCTCAGGATGGCCATCATGTCCTCCAGTAGCTCCTGAATTGCTGTGGTAAGTATAACATATTTAGGCATGTTTTCATTCAGTTGCAGTTTTCTTACCATTGCTCTTTGATCTTCAAATAACTGATTGCCTATCGTAGAAAGAAGAAACACTAAATATGAAAAAACATGATTTTTTTTGTAAAGATTGAGAGAAGATAGGCCTGTGGCTAAGGAGCTGGGCTTGCGACAATGAGTTTAAGTTCAATTCCTAGCTGTGCCACTGGCTTCATCTATGGCCTTGGGCAAGTCATTTAAGACAGAATTTTCAAAACTGCTCGGTGTTGGCCTAACTCTGCTCCCATTGAAGCACTGGAAGCAGAGCAGGACCACTGCTGAGAGCTTCAGGAAATTTCATCCTTCCTTTCTCTGGCCAGGAGTTAGGTGCTTAGGCACTTCTGAAAATTCCACAAGGCACTTCTCTGCATCCTAATTACCTTTTTATAAATCTGGTCCTCTGTGCCTTGGTTTCCCCAACATAAAATGGAGATAATTCCTGTCCCCTGCCTTTTATCTGTTTGGATTGCAAGCTCTATGAAGCTAGGATTTTCCCCTCACTATGAGTAGTTCAGCAGCTAGTACAATGTGGTCCCAATCTTGGCTGGATCATCTAGGCCCTGCAGTAACACAGACAATAAATAAGTGGATCTGTATATATTTTAACTGAAGCTTGAAATCTCCATCTTGTTGTATTAAAGCAGTGGTTCCCAAACTTTAACAACCCTTGAACCCCTTTCACCATAATCTCAAGTCTTGCGAACCCTCTCCTAAAAATGAATATTTCCAGGGATCTTCTCTTTTACCTGAGTATAAATTATAAAAGAAGTGACCCTGGAAATATAAAATTTGTTTTATGACATGCTTATTACACACTATTATTAATTATTATTTATCATTACAGTATTTTTATTACATTATGAAAACAGCAACACTCTTCCAAGATCGCTCTTTCATAGCTTGTATCACTTTGAATAAGCCTGTTATAAGACAAGGCTCCTATGTTTCATCAAGGAGTATCAGATGTGAAACAGCATGAAGGTATCTAAGAAGCCAACTCAAAGAGTTCCTCTTACACAAGCATTCAGGTCTTGAGCAGTTCAGGTAAACACACATTACAACAAAGCTTAAACTTGTTGTTCATCATCGTTTTAAAAACAATACTAGCTATAATATTAAAAACAGCAAAAAATATCCACCTCCCTTTCCATTTCTTATAAGGAGTCTTGAAGTTTAAATCTCCTCACTGTGATAGATATGCTTTGATCTATTTAGTTCTTGGAAGTCCAGGGGCTCTGAGCTGCTGGTCCCGTGTGCCCGGTGTCCCTAGGGATAGCTCTGTCTGCCATTAGGGAATTTTTTCCTGAGAACCCTCTGTAACATTTTGTGAACCCCCAGGGGTTCACAAACCACAGTTTGGGAACCACTGTACTAGAGGTACTAATTCACTGACAGAGGACACAGGCCCTGTAAGGTGCTGAGCCTCACAACTCCCATTCCAGATAAGAACCTGGAGTACCATGCCCAGTTCTGGTCACCTCGTAGCAGAAATAGAAGGGGGTGGGTGATGAGCACAATTAGGGGTGCAGAAAAGCCTTCAGATGGCAAGATTGAAAAGAATGGGCCTGTTTACCTTAGAGGAGGCGGCAACTAACAGAGGTTTATAAAAGGTTACAAAATAACGAATGGCATAGAGAAGATAGGTCAGGAGCTTCTAGCCACCCTGTTTCATAATACACGAACAGAAGGACCATCAATTAAATAGATGGCAAATTCAAGCCTGAGGGAAGATAGTGTTTTTTTACACAATATAATTAGCCTGCGGAACTCACTGCCACAGGAAGCTATTGAAGCCAAGTACTTTTCAGGGTTCAAAACAAGGATAAGGTATCCTTGAATATCCATAGGTATAACTGTATATTAAAAACAAACAAGTTTTGGGAAGGGACATAAACCCTCACACTTTAGGAGATAAGCAAACCTCTATCTGTTGAAATTTAGAAGGAAACTTTCCAAGTGAACAGACCACACCATAGCTTCTACTGCAGGGTGTCTTCCAGCTGCCTCTGACGCATCTGGAACTGGACACTGTCAGTAAGAGAATTCTGGACTATTTGGACCACAGCTCCAGGGCTGGCGTTTCCATTTAGGCGGCCTAGGCAATCGCCTAGGGCGCCAGGATCATTGGTGGGTGGCATTTTGCCGGAGAGGGGGGCAGGCGGCCCCGGTGGAGCTGCCGCAGTCATGCCTGCGGAGGGTCCGCTGGTCTGTGGCTCCGGTGGAGCTGCCGCTGTCATGCCTGCGGACGGTCGGCTGCTTGCGCGGCTCCGGTGGACCACCCGCAGGCACGACTGTGGCAGCTCCACCAGAGCCATGGAGCAGTGCGCGGGGTGGCGAAATTGCCATGCGCCTAGGGCGCTAAAACCCCTAGCGCCGGTCCTGCACAGCTCTGATCCAGTCTGGAAATTCCTAGATTCCTAATGTGCTCAAAAACAACATGGACCTCCTCATAGACAAAGGCTGGAGAAGTGCCAAACAGGGTGCTATGGAACAAAGAGGTGAGCGATGATAAAAGGAGGATGAAGTTGAGGCCAGGATTCATGATTGGCGGGGAGGGGAGGGAAGCAGTCTCAGGTGTCTGTATGCATAAGAGTAAAAAGGGAAGTACACTGGGTGATTTTAGGCTTGAGAACCTAATGACTAAAGCATATAACCCCAGTGCAATGCAGGAGTGTTGGGAACATGATCTGAAGCTAAGGAGAATGAAGACACGGCATCATCAAGAGCTTTTTTCTCAGCCATATTAGCCTTCTCTTCTAGAACATTCTTGATGTCTGAAATCATCCGTCTTATTGCACTCTCTCCAAGGCAATAATATTCTCGCTGCTAAATAAATGACCTAAACTCTTAATATTAAGTTCTTGATGAGGTACAAGCATTTCCTTATACTAGATCACCAACCCTTCTTTCAGATTGAATTATGTCCCTGCAGCAACACATCCCAGAATCCAGTTTGACTTTTCTGCTGGACTTGATGATGTACGTCCAAGGAAGTCTTTCAAGTGCTTTCTTGATCCCTTCCGGCATGTTCCATCCCACACAGTTTACTTTCCTTAGACAGGTATTGATCCCAGGTTTGTGGTTTTACATTTTCCTGTGTTATCTGCCTGGGTTATTGGCTGACTAAGAGACAAGGGTCAAAATCTTCCTGTACCGCCTTAAGTTGCTGCTGTACGATATTCGTAACATCAGTAAATGTTGGTACCTTATTACTAGTCTTAATGAAATCAATTAAGGTCAAATCCAGACCCGCTTATAGAGTGGGTGTAGAGCCAGTCAGATGTCTGCAGCCCAGGCTGACTCAGTCCTAACAGAGCTGTGATCAAATCCAAAACAGCAATGTGGATCCCTAGCCCAGCCCCAGAGGCGTAGTGAGGAGTGATTTCAGGGTGAAAGGAGACCTCCTCCAGCGCTCTAGCATTTGGTGAGGGGCGTTTCCATTAGCTAAAGAGGCGGCAAAGGGCAGAGAAGAGCAGCCCCACTCTGAAGAGCCACCTGTCAGCTCTAAAATGGAATGAGCACTCGTACACGAATGGCCTGCTGGAATGGTAGATTACCCCTTCCCTGGGACAGGCATAGGGTGGGGAATGATACTTCCCCACGTGTGCCAAACACAAGCAGTGACGTGCTGGGAGGTTTTGAATGTGCTCACTCACCTCCATTTGTTCCTCACTCCTGCAGGTAACTACTTTGTGGGACAACAGCAGAGGTGAAAGTAAGCCAGTACAGTCCGGTATGGCATACTTCCGGTACGTGCCGAACTGGACCGGCTTCTCCGGCGGTGATTTAAAGGGCCCAGGGCTCCAGCTGCTGTGGGGAGCGCCAAGGCTGCAGGGCTCCAGAGGCACTTTAAAGGGCCCAGGGCTGCCTGCTGCAGTAGGAGAACCGGGCCCTTTAAATCCATGCCCAAGCCCTGCCACCCCGGGGTAGCGGCAGCAGGGCTCCAACGCTGATTTAAAGGGCCCGGAGCTCCACAGCAGCTGAAGCCTCAGGCTCTTTAATTCGTCTGTGAGCCCCAGGACTCCCAGCCACCACAGCCAGAGCCCCGGGGCCTTTCAATCTTGAAAGGCCCCGCCTCCTCCAGTTGAGGCCATGCCTCTTCCGGTTGAGGCCACGCCACTGCTCAGGACTCCGGCGTACCAGTAAGTCCTTTAAGTCACTTTCAGCCCTGGACAACAGAAAGGTCAGCATCCTTAAAGGGCCTGTTCAGGGTAGCAGAAGCTCCTCAGCCCCTCCTGCTGCACCTCTCCAGGATCTGAGTGGCTGGCCACATGCTCCACCTACACATAGGACTGACCCCATGCTCAGCCTGTCTGTGCTCATGATTGTTCAGACTGGCACAGACCTCTCAGAGGCAACAATAAAGGACTTGTATTCTCCTTTCTCTCAGTCAGCCCAGCCTCAGGATTAGGCCCTTATTCATAGTGGGCTTGATTCTATTCCATTTGTTCCAGTTTTTTCACTGATTATGCACTACACAACTTTACACCAGCTGAGGATCTGGCCCATGGACTTCAGTGGAATCACTCCTGTTTTACACCAGGGCAGTGGAGAGGAGAATCAGTTCCATTGGGCCTGATCCTGCAGGCCTACACAATATACAAACACCCCATTTCCTTCTATAAGATTTCAGGGTGCCTGGGTCATGCCATGAACTTACTCTTGCGTACCCTACAGTAACCTGTTTCCATTTAGAAGCATTACAACACTGTAGCCTTTTACACTTGATCATGAAGAGACATTTCAAGGCATTTTACAGTAATGTTAACATCCAAGTTTATCCATACGAAAGAGTTAATTTAAATTTGTTATAAGACAGGGAAAGTAAATATATTTAAGTTCAGATTGAAACAGGTGAACAATGGAGATGCCATAGCCATCAAAGGGCATTGGTTTCTACAAAGCAAATGATTAATGGTTAGAGGAACGACCACTCACATATTTCAGGAGTGAAGAATCAAGGCTGAACCTTATCTGAGGTCTCCTGGGGCTTGATTCAAAGCCCATTGAAGGCAATGGAAAAACTCCCATTTATTTCCATGGACTCTGAATCAGACTTTTGGTCCCTACTTATAAAGGGCTATAAATCAGCATAAATACATTGGCCAAGGTAATAAAAATGAGTATGTTAAATTGGGCTCCTATATCCATATTCAGGCCCCAAATTAAGTGATCTCATTTTAAAAGTGGTAAGCACATTCAGGTCAATGCGAACTGCTGGGTCCGCTGTACTTTTGAGAGTCAGACAATTTATTTAGGTGCCTAAATATGAACCTAAAATCTCAGTCTTTGCAAATAACTTAAACCTTGATTCGTTCCCAGTGTAACTGGGTGACGATCAAGGTGATCACCTGGTTGACCCTCTTCTTGACAGTCAGCTGGTCTGTTTTTACTCATTGTAGCCAGTTAGTCACACAAGTTATAAATAAAGCATCACAGTCATCAGTCTGTACACCTACGAAGGGCCTGACTCTGCTCTCTCATGATGTCACTCCGTCAAGGGTATAAGTAAGAGGAGATTCAGGACCAAGGAGTGTAGATCAGTATTTTTGTACCACAAAAGGTATGAGGCAGGAATCTAGACATGTTTACAGTTCCATTCCAATGTCCATGCCTAAGCTCTGATGTATTTGTAGTACTGTCACAGATACACTTCCTCGCTTTCCAGAACTAGTTCTAGCAGGACCGTATAATGTATGCAGAAGGCTTGGTTCTCACCAAATAGAAACAGAAAGGACGAATTGCTGTGGGAGAATGTATTTTTTTCATAGAATCATAGAATATCAGGGTTGGAAGGGACCTCAGGAGGTCATCTAGTCCAACCCCCTGCTCAAAGTAGGATCAATTCCCAACTAAATCATCCCAGCCAGGGCTTTGTCAAGCCTGACCTTAAAAACCTCTAAGGAAGGAGATTCCACCAGCTCCCTAGGTAACGCATTCCAGCGCTTCACCACTCTCTGCGTGAAAATTTTTTTCTTAATATCCAACTTAAACCTCCCGGACTGCAACTTGAGACCATTACTCCTTGTTCTGTCATCTGCTACCACTGAGAACAGTCTAGATCCATCCTCTTTGGAACCCCCTTTCAGGTAGTTGAAAGCAGCTATCAAATCCCCCCTCATTCTTCTCTTCCGCAGACTAAACAATCCCAGTTCCCTCAGCCTCTCGTCATAAGTCATGTGCTCCAGCCCCCTAATCATTTTTGTTGCCCTCCGCTGGACTCTTTCCAATTTTTCCACATCCTTCTTGTAGTGTGGGGCCCAAAACTATACACAGTACTCCAGATGAGGCCTTACCAATGTTGAATAGAGAGCAATGATCACATCCCTCGATCTGCTTGCAATGTCCCTACTTATACAGCCCAAAATGCTGTTAGCCTTCTTGGCAACAAGGGCACATTGTTGACTCATATCCAGCTTCTCGTCCACTAGGTCCTTTTCTGTAGAACTGCTGCCTAGCCACTCGGTCCCTAGTCTGTAACAGTGAATGGGATTCTTCCGTTCTAAGTGCAGGACTCTGCAATTGTCCTTGTTGAACCTCATCGGGTTTCTTTTGGCCCAGTCCTCTAATTTGTCGAGGTCTCTCTGTATCCTGTCCCTACCCTCCAGCGTATTTACCACTCCTCCCAGCTTAGTGTCATCTGCAAACTTGCTGAGAGTGCAGTCCACGCCATCCTCCAGATCATTAATGAAGATATTGAACAAAACCGGCCTCAGGACCGACCCTTGGGGCACTCCACTTGAAACCGGCTGCCAACTAGACATGGAGCCATTGATCACTACCCGCTGAGCCCGACAATCTAGCCAGCTTTCTATCCATCTTATAGTACAATCATCCAGCCCATACTTCTTTAACTTGCTGGCAAGAACACTGTGGGAGACCGTATCAAAAGCTTTGCTAAAGTCAAGGAATAACACATCCACTGCTTTCCCCTCATCCACAGACCCAGTTATCTCATCATAGAAGGCAATTAGGTTAGTTAGGCATGACTTGCCCTTGGTGAATCCATGCTGACTGTTCCTGATCACTTTCCTCTCCTCTAAGTGCTTCAGAATTGATTTCTTGAGGACCTGCTCCATGATTTTTCCAGGGACTGAGGTGAGGCTGACTGGCCTGTAGTTCCCCGGATCCTCCTTCTTCCCTTTTTTAAAGATGGGCACTACAGTAGCCTTTTTCCAGTCATCCAGGACCTCCCCCGTTTGCCATGAGTTTTCAAAGATAATGGCCAACGACTCTGCAATCACATCCGCCAACTCCTTTAGCACCCTCGGATGCAGCGCATCCGGCCCCATGGACTTGTGCTCGTCCAGTTTTTCTAAATAGTCCCGAACCACTTCTTTCTCCACAGAGGGCTGGTCACCTTCTCCCCATACTGTGCTGCCCAGTGCAGCAGTCTGGGAGCTGACCTTGTTTGTGAAGACAGAGGCAAATAAATCATTGAGTAAATTAGTTTTTTCTACATCCTCTGTCACTAGGTTGCCTTCCTCATTCAGTAAGGGGCCCACACTTTTCTTGACTTTCTTCTTGTTGCTAACGTACCTGAAGAAACCCTTCTTGTTACTCTTAACATCTCTTGCTAGCTGCAACTCCAAGTGTGATTTGGCCTTCCAGATTTCACTCCTGCATGCCTGAGCAATATTTTTATACTCCTCCGTGGTCATTTGTCCAGTCTTCCACTTCTTGTAAGCTTCTTTTTTGCGTTTAAGATCAGCAAGGATTTCGCTGCTAAGCCAACCTGGTTGCCTGCCATATTTACTATTCTTTCTACACATCGGGATGGTTTGTTCCTGCAACCTCAATAAGGATTCTTTAAAACACAGCTAGCTCTCCTGGACTCCTTTCCCCCTCATGTTATTTTCCCAGGGGATCCTGCCCATTAGCTCCCTGAGGGAGTCAAAGTCTGCTTTTCTGAAGTCCAGGGTTCGTATTCTGCTGCTCTCCTTTTTATCCTGTGTCAGGATCCTGAACTTGACCATCTCATGGTCACTGCCTCCCAGGTTCCCATCCACTTTTGCTTCCCCTACTAACTCTTCTCTGTTTTTGAGCAGCAGGTCAAGAAGAGCTCTGCCCCTAGTTGTTTTCTCCAGCACTTGGACCAGGAAATTGTCCCCTACACTTTCCAAAAACTTCCTAGATTGTCTGTGCAGCGCTGTATTGCTCTCCCAGCAGATATCAGGGTGATTAAAGTCTCCCATGAGAACCAGGGCCTGCGATCTAGTAACTTCTGGTAGTTGCCAGAAGAAAGCCTCGTCCACCTCATCCCCCTGGTCTGGTGGTCTACAGCAGACTCCCACCACAACATCACCCTTGCTGCTCACACTTCTAAACTTAATCCAAAGACTCTCAGGTTTTTCTGCAGTTTCATACCGGAGCTCTGAGCAGCCATATTGATCTCTTACATACAATGCAACTCCCCCACCTTTTCGTCCTTTCTGTCGTTTCTGAACAGTTTATATCCATCCATGACAGTACTCCAGTCATGTGAGTTATCCCACCAAGTCTCTGTTATTCCAATCACATCATAGTTCCTTGACTGTGCCAGGACTTCCAATTCTCCCTGCTTGTTTCCCATGCTTCTTGCATTTGTGTATAGGCACTTAAGATAACTCGCTGATTGTCCCACTTTCTCAGTCCGAGACAGGAGTCCTCCCATCTTGCACTCTCCTGCTCGTGTTTCCTCCTGGTATCCCATTTCCCCACTTACCTCAGGACTTTGATCTCCTTTCTCCGGTGAACCTAGTTTAAAGCCCTCCTCACTAGGTTAGCCAGCCTTCTTGCAAAGATGCTCTTCCTTCTCTTCGTAAGGTGGAGCCCATCTCTGCCTAGCATTCCTTCTTGGAACAACATCCCATGGTCGAAGAATCCAAAGCCTTCTCTCTGACATCACCTGCATAGCCATTCGTTGACTTCCATAATTCGATAATCCCTACCCAGGCCTTTTCCCTGCACGGGGAGGATGGACGAGAACACCACTTGCGCCTCAAACTCCTTTATCCTTCTTCCAAGAGCCACGTAGTTTGCAGTGATCTGCTCAAGATCATTCTTGGCAGTATCATTGGTGCCCACATAGAGAAGCAGGAAGGGGTAGCGATCCGAGAGTTTGATGAGTCTCGCAGTCTCTCCGTCACATCGTGAATCCTAGCTCCCGGCAAGCAGCAGACCTCTCGGTTTTCTTGGTCGGGGTGGCAGATAGATGACTCAGTCCCCCTGAGGAGGGAGTCCCCAACCACCACCACCCTCCTCCTCCTCTTGGGAGCGGTGGTTGTGGAACCCCATCCCTAGGACAGTGCATCTCATGCCTTCCAATCGGTGGAGTCTCCTTCTGCTGCCTTCTCTCAGATGTATCATCTAGTCCATTCTCCGCATTAGTACCTGTGGAAAGAACATGAAAACGGCTGCTCACCTGTATCTCCATTGCTGGTACATGGACGCTCCTCTTTCTTCTTTGGGAGGTCACATGCTGCCAAATTTCTTCACCGTCCCTCTCTCCCCTCTGCACAGCCTGCTCCGATTCTTCAGGACGTTGTGCCCGTAGAAGCATATCCTGACGTCTGTCCAGGAAATCTTCATTTTCTCTTATGCAACGCAGGTTTGATACTTGTTGCTCCAGACCTCGAACCTTCCCTTCCAATATGGAGACCAGCTTGCACTTTGTACACACAAAGTCACTTCTGTCCTGTGGAAGAAAGACAAACATGGCACAACCTGTGCAGGTTACAACAGCTGAACACTCACCTTCCATAATTTCTTCCTTCTAAGAGCTTCCTCAGCTGTTGCAGCAACTCACAGAAGTCCGAGAGACGAAAGCCTCATTGGGCTCTCCCCAGGCAAACTCCCTCTGTTAGCCTCTGCTGTTCGCCACTCAGCTCGTTCACTGCTGACTGTCTTTTTATAGCAGTCAGGCCCACTCAAGGCCCACCTGGAACAAAGCACTCCCAATTCACACTGTTCAAACAAACAATCAGACAATCAAGCACACAGTCCAACAGATAAACTGACAAACTGTCCCCTGCAACAGACACTCAGATACTCACTTTTTCTGTGAATATTAATCATTTCAGCTTTGATAGTGAAATGATACAAGTAAAAAAAGCCAAGAATTGATCCAGGGCTCCAAACAGATGACTAGTTTAGCAAAGACATTTGCTGGAGATAATATTGCTTAAGCTCAGAATCATTGTACAGTACATAGTTAATTCAAACCAATCCGTCTGCTTCCCAAGTGTAACACAGAATTAATGTGACACCCCAGCCGAGGCTGGGACTCAGGCACTCAGCAACTCAGAAAATAAAAGTGACATATTAAAGCAAGTTCCATGTGTGTTTTAATCTTAAATGGCAAAAAAACAATATGCCAGATGATATGAAAACAAGATGTTCCTGTTTTATTGCATGACTTCCTTAACCATTTTAAACAATGATCAGTGCTTAAAGCATCTCCACCAATAGGTGGTGCTGCATCATTAGGTTAAGCTGTCTTATTCTGATCAGATGTGGTTGTCGCTGATGGGGATGTTTGAGTAGGAAGTTATGTCCTGCCTGTAGTGCTGGAACTGTTACTTGCAGTGTCCCACTAAATCTTTTTGATTTCTGTAAGACAGTATTACATGTAGCACATTTTGCAAAATGAAAAGCACCAGGACTATCCTAAAAGTTTGCATGGGTAAGACGAAGGTCATAGTTTATTATTCTTTATTTGCATTACAGTAGCTTTTAGAAACCCAGTGAAGGTCAGGACCCCATTGTGCAAGGCACTGCACTGATACATATTAAGAGATAGTCCCTGAGCTGAATAGCTTACAGTGTAAGTAGACAAGATAGAAAAGAATTATTGTCATCCTTGAGGCACAGAAAGACAGTGACTTGCCAGCGGTCACACAGGAAGTCAGTGGTAGAGGTGCGAATTGAACACAGATTACCCATATCCTAGTCTTCCTTTTCCATTGGCTTCAGTGAAGTTGCTTCCACATTCTATGTGAATGTGCGCGCGTGAATTTGGCCATTAGCCAAAAAGAAAGAAAGATGAGAGAATGGTGTGGTAATCCCCAACAGAATGGGTATTAATCAATTATTAGTGCATACCTGTTGTGCACTGAGAAGGACAAGGCTGAAAGCCACCCATCTTCAACCTCCCAAGATGTGCAATAATAACCTGCTAATGCACACAGCTGAAGTGCCTTACTGTTATCAGAATAGGTCTCATTCATTTTATTTCCTTTTATAAATAAACAAAACTTTAATAATCAGTCCTGTGGTGAGTTATGCTACACTGTGAAAAACAGTTCCTGGTAGAAAGGCAAGAGACAATAGAAGAGAAGAGGTAATGAATGCCATTTCTTTTCCGCACAGAATATTTTCCTCCTTAACTCTTTTTTCCTTAAAGTTTCCTGGACTATTCAGAAAGTTACTGAAGAGAGCCAGAAGCTGCTGCTGCAATGCCAGCCCTACACTCTGGAGGAAGAGGACAGCTTACAAATGTCCCTGGTTTTTCCTTCAGTTTCTCACTCTCCCCCAATCCCGACAGTTATTCTTCATCCATATCTTCATAGGGTGCCTTAGGTTTGTCCTCCAGCTCGCCCTTTTCCCTCTTCCCATGTATTTCACATAAGAGGTTTAGGGATTTGTGTCTCTTTCAGTGGAAAGGACCCAGCTCTGCACCACTGGGAACAGATCCATACTTATGGCATCATCCAAAAGGCCCAACCAGTCAATCAGAATGTTGCTTTGAATGATTAGAGTATGTCTACACAGAATTTTGGAGTGAGTGGAATGAGCCTCCTAACCAGGGTTGGTAGACTTGGGCTAAAAACAGATGTGTAGACATTGCTTTGATGTTGTGGTTCATAGAATCATAAAATACAAGGTTGGACCTCAGGAGGTCATCTAGTCTAACCCCCTGCTCAAAGCAGGACCAATTCCCAGACAGTTTTTTGCCTCAGATCCCTAAATGGCCCCCTCAAGGACTGAGCTCACAATGCTGGGTTTAGCAGGCCAATGCTCAAACCACTGAGTTATCCCTCCCCTCAAACACAAGGGCCAAGCCCCTTTCAGGAGGGATGCTCTCCCCAAGCAAGGCACACCAGGACAAAGGCACAACAGTCACCTGTCTGACCTTGATGTGATTTGAACACACAACCGTCTGATCAAGAGTCAGATGTGCTACCATTACACCATGAGACCAGCTGACCTTAGGCTCTGAAGCCTAGGAAGGGAGGTTGGAAGAATCTGTGTTCTATCCCAGCTGTACCATGAAGGCATGGGGGAGGCATAATGACAACTCTCAAGTCCTAGATGGCCCCTGATCTGTTACAAACAGGTGGCACATTGGCAACACTATGCCCTCTTAGCACACTACAGCAGGGCCAGAATTTAGCACTGACTCAGACTGGAGAGAGCCAACTTCTAAACCACCAACACAAAAATAAGAATGAGTGACTTGTGACAGGCAAGAAAAAACAGGCCACCTGAAGAGCATCAACATGAGCAAACATGACACTGAAAAAGACATCTACCCCGCAAATGTAGCAGCAAATGGGCTACGATGGGAATTATAGGGATTCCTTTTTCGTTAGTAATAGTATTTATAACTAACTATTTGAAAAATGTCTTTACACAAAGTAAACGAAAACACTGAGAAGGGCATATGCAAACGTGCTAAAAAATATTTATAATAAACACCACAAAGGACAACACAGTACTTTGTACCAACACCTTCAAGCTGCAATACATAAATGAGTAAGGATGAAAGCTAAGCCAGAAACACTGAACGTAACTAAAAGCCTGTTACACATCCCATGGAAGTCACTGGGAGTCTTCCCACTGATGTCAATGTCTGGTGGGTCAGGGCTAATATGCTAACCATACCTCTCATGTGTACTTTATTTTGAAGGACATCATTCATTTTGGTCCCAAAGTTACTTAGGTTCCACACATTTGGCGAACCTTTCCTCTTGTTGCTGAATGTTATTTACCTCAGAAATAAAGAATTCTGAAATTAAGGTTATTCAGGGAGCCATTTACACTAAAGGAAGGAATGCAACTGTATTTTAAATTTTTCTGCATATATAATTTTTTTTATCTTGGGGTAGGTCTACGCTGCAGTCAGGTGTGTGACTGCATCACATGTAGACCCAACCAAGCTAGCATTAATCTAGGAAGCCTGAGTAACCATAGCGATGAAACTGCAGCAGCACAGGTAGCAGCATGGGCTAGCCTCTTGACTACATACAAGGGTAGGTTTGAACAGCCCATGTTGCTGCAGTTTCACTGCTATTGTTACCCAAGCTACCTAGATCAAAAGCTAGTCAGGATATATGCAGCAGTCACATTATTGACTGCAGTGTAAATATGTCCCAAGTTGCACATTGTATCCCTCATTTGGGCCTGGCAGGTTGAGAAGTGGGATGCTAACATCAACATGTAGTAATTAATACTTTGAAAAAGGCTGACCACCAAGCTCTGAACCCATCTGTCCTGGTATTACACTAGTAGAATAATCTTTCCAGAGTGACCAATTTACTTAATCCTTTATACGGTGTGACAGGGTCAGGCCAGATGGCTACAGGAGAGTGTTCCTATTGAGAGCTGGGACGTGGGCAAGCTCTAGCTCGCCCACTGCTAAAAATCCCCTCCCCCAGCCTAGGGAGGAGCTAAACCCAGAACCCAACTGAGTTTGGGGGACAACAGAGGCAATAACAGGAACAGGCGTGGGGGTCAAAGGGTCAAACCTAGGGAACCAGAAGGGGACACTGAGCAGAAAGCCCCGGACAGCACCCACTGATTCTCGAAAGTGTCAAGAGAGCCGCAGACGCTGCCCAGAGGAACTCTGCCCGGATACGTGAATGGATAAAAGAACAAAAAACAACCCCACAGTCGCAGCCCCCCCCCCCCCGCCAACCTCCCCTCCCTGGTGTTACGAATGGCCACCTTGGCCATGGCTAGGAGCAGGGGCGGCTCTATGTGTTCTGCTGCCCTAAGCATGGCAGTCAGGTGGCTTTCAGCGGCGTTTCTGCAGGAGGTCCGCTGGTAACGTGGATTCGGTGGCATGCCTGCGGGAGGTCCCATGGTCCCGCACCTTTGGCGTACCCGCCGCCGAAACCACAGAACTGGCAGACCTCACGCAGGTATGCTGCCAAAGTCAGGCTGCCCCCTGTGGCTTGCCACCCCAGGCACAAGCTTGGAGTGCTGGTGCCTGGAGCCGCCCCTGCTAGGAGGTGGTTGACGAGGTGGTCCCATGACTTAGCAGGGCCTTGAATTGGGTGTGCATAAATAAACAAGTGCATGGAGAAGTGCAGCCAGAACCTCAATAAGAGGTTCTGGAGGAGCCAGAAAAGGGGCTTTAGTCTGGCGCACTGAAGTTGCACATGCGCCAGGGTCTCCCTCACCCCACAAAAGGGACAGGCA
Organism: Gopherus flavomarginatus; assembly: GCF_025201925.1. Taxonomy (NCBI): domain Eukaryota; kingdom Metazoa; phylum Chordata; order Testudines; family Testudinidae; genus Gopherus; species Gopherus flavomarginatus. The sequence continues at coordinate 133,532,240 of NC_066619.1, read as the reverse complement.
TCAGGGACAGAAGTAAACCATGCCAAGTACACACCTGTGCTCACGGCTCCAGGGAGGAGCCACCAGCTGATATCCCCAGCAGGCCATGGGACTAAGATGGAATATAAACTGGCTCACCAGGGTTCCCCACCCTCCACTGTTGGTAATAGGTCCCATCACTTGGTATCAGGGCGGGACACGAGGGTGGGGTAATGAAGCGTGTGCAGTACAAACACATAGAGATGATCCCTCGGTGTGGTTTGGAAATGAACTGGCTGCATTGCACGCAGCCAGCTCATGGTGCGAGGAGCAGGAGGCCAGGAAGGCTCATGGGGCAGGGAGCTGATAGAAAGATCCGGAGGGCCTGGAAGGAGGGGCGGGCAGGGTGCATCCTCTCGCAGGACCTGCTCAAGGAAAAACTGAGCTGCAGGAGGCAGGGCTGCCTCCACCTCCTGGAGTACGCGCTGGTAGGTCGTAAGGGTGGAGAGCCCCATAAGCTGACCAAGTACCTGGGAATCCACCCAAGCCCCCAGGTTGTAGTCCAGGAGGTCTCTGATCTTGGTGACTCCTGCCAGGACCAATCTCCAGCACACCAAAGGGGACTCTGCCACCTGCACACGAAGATGGAGATTGTGCAGCAGGGGCTCCGCAAGGAGATCTACCCCCCGGTGGCCACAAAGGACCTGGTCACTGAAACCAGTTTCCAAGTCTGGAGGAGGTCCTGGTAGAAGACCAGCAGCTCAGAGAGGTCTCGCGGAAGACCTCTCGGATGGAGAAAAAAGAGTTGCCGGTCATATCGGAGCCTGAGCAGGCGGCGGAGGAAGGCATGCACCAGTATGCTCCACACCGAGCCACCTGCACTATAAAGGAGTCTCTGCAGAGCCTGGAGGCGGAAGACATGTACCTGCGTGCGCATACATGTCAGGCCCTGTTCTCCCTCCTCCAGGGGGAGATGGAGAACCCCTGCAGACACCCAGTGCAGTCCCAGCCAAAAAAAACTCCAGAACCAGCCTCTGGAGATTGGCCAGGAACACCGGGGTTGGGCACAGGGTGTTGAGTCGGTGCCAGAGCATGGACAGGACCAGTTGGTTAAGCACCAGCACTCTTCCCCAGAGGGAGAGGCACTGGAGCAGTCCTGTCCAGCCTCGCAACTGCGCAGTCACCCTGCTCTCTAAACTGTGCCAGTTCTCCGGTGGAGCGGATGCGTGACAGAGACGTATATGCCAAGATGAATGGCCTGAAGCACGGGTGGGAGGGAGCTCGACCGTCACCCGGCCCTGACCACCAGGCCAGAGCTCTTGACCGAGTTGACCCGGGCGGAGGAGGCCACTGAATAAACAGCTTGACAAGCCTCCACCCACACCAGGTCGTCCAGGTCCTGGACCACGAGGAGCACATCGTCAGCGTGCACTGCCAGGACCAGCTTCACCTCTGGCTCATGCAGCACCAACCCCATCAGCCTCTTGCAAAGGAGACGAAGGAAGGGCTCAATGGCCAGAGCGTACAGCTGACCCGGCAGTGGGCAGCCTTGATACACCCCGCGCCCAAAGCTGACAGATGCAGTCAGTGTCCAGTTGAGCCTGACCAAACACTCTGTGGAGGTGTACAGCACCTGGAGAAACCCCACAAACCGCGGCCCGAAACCAAATGCCCGCAGAGTGCCCTGGAGATACCTGTGGTCCACCCGGTCGAATGCCTTCTCCTGATCCAGAGACAGGAGGGCGAAAGACAGACCACCCCTATACCCAAGCTCCAAGAAATAAGGATTATCGAAGATGGTATGGCCCGGGATGGTGTAGGTCTGATCTGGATGGACCACGTCTGCCAGCACGGACTGCAGCCACAGCAAGATGGCCTTTGCCACGACCTTACAGTCTGTGCTGAGGAGCGAGACGGGATGCCAATTCCGGACATCACGGAGGTCCCCCTTCTTTGGCAGCAAGGCGAGCATGCAGTAGAACTCCACGGTCAGCCCATTCATGCCTGGAGATTTATTGGTGGGCATGCGACGGAGGGTTTTCGAGAACTCGGCCAGAGTGAGAGGCAGCTCCAGCCAGTTCCAGTCACCTGTGCTGACCATTGGGAGTCCATCCCAAATCACTCCTGAGGCGTCGGCATTGATTAGATCCAGGGAGAAAAGGCCAACGTAGAAGGCCCTGGCCCTCCAGCGCATCTCCACTGGATCCATGAGGGGGGCACCGTCCTCCACCAAAAGGCAGAGGATGTGCTTTTCCCCATCCCCCTCCCCTTCTTCTCCAGGGCACAGAAGAAGCGGGAACCACGATCCATCCCCTACAAGAGATGGATGCGGGATCGAACAAAGGTGCCCCGGGCCCAAAGATCGTCAAGGGCCTGGAGCTTCTCCCGCTTCTCCCGGCACGCTCCACAAAGGAGTAGATCCTCAGAGCTGGTTGCCAGATGTCTCTCCAGCTCTAAGACCTCCTGCTCCAACTGCTCTATCACCACATCCCTCCACCGGCTGGCGCCCCGAGTGTGGCTACAGCAGAAGAGCCGGGCACGCACTTTCCCTACGTCCCACCACCGCTGCACTGAGGGAAAGGCATGCCTCTGTTCCCGCCAGAACTCCTGGAAGGATGCCACAAAGCCCTCAACCTCCAGCAGACTGTCATTGAAATGCCAATAGGCTGGCCCGAGCCTTTCCGAAGAAAGAGAGGCCGTCACAGCCACCAAATGGTGGTCCGAGAACGGGGCTGACCGAACGCTGGAGGAATGGGCCTGTGAAAGATGACAGTGAGAAAAATAAATGCCATCCAACCGGGAGAGGCTCGACCATTGTTCCTCCACTTGGACATAAGTGAACATAGAGTCATCGTCCAGGTGGTGGTCGCGCCAGACGTCCCCCAGGGAGTGATGAACTATGATCTCCCTGAGGACATCTGTGGTGGGCAGGCTCGGTTCAGTCCCTGTGTGGTCCCACTCCTCGAGGGTGCAGTTGAAATCTCTGCCCAGGACCAGGCACTCATGAGGATCTAAAGAACCAAGGAAGGCAGACGCCTGCTGGAAGAAATGCACGTGCTCCAGGCCAGATGTCAGGGCAAAGATGCAGCATCAGCCCTTCCACCCGAGCCCGGAGGAGCAGCAGGTGACCCGGCATGACCTTGGTAATCCCCAGCATCTGGGGTTGTAGGTGCCGGGAGAAGAGGGTCATCACCCTGGCCTGACGGGCCGAAAGCTGGCTAAAATAGACCCCTCACTCCAGCCGCCAGCTCGCTTCGGCGGCTGGGTCCATGTGGGTCTCCTGCAGGAAAATAACCGAATAACCCCCCTCCCAAAGGAAGGAGAGCACCCGGCACCTGCGGAGACCCAGCCTACAGTCCAGGGTGTTTAAAGTGGAAAAGATGGATGGCGACATAAGGAGGGCTGGGGATGATCCTCGCGGACAGGGCCACTAGCGGTGCCCATTGGACCCCACAGCAAACTGCGACCAACCCCAAAAGCCATCAGGGCATCACGGAAGCTGCAGATCCACTGATAAGCTGCAGCATCCCACTTTCCGGTCCCTTTTCCCTCCCCCAAAAGGGCCCTCACGGTCTGGAGAACAAGATGGAAATTGCCCCAGCGCTGACAAGCGAGACGCACTCTGTTCGTGGAGCCACGAGTGTCCTCCAAGAAACAGCGCATCTCATTCCGCAGCACGGCAGGAACTGAGGTCACAGACCCAGGAGCTTCCCCTGATTGGATCCCCCTGCCTGTTCCGTGGCCTACTGAGATGGGCAAGCAGGGATCAGATCCCCAGTGTGGCGCCTGTCCCTCCAGCATCGCGCTGCCCGACTCAGCCCTCAGCCCTAGGGACAGTGGCAGAGGGAGAACTGCAGCTCCAGATGGGCCAGGAGAGGAGAAAACAAAAATCACTTCCTGGGGGCCCTCAAAAAAGAAAATGAGGCAACCCCAGGGGGAAGGAATAAAGGGTAGGGACAGGAACAGAGACTGGAATGGGGTCAGGGACAGGACACAAATCTAGGCCAGGAACAAGGTCAGGGCGGGAAAGAAGGACAAAATTAGGGGCCCAAGCAGCAGAGCCATTGGGACACGGTGCCTCTTGACCCAACACGGTGGGCCAAGGGGCAGCAAGGGATAGAGGTGCCTCCACAGCGCCAGGCTCAGGTGCCCCACTGAACAAGGCTCCCATGATTACAGCATGGGGGGAGGGGGGCGAGGGCTGCGGCTCTGACCGATAGGGTAGAGCACTCGTAGGCTCAGAGTCCGGCCGCTTGGCGTCATCCATCACCTCACTAGGCTCGGAGGTGTCGAGCAGATGGTCAGGTCATGGGGCAGTGCAGTGGCCCAAACAGGGGCATCTACCCATGGTGGGGGGAGGGGGAGGGGGGTGGTAGATAGCAATAGCCCTTACCTAGGCCCTCTAACAGGGGGTATCCACCCGCTCGGTGGTCGGAGTCAAACCTAGGGCCTCGATCTCATCAAAAATAGAGGCAAAATCCCCACTCACCTCAACGAGGTCCCCCTCAACATCAGCCGGGGCAGTAGCCACTTCAGCACCTATGGGCGCACAGATGGCAAAGCGGCAGAAGGGACACCTTCCATAACCCCCTCAGGGAGGGACTCCATAGGAGAGACAGTACTTCCCATGTCCATGGCTGCAGCGACCTCGGACGACTCCAGACGATGAACATCAGCAGGGGAGTCAACGGAAAGCCCAGCACCAGCAGCCCCCTTCATAGTTTTACAGGAGATCCCTTCCCTTCGCCAATGGGGGGGGTGCTGGGCCCATGCTCCCCACTTTCGGCACCTCCCTCGCACGAGCTCCCAGCTCCCTGAAGAAGTCGGCTGGCCACCCGGGTCAGAGTCGGGGAGCGAGAGTGTTAATGGAGGGTAAGGGAAGAGGGCAGGACAGCAGGGAAAGGGACAAATTCTCCCTGAGGCAAGCTGTCAAAAACAGATAGCTAAGGGTTAATTTCTCTTTCACCTGGAAAGAAGTAACCTGAAACACCTGACCAGAGGACCAATCAGGAAACAAGACTTTTTCAAATCTGGGTGGAGGGAAGTTTGTGTCTGAGTCCTTTGTCTTGTATCTGTCCCTCTCGGCTATGGGAAGGATTTTTCTATTTCCTGCTTTCTAATCTTCTGTTTCCCAGTTGTAAGTACAAAAAGATAGGTTTGTTTTTTTGTAGTTACATGTGTGTAGTTGCTGGAGTGCTTTGAATTGTATTCTTTTTGAATAAGGCTGTTTATTCATATTTCTTTTAAGCAATTGACCCTGTATTTGTCACCTTAATACAGAGAGACCATTTTTATGTACTTTTTCTTTCTTTTTATATAAAGCTTTCTTTTTAAGACCTGTTGGAGTTTTTCTTTAGTGGGGGACTCCAGGGAATTGAGTCTGTGCTCACCAGGGAATTGGTGGGAGGAAGAAGTCGGGGGAAATCTGTGTGTGTTAGATTTACTAGCCTGACTTTGCATACCCTCTGGGTGAAGAGGGAAGTACTTCTGTTTCCAGGACTGGAAATAGAGAGGGTGGAATCCCTCTGTTTAGATTCACAGAGCTTGCTTCTGTGTATCTCTCCAGGAACACCTGGAGGGGGGAAGGGAAAAGGTTTATTTCCCTTTGTTGTGAGACTCAAGGGATTTGGGTCTTGGGGTCCCCAGGGAAGGTTTTAAGGGGGACCAGAGTGCCCCAAAACACTCTAATTTTTTGGGTGGTGGTAGCTTTACCAGATCCAAGCTGGTAACTAAGCTTGGAGGTTTTCTTGCTAACCCCCATATTTTGGATGCTAAGGTCCAAATCTGGGACTAGGCTATGACATGGTGGCAGCATTTGTGGGAAAGATAGAATCCAGAAGCCAGTAGGAATATTATATTTTTCTTTTCTCTGCTAGGGGCTTTTAAGCAGAGAGAAACAGTTTGGTTTTAAAGGGAACCAGAGAGAATTTTTTTTTCTCTGCTCTCTCTTGCAGTTTCTGGCTTGCATATTAAGCAAGGAACCATTAAGCTGTGACAAAAGGGTCTTTTGTGACACAATAGCACTCCCATTAGGAGTCAAATACCAGCACTATACACATGCAAATAAAGTGGTTTTTCTGGTTTACTTTACATTGAAAAGATTAGCTAGAGGAAGAAAGGGAAAAAGGCACTGTTGCTAGGCAGACCCCAGGAGGCAACAGAGCCTGCAGTTCAGACAATAAACACCGGAGGGCACCCCAACACAAGAAAACAGGAACCATGCCTAACAAGACAAAAATGGAGGCCGAAGGACAAATCAAAGACGCCGAGAACAGGCAAGAGATGGAAAAAAAATACAGGAACTAGAAATAAAACAAAAAGAGATGGAGCTGAAAGAAAGAGAAGAACAGATCAAAAATGCAGCCCACCTCAGAAAACTACAAGAAGAAGAGGTGGCCTACAAAAGAGAACAAGCAGCCAGTGAGGTGGCCTACCAAAGAGAACAAGCAGCCAGAGAGGCAGCCTACAAAAGAGAGCAAGAAGCCAAAGATGCAGACCACCAAAAACAGCTGGAAATAAAAGAGAAAGAGTGGGAACTCCAGAGGGAAGCCCACCAACAGGCCATGGAATTAGAAAAGGCTAAGCAAAACACAGCCAACCCTAACAACCCTGCACCAATGATTGTTCCACAGCACAGGAAATTTCCCACCTGCAAGGCAGGTGATGACACTGAGGCCTTCTTAGAAAATTTTGAAAGAGCCTGTCTTGGGTACCGCATCTCTGAAGACCAGTACATGGTAGAATTGAGGCCACAGCTCAGTGGACCTTTAGCAGAGGTGGCAGCTGAAATGCCTAAGGAGAACATGAACGACTATAAACTTTTTCAAACCAAGGCCAGATACAGAATGGGGATAACCCCGGATCATGCCCGTTGGCTTTTCAGAACCCAGAAGTGGAAACCAGATGTATCATTTCCCAAACACGCCTACTACGTTGGGAAAAATTATGAGGCCTGGATATCAGGACACAATGTTAAATCCTTGGATGAACTGCACCTCCTCATACAAATGGAGCAATTCTTGGATGGTGTTCCTGAGGACATAACACGGTACATACAAGATGGAAAACCCAAAAATCTCGCTGAGGCAAGGGAGATTGGAGCCAGATGGATGGAAGTGGCAGAAAGCAAGAAAGCTACTGTCAAGGGGAACGAATACCCCAGAGGGCACACCGACCATAAACCCTACAACCGAGGACAACCAAAGACCCCACCTACAACCCAAGGAAAGCCACAGACACACTATTCTTCCACCTCACCAGTCTCCAGTAACCCACCTCGACCCAGTGACCCATCAGATGGAAGATGCTTTAAGTGTAATGAACTGGGACATATCAAGGCCAACTGCCCAAAGACCGCCAACTGAGTGCAGTTCATTACACCACCATCACACCAAAGATCCCCAGGCCCAGATGCCTCTCAAATACCCTTGGAGCGAAGGGAAAATTTGAGAGTGGGCGGAAAGAAGGTTACTGCGTGGAGAGACATGGGGGCACAAGTGTCAGCTATCCACCAATCCTTCGTAGACCCCAAATTCATCAACGCAAAGGCCAAAGTGACAATTTACCCCTTCATGTCACAAGCTGTAGACTTGCCTACCGCTGAACTGCCTGTCCAGTACAAAGGCTGGTCAGGAATGTGGACTTTTGCACTCTATGACAATTATCCTATCCTCATGCTACTGGGGGAAGACTTGGCCAACCAGATGAAGCGGGCCAAGAGAGTGGGAATGGTTACACGTAGCCAAACCAGGCAAGCTTCCAGACCCATTCCTGTTCCTGAGCCGTCCACAGACGCCCCATCTGTGTTACCAGAGACCCAGACAGAGGTAGTGGACCCGGATTCCATGCCAACCACTGAAACAGCCACAGCGCCTCCAGTTCCAGGCCCGGAACTGGAACAGCAACCAGCAAGTGCAACCACATCTTCAAACTCAACACCAGAGGGCGCCAGCGAGCCAGAACTGGCAGAAGCAACAGCCAGCCATACCCAAAAGGCTCAGCCAGAGCCTGAAATACCCTCAGGTGCACCAGCGGAGAGCGGTTCACCAGCAATGGAAACAACCTCATCACTTACATCGCTTCCAGAGGGACCAAGCCCAAGTCCACAGTCTGAGGAAGAACTGGTGACCCCAGCCTCAAGGGAACAGTTCCAGACTGAGCAGGAAGCAGATGACAGCCTTCAGAAAGCTTGGGCAGCGGTACGGAGCACCCCACCGCCTCTCAGCTCTTCTAATCGACCCAGGTTTGTTATAGACCAAGGACTTTTATACAAGGAGATTCTTTCTGGTGGACACCGGGAAGAATGGCAGCCGCAGAAACAGTTGGTGGTTCCAACTAAGTACTGGGGGAAGCTCTTAAGCTTAGCCCATGATCATCCCAGTGGCCATGCTGGGGTGAACAGAACCAAGGACCGGTTGGGGAAGTCCTTCCACTGGGAGGGGATGGGCAAGGACGTTGCCAAGTATGTCCGGTCTTGTGAGGTATGCCAAAGAGTGGGAAAACCCCAAGACCAGGTCAAGGCCCCTCTCCAGCCACTCCCCATAATTGAGGTCCCATTTCAGCGAGTAGCTGTGGATATTCTGGGTCCTTTCCCAAAAAAGACACCCAGAGGAAAGCAGTACGTACTGACTTTCGTGGACTTTGCTACCCGATGGCCGGAAGCTGTAGGTCTAGGCAACACCAGGGCTAACACTGTGCGCCTGGCCCTAACAGACATTTTTGCCAGGGTAGGTTGGCCCTCCGACATCCTTACAGATTCAGGATCTAATTTCCTGGCAGGGACCATGCAAAAACTGTGGGAAACTGATGGGGTGAACCACTTGGTTGCCACCCCGTACCACCATCAAACCAATGGCCTGGTGGAAAGGTTTAATGGAACTTTGGGGGCCATGATACGTAAATTCATCAACGAACACTCCAATAATTGGGACCTAGTGTTGCAGCAGTTGCTGTTTGCCTACAGGGCTGTACCACATCCCAGTTTAAGGTTTTCACCGTTTGAACTTGTGTATGGTCACGAAGTTAAGGGGCCATTACAGCTGGTAAAGCAGCAATGGGAGGGGTTTACGCCTTCTCCAAGAACTAACATTCTGGACTTTGTAAGCAACTTACAAAGCACCCTCCGACACTCTTTAGCCCTTGCTAGAGAAAACCTAAAGGATGCTCAGGAAGAGCAAAAGGCCTAGTATGACAAACATACCAGAGAACGTTCCTTCAAGGTAGGAGACCAGGTTATGGTCTTGAAGGCGCAACAGGCCCGTAAGATGGAAGCATCATGGGAAGGGCCATTCACGGTCCAAGAGCGCCTGGGAACTGGGAACTACCTCATAGCATTTCCCAATTCCTCACTAAAGCCTAGAGTGTACCATATTAATTCTCTCAAGCCTTTCTATTCCAGAGACTTACAGGTTTGTCAGTTTACAGTCCAGGGAGATGATGCTGAGTGGCCTGACGGTGTCTACTATGACGAGAAAAAAGACGGTGGCGTGGAAGAGGTGAACATCTCAACCACCCTGGAACATCTGCAGCGGCGACAAATCAAGGAGCTGTGCACTAGCTTCGCCCCATTGTTCTCAGCCACACCAGGACGGACTGAACGGGCATACCACTCCATTGACACAGGTAATGCTCACCCAATCAGAACCCCACCCTACCGGGTGTCTCCTCATGCCCAAGCTGCTATAGAACGGGAGATCCAGAACATGCTACAGATGGGTATTATCCGCTCATCTACCAGTGCATGGGCATCTCCAGTGGTTCTGGTACCCAAACCAGATGGGGAAATACGCTTTTGCGTGGACTACCGTAAGCTAAATGCAGTAACTCGTCCGGACAACTATCCAATGCCACGCACAGATGAGCTATTGGAGAAGTTGGGACGTGCCCAGTTCATCTCTACAATAGACTTAACCAAGGGGTACTGGCAAGTACCGCTAGATGAACCTGCCAAGGAGAGGTCAGCATTCGTCACCCATGCGGGGGTGTATGAATTTAATGTCCTTCCTTTCGGGCTGCGAAATGCACCCGCCACCTTCCAAAGGCTGGTAGATGGTCTACTAGCAGGACTGGGAGAATATGCAGTTGCCTACCTCGATGATGTCGCCATTTTTTCAGACTCCTGGCCCGAACACCTACTACACCTGGAAAAGGTCTTTGAGCGCATCAGGCAGGCCGGACTAACTGTTAAGGCCAAAAAGTGTCAAATAGGCCAAAACAGAGTGACTTACCTGGGGCACCAGGTGGGTCGAGGAACCATAAACCCCCTACAGGCCAAGGTGGATGCTATCCAAAAGTGGCCTGTCCCAAGGTCAAAGAAACAGGTCCAATCCTTCTTAGGCTTGGCCGGGTACTACAGGCGATTTGTACCACACTGCAGCCAAATCGCTGCCCCACTGACCGACCTGACCAAAAAGACCCAGCCAAATGCAGTTAACTGGACTGATAAGTGTCAAAAGGCCTTTACCCAGCTTAAGGCGATGCTCATGTCTGACCCTGTGCTTAGGGCCCCGGACTTTGACAAGCCATTCCTAGTAACCACGGATGCATCTGAGTGTGGTATAGGAGCAGTACTCATGCAGGAAGCAACGGATCACAACTTCCATCCTGTCGTGTTTCTCAGCAAGAAACTGTCTGAGAGGGAAAGTCACTGGTCAGTCAGTGAAAAGGAATGCTACGCCATTGTGTACGCCCTGGAAAAGCTACGCTCATATGTTTGGGGACGGCGGTTCCAGCTACAAACTGACCATGCTGCACTAAAGTGGCTTCATACTGCCAAGAGGAACAACAAAAAACTCCTTCGTTGGAGTTTAGCTCTCCAAGATTTTGATTTTGAAATTCAGCACATCTTAGGAGCTTCTAACAAAGTAGCGGATGCACTCTCCCGTGAGAGTTTCCCAGAATCCAGTAGTTAAAAAGTGTTCTTAAAATGTAAAAGTCTGTTAGTTATATACTTAGTGGTATATGTAAAGGTGCATGTGTTGTATTAATCTGTTTATTTTAAAGTTCTAGGAGGAAATCGCCACCAGTGAGCTTCCCCACTGTCTGCAATTTGGGGGGCGTGTCATAAACAGATAGCTAAGGGTTAATGTCTCTTTCACCTGGAAAGAAGTAACCTGAAACACCTGACCAGAGGACCAATCAGGAAACAAGACTTTTTCAAATCTGGGTGGAGGGAAGTTTGTGTCTGAGTCCTTTGTCTTGTATCTGTCCCTCTCGGCTATGGGAAGGATTTTTCTATTTCCTGCTTTCTAATCTTCTGTTTCCCAGTTGTAAGTACAAAAAGATAGGTTTGTTTTTTTGTAGTTACATGTGTGTAGTTGCTGGAGTGCTTTGAATTGTATTCTTTTTGAATAAGGCTGTTTATTCATATTTCTTTTAAGCAATTGACCCTGTATTTGTCACCTTAATACAGAGAGACCATTTTTATGTACTTTTTCTTTCTTTTTGTATAAAGCTTTCTTTTTAAGACCTGTTGGAGTTTTTCTTTAGTGGGGAACTCCAGGGAATTGAGTCTGTGCTCACCAGGGAATTGGTGGGAGGAAGAAGTCAGGGGGAAATCTGTGTGTGTTAGATTTACTAGCCTGACTTTGCATACCCTCTGGGTGAAGAGGGAAGTACTTCTGTTTCCAGGACTGGAAATAGAGAGGATGGAATCTCTCTGTTTAGATTCACGGAGCTTGCTTCTGTGTATCTCTCCAGGAACACCTGGAGGGAGGAAGGGAAAAGGTTTATTTCCCTTTGTTGTGAGACTCAAGGGATTTGGGTCTTGGGGTCCCCAGGGAAGGTTTTTGGGGGGACCAGAGTGCCCCAAAACACTCTAATTTTTTGGGTGGTGGCAGCTTTACCAGGTCCAAGTTGGTAACTAAGCTTGGAGGTTTTCTTGCTAACCCCCATATGTTGGACGCTAAGGTCCAAATCTGGGACTAGGTTATGACACAAGCCCTGCTCAAGTCCCATGACCAGGCTTGTCACTCTCTTCTCCTTGGGCCCTGGTCTATCACCCACCACAACAGTGGGGCCTGCAAGCTCAGCTAGGCACATCTGGGGGGCTACGCCCAAGAGGAGTTGACAGCGGTCACAGATGGAGGAGCGGCGACCCCAGAGTCTGGGCGATCAGAGCTGCTGGGGATGGTAGAGCTGACGCCTTTCCGGGTATCGGGGCTCGCAGATGCCCCTCTGAGCCAGGCCAGGGGGAAGTCCCTCCAGACATGTCCCACCGCCCGGCAAAGGAAGCACCGGGCCTCCCCCGAGGAATAGTAAATCCGGTACTGGGCCCCTCGATGGGACACCAGAAAGGACCCCGCCAGAGCCACTCCGTCATGCATCACCGGCGGCACTTTAACCTGCATCTGCCGGCAGAACGACAAAACGTGGTGGAGAGCAGGGTCCTTACAGCCCAACGGAAGGGGGCTGAGGATGGACAGGGGCTTCCCCAGGATGGAGGGGAACGGCAAAAAGGCAGCGTTGGGGAGGAAGGGAGGAACAGAGGATAACACCACCCTTACGCCCAGGTCCTCCAAAGGCTCAAGGGGGATGTGAACACCACCCACTGCCAAGCCCCTCTCCACTGCTTCCTGGGCAGCGGCCTCTGACACCAGGAAGAACACCACCTTCCCAAACACCTTAGAGGCTGCCACCACAGCCGTGGGCCCCAACACCCGCGCCAAGACCCACACATAGGCTTCTAGGTGGGGCGAGGCAGACACCAGGACGCAACGCACCCCGTGCTCCCTGGTGAGGGTGGGAAAGGGGCCCCGACCACCGGGATTGGTATTCCAGGAGGTGGCTGGAGCAAACAACGAGGCAGCGAGCAGAGGGGCAGCAGGGAACAATGAGTAAGAGAGAAGGGGAGGCTGCAGCCGTTGACAGGGCCGCAGTGGGAGAGGGATCCATTGCCACAGGAGGTTTCACCTTCTGGCCCTTCCCACTGACCGAGGGAGAGGTCTCAGAAGTGGAGGCGGCAGAGGTCGCGGCAGCAGCAACAGAGTCTTAGGAGTCCCTATCCCCGCCCACTGCCACCAGTGCCTCAGTAACGGCGCTGACAGGTAACCCGGCAGCAGCAGTCGAGGCAAGGGAGGGCATGGGGGGGAACTGAAAGGGACCTATGGGGCGGCCAGGAAGGTCCCACCCCCCGAACCACCCATCACAGGAAAGGAAGGAGTGAGACAGCCACTAGGGCAGGGAAAGGGAAACAGAGGGAAAGAAAGGGCTAGGGGAAGGGAGGGAAATAGTTACTACACCCCACCCTCTCGGCTGAAAGCAGGGTGCAGGGGTGCCCACAGAAAAGGACAGAGAAAGACAAGGACACAACTCCCAGCACACGACGAAGAAAACCGGCTCCCGCGGCTGCACTAAGGAAAGGAAGGAAGGGAGAACTAAGCCATCACAGGGGAGTGTGTATCAGTCAAGGAGTCAATGAAAAAAAAGGGGGTGGGATCTCAAACGCCAGCAGCAGAACGTGGGCACGCAGGCAATAAGGACAGACTGCAGGGAGGGCAAGCAGCAAGGGGGTGGAATGCAGGGGGGGGCCAGATCAGCTGTGCCTCAGGTGTGGGACAAAGAACAGGGTGGGGTCAAAAACACCCAAACCAAAGAGGGGGAAATGGGGCTGGCAACCACGCCTGCACCACGGGACAAGGGCAGGACAAACAAGCTAATAAAGGACCAAAAACCAAACCAGGGCAAACCAGAGCAAACAGGGCAGTACAAGGGGGACGGGCAGAGCAGGCAGCAAAGGGAAAGGGGCAAGCAGCTGCAAAAACAGGGCAGTGGACGAGGCAGAGGGAAAGGGAACCCATCAGCCAAATGCAGCAGGGGAGGGAGGACAAAGCCAAGGGAAGGGAACGGAAATGAGCACCCACGGGCGTCTGAAAAACAATTGCCTGTTCACTGCTGCTACGTTCTCTGGATGGTTAAAGGGGCAGAGCAAACTGCTGGGCTGGGGAGCAGAGAACAGAGCCAGAAGGCAGGTGGAAAGGTGGAGAGGGCGGTGATGGTGGCACTAGGGGAGCGAATGGACTAGGGGGAGGGCTCCATGCCACTCCCCCAGCTCCTCACTGCAAAGACACCTACCACCACAGAAGCAAGGATGTTACAACCCCCCGCCACAAAACAGACCCCTCCCACTCCCTCCTCAGCTCCAGCAGCAGCAACAGCTCCCCAGCAGTGGCAAGAGCAGCAGCAACCCACCCAAGGGAGGCCCCAGAAATGATGGGAAAGGTGGGGCCTCACATTCCCCTCTGAGGATCACACCAGCAAGGTCCTCCCCACAGCAGCAGCCAGCGGGACAACCAGCCAGCAGAACGGCCTCAAAAGAGGGGAAGGTGGGTATCTCGGCCCTCAAAACAAACAGGTCCCTTGCTCCCTGGGTAAGGTACCAGGGGCAGTTCCAGAACAAGCAGGAACTTGCTGGAACCAGCTAAGGCAGGCAAGCTAATTAGGACACCTGGATCCAATTAAGAAGAAACTGCTAGAATCAATTAGAACAGGCTGGCTAATCAGGGCACATGAGTTAAAAAGGACCTCACTTCAGTTTGTAGTGTGCATGCAAGGAACTGGGAGCAAGAGGCACTAGGAGCTGAGAGTGAGAAGGCATATTGCTGGAAGACTGAGGAGTACAAGCATTATCAGACACCAGGAGGAAGGTCCTGTGGTGAGGATAAAGAAAGTGTTGGGAGGAGGATATGGGGAAGCAGCCCAGGGAGTTGTAGCTGTTGCACAACTGTACCAGGAGGCACTCTAGACAGCTGCAGTCCACAGGGCCCTGGGCTGGAACCCAGAGTAGAGGGTGGGTCTGGGTTCCCCCAAAACCTCCCAACTCCTGATCAAACACAGGAGGAATTGACCTGGATTGTGGCTTCTACCAGAGGGGAAGGTCTCTGGGCTGTTTCCTGACCCACATAGTGAATCTCTGAGGTGAGCAAATCCACCAATAAGTGCAGAACCCACCAAGGTAGAGGAGGAACTTTGTCACGACGGACACTAGAGAAGGCATCTGTTAAAGCTATATTTTCCTGCATAAAGACTGGACGGATTTCTTATGTGGGAAAAAGATCCAAGGAAAGCCAAAATAAATAGTGACTTGATTATTTTAAGCTGTATTTCTTACCCAAGTGAGTGTAAATAAATCTGCCAAGACACAGAAAGGTGGAGTTGCACTGGAGATGGCTTTGGCTTGCCTTGGGACTGCTGAGTGATTAGTATGTTTTCCTCTAACCATTTTTTTTAAATGACCTTTATATTCATTGCAGCCCCTTAGATTTCCTCCAAGGAGGGGGCAGGGCAATCAAGCTGATGTTGAGATGTTACAATTGGTCTAGCAGGCAGAGGGAATAAAGATTTGTTTTCCTTATATCATCCATTACAAAAGTCGCCAGTAGTGTTATATATGCCAATGCTCACATCAAAATATGCCTATATGATATTTTATTGACAGTCCCAAAAATATGTTTAAATTTCAAACTTGTTGGGATGCAGGGAATACTTTCCCCCCGAGGGTGCATAAACAAGACGGATGGGCTAAACTATGAATTGCTTAATGATCAAACTGCAGGGAAAGCTGTCATAGAAAGGACTGCCCTCATCCTTGCTGACTGTATGAATTCTGCTGAATTACTTCTAGCTTTTCTGATTCACGAACTAATTAGTCACTTGGTCCACGTATCTAGTTTTTGATAGCTGTCTAACATCTACTAGTGGCAAGTTTGCTCCACAACAAAAGCTGGCCAGGAGCATCCTCAAGCAAGCACTAAATGTAATGAATACAGATATACCCAAACTATGGAGTTTGAATCTGGATTTGAATCCAAATCCACACTTCTCCTATGTTTGTGGGGAAAGAAGAAGATGGGATCCCATGCTCCAGCACAGGTCCCAGCTGAAGAAGTTTTTATTCAGAGGGCCCAGTAGTTACCTCTATGGTTAGATCGTGGGATCACAATAAAGAATCCTGCCACCCTAGGACAAATGTTATGTTGCATTTCCATTCATTATATACATCTCTTGCATACAGAGTTATTTGGTATTTGTATTGGATATCCAGTGAAAGGTAAGGTCAGTATTCCAGGTCCAAAGAGATAATGTGTCACATTTCTAATGGTTTCCAGAGTTGTTCTTCAGTAATTCCTTCAGCAATATGCTGGGCAGTCTTGTTCTGCACATTATAGTATTACATCTACAGCTGGAGTCCATTCCCTTTCAAAGAGATGCCAGGTGAACAATTTTCACCTATAGCATTCACTGTAGAAAAAAGAGAAGATGAGAGGGACCAGGATAATATCCAACAGTACCTTGATTCATCACTTCCAATGACACAAGGATGCATATATCTCACTCTCGGTGCCTTTTGGTTGTCATCCTCCCCCTCCGTTAAGCCATGCTTCTTCATGTCAGAAGTAAAATGGGTGTTCTTAACTAAAGATGTGATGATTAGGAGTAATAGCAATCTCACAGAGATGATTCTCAAACTACCCCATTTACAACCTGATTCTTCCACTCATTCACCTGGAGTACTTACATATGAAAGTAATTTGTATTAGCCCTATGTCAGCAGGCCAATTTCTTCCATGAGTTTTTAAATCCCATTGTGTTACACAAATGCTTCCATGATGAAATCTAGGCACCAAGTTCTCCTCTCACTTACATCAGTACAACTCTATTGAAGTCAACAGAGTTACTATAGGTTTGCATTACTGTAATGAGCTCAGAATCAGGACCTTTGAGAAAAATATCATTACTATAAATCTTAAATGAATCAAAACTTTATCGTGTGATGGGGCAAGGCCAGATGGCTACAGTAAAGTACTGAGGAACAGGTATGTTAGCCTAAACAAATCCCTAGTACCGTGGTAACCAAATGGCAGTTGCTCCAGGTTAATCAAGGCACCTGGGGCCAATTAAGATCTTTCTAGAAGGTAGTGGAGATAGCTACTTTGATTAGAACACCTGCAGCCAATCAAGACAAGCTAATCAGGGCACCTGGATTTAAAAAGGAGCTCACTCCAGTCAAGTGGAGAGGAACCAGAGGAGAAGGAGTGTGTGTGAGAAGCTGGGAGCAAGAAGCACAAGGAGCTGAGACTGAGAGGGTGTGCTGCTGGAGGACTGAGGAATTATCAGACAATCAAGCATTATCAGACAGCAGGAGGAAAGTCCTGTGGTGAGAATAAAGAAGGTGTTTGGAGGAGGCCATGGGGAAGTAGCCCAGGGAGTTGTAGCTGTCTTGCAGCTGTTACAGGAGGCACTATAGACAGCTGCAATCCACAGGGTCCTGGGCTGGAACCTGGAGTAGAGGGCGGGACCGGGTTCCCCCCAAACCTCACAACTCCTGATCAGACACAGGAGGAGTTGACCCAGACTGTGGGCTCCACCAGAGGGGAAGATCACTGAGGTGAGCAAATCTGCCAATAAGCGCAGGACCCACCAAGGTAGAGGAGGAACTTTGTCACACATGGAATCTCTATGGATAGAAATTCTGTGCTTGAATAATAAGTGTCTAGCAGTCAGAATATATTACTAATAGGGCTGTCAATTAACCACAGTTAACTCACACAATTAATTTTTTTGAGTTAATCATGATTAAAAAAATTAATTGCAGTTTTAGTCTCACTGTTAAACAATAGAATATCAATTGAAATTTATTAAATATTTTTGATGTTTTTCTACATTTTCTCATTGTATTCTATGTTGTAACTGAAATCAAAGTGTATATTACTTTTATTACAAATATTTGCACTGTACAAATGATAAAAGAAATTGTATTTTTCAATTCACCCCATACAAGTACTATAGTGCAATCTTTGTCATGAAAGTGCAATTTACAACTGTAGATTTTTTTTTGTTAAATAATTGCACTCAAAAACAAAACAATGTAAAGCTTTAGAGCCTACAAGTCCACTCAGTGCTACTTCTTGTTCAGCCAATCACTAAGACAAACAAGTTTGTTGTTTACATTTACAGGAGGTAATACTGCCCTCTTGTTATTTACGTCACCAGAAAGTGAGAACAGGCATTTACATGGCACTTTTGTAATTTGCATTGCAAGGTATTTACGTGCCTGTATCTATTGGGTTCCGGGAAGTGGGTGGACGTGTGCCTGTAGCAGGGTGGTTACCTGCTCCTGCCTTTCAGGGCTTAAAACAGCCCAGGAGAGGGCTGTGGCTGGGGCAAGAAGCCTGGGCTTATTGGGGGGAAAGTAGGCTCAACTGGGGCCATGCCCCAGTCAGGCCCAGCTGGCTCTTATAAAAGGCTGTGAGCCAGAGGCCCAGGCAGTCTCTTTCTGTTTGTGGAGGGAGAAGGGCCTGGCTGCTAGGGGGTGTACCTGGGTACCTAAGGTGGAGCAGGGCTGGGGGAAGGCAAGAGGAGCTGAGGTTGCAAAAGGGGCAGCCCATGGGTAGGCAGAGGCAGCAGGTCCAAACCCCTTTGCCTGTGATGAGTGGCTGATACACTGCAGTCTGCCCCAGTGAACGGGGGCTAGATGGGTCATCAGTCCTTTGTTCAGAGCTTCAGTTTGTAGCAAAGTTCCTCCAGAGGTAAGAAGCAGGATTGAAGACAAGATGGAGATGAGGCATCAGCCTTTTATAGGCTTTTCCAGGTATAAGAACCCCATTGTCCTTACTGTGAAAAATTACAGCAAAATGGAGTCTGGAGTCATATGAGCAAGTTCATGCACACTTTGCTGAGTAACAAGGCGTATCTGCCCTCTCTTAAGGGGTAATTGTGTAGCTGATGGTCCTTAATGGAACATCAAGCAGGCTAGGCAGAGTTAACACCAACTTGTCTGGGAGGTTTCCCAGAAGCATAGCACAAGTTTGAAATACAGACAGGATAGAGCCAATATTCATAACTTCCACTAAAAAATGATACATACATACATACAGACAGCATAATCATAACCAGCAACCCATAACTTGGTCTTAGACACCTTATATGACCCCCCTTTACATAAGATTTGGTGCCACTACAGGACCTTGGTTGCAACCATGTTCTGTATGGTCCCAGATTATATCAATAACATCACAAATCCTAAAAGAAGTTTCCACAAAAGCATCCTAGTTTTATATTTTGAAAACATGGTGGTTGTAACCTGTGGAGTAACAGCAGGTGAGGTGGTTGCCACAATACATCCTTCCACTGCCACTAAGCATATTTCAACAGGGCTCAATTAGGTGACTTTCTTTCCCCTTCCTTCATTCCACAAAAAGCAATTTTCTGTCCCTTTGGCCTGGAACCTCTGAGCAAGACATATTCCAGGCAGCCAACATATAACATTCTTCCCACCTATCGTAGTCACTTCTTAGTAGCCCAGCTTGAACGTTTGCGATATGTTCAGATCCTACGTTGATAAGGACCATATACCTAGATAATAGACTTTGGAGAGGGGGAGCGAGAGAGCTTCCTTAACAGTTACTAGGTTACTCTTAGTAATTGGTAATCCAAGTAATTGGATTAAATCACATTTCAGAATGGCAGGGCACTAAGAGGAAATGGCCATGTGATGCATTTCAAACACTGCAGTCAATGTTTTCAAACCAAAGCCTGTTCCAGAGAGTGAGTGAAAGGGCCTCGTTTTGTGGGTTCCTGCTGCACTCAGCATAAATCACCCAGAACTCTGGCCAAGGATTCCAAATAGTGCATTCTGCAGCCCCACTATTGTTCTGCTCTCCTGGCCCAGTACAGATGGGTGCAGGGACATGGCCCAGTCTTCTCCCCATCTATTTCTGCACAGCTAGAGTAGCAGCAAAGCTGTATTCCCAAGGGGTTGTGTGTCCAATCCCTGTGTCAAGACACAAGGGAAAAGAAGGCACTTCCTGCTTCTCCTTGCTTTGGCCATGCACACAGCCAGGCATTACTGAGTCCTTAGTGACAACACAAAGTGGATCTCAGAAGCATTTTGTAAGTGTCTTAAACAGGACTGGGGAAGGGTAATTAGCATTCCATTAGCAAACAGCCATCTTAACAGGTTGACTGCCTAGAGCCGGACTCAGGGAACTGGCTTGCTAGCTGAATCCAGGAGAACTCAGACTCTCGTGGTGGAATTGCCAGCCCTCAGCATTGACCTAACCGTTCACCAACTGAAGTCCAACATTTGAAAATCCCACCCATAAAGCTGTTGTAAGATCCTAATCTGTCATTTAACCACAGAAAATAAGGAGCAGAATTTACCTTAGGAGAGCTTTGAGTCTCTTACTGATTTGCCATTCTCAATTAATGTGCTGATTCTCCAACACCTACTCTACATAATCAGATTGGACTTCCTGCTGGGAAGTACAGAATGCCAGCTCCTACTAAGGCTGTCACGCACACACTCCTACCATCATTCACACTGACGGGAAAAGTTGAGACAGTGGCATGTTTTTCTACAAACTGTTTTCAACATTTACTTTGCACACAGACAGGTATCTGGCAGTTTAGTGTAGCTCCCTAAGTGCTAGCTTCCCTCATCTTTGCTCACGCTGAGTAGTACTTGATTCCATGATTAGGCCCACTGAGACAAACTGGCTAGATGAAGACTTCAGGCTCTGCTGCATGTAGGCCATGGCACATAATAATTGTTCCCTCCCCCAAAGAACAGCCCTGGGAAACAACTGAAGTTCAGAGCGTCATGATGTTTCCCCTGCTTCCCTCTTGCTCCAGCGAGCTAATAACTCCCTGCAGCCTTTTTAAGGGCTTCGCTCACTTTCCTTATTGCACCTGGCTAGCAAGCAGGGGACAGAGAGAGGCTACCCCTTGCCTTCCTCCACCCACTTGTTCAGAGAGAGGAGCAGGGTGAGGGACGGGAGGGCTTGCCCCACCTTACTCTTCTGCTCAGATGAGTAAGACAAGGGCACAGTCTAGCCCACTAAGACTGCTCAAGGAGTAAGGCCCACTCACTATAAGGATGGCAGAATCTAGCCCCTCAAATAGTACAAGGAACTAGTGAGGTTTCCCTTTCACGTGGCACCTAAACACCTTATCTGTCCAGAGCAAGTATTCTAAAGCCCACGCATTAACTCCTGAGAGAGCTAGCATGGCTGTTCAGCCTTAACTCTAGCAGCACTACTGGGGGTTGCTAGCGTTGTTATCTAGTTGTGGTAGCCTGATGCAACCAAATGGCTGTATCAGATTCGGATATCAAACCTCAGGCTAGTTAGCTTCCTCTTTGTGGTTTGTAGGGCTCATTGTGCCTATCTATGACACACAGTGACTGTTGGAAGGATCCATTTTGACAGCAAAGGGGGCATCCATCCACTCCATAATGAATAATTAGAAATATTGGGGTGCGGGTAAGAAGATGGTTACATTGTTAAAGTGAAATAAATACATTTCTTAGCAACCAATGTGTTGCATTTACAAAAGGTCAAAGCAAAACCTGAAACAAATGAGCTAGCTGATTCTGCAAACATGTAGAGGGGGAATTATAGGATTCAGGGCAGGGAGTTCTGAGAATTAGAGACTAGTAGAGAAATGCATTATTCAGCTCGGTTCTGTTCCGACTACTTGTTCAGCTTGATGGGTGTACTGCAAAAGGTAAACAGGTTTCTCACCATAATCTTTTCTGTGAGCAGCAACCCATCTGTCTCTCATTTATAATATTGTCTGGTGGTATCTCTTCTAGTCGGGTGACACCTCCTTCAGATACTATTTCAGCACCTTTGAAGAGTCTCTAAAAGACAGATTGGAACTCCAGCTTTGCCTAAATGAATTTGCAAACGCTATTTATAGATAAAGACACAGCAAACTTGAGGTAATATGGTGAAGACCCCTCAGGAGGTGTATCAATCTGAGAAATTATTGGGAAGGAAAATGATTCACTAGATTCCATATCAAAAGCACTAGCAGGTGATATGAAGGAGCAGGTCCTAGCCAGATGAATACAGTGATGGTTACAGACATATTCGGATACTTTGCTGTTTCAGTTTTGTTTCTTAAAAAGTTTAAGCCCAATTATGGTCTATACAAGGCTTTATTGTAGTCTTATATAAGAATGTAAAATGCCCTGTTTAGAACTGCCCAGGAGACTGAAGTTTGCTGTCATTACACTGAACAACAGCATGAAGTCCTTATACTTCATGAATGAGAGGGCGTGTTGTGTAATGAACAGGGCACTGGAGAGGGACTCTGCCTCTGCCCTGCTGTGTGATGTGGAGCAGGTCTCGGTCACAAGACATCCTGGCAGGCAATGACCTGGCTTTAGTAATGCAGACCCTCTTCACCTCCCAGTAATGAAACATACCTGAGACAAAGTCATCAGCATTTAGGATACACCATCTAATGCAGAACAGAGAAGCACATCTCCTCAGCAACACAGGCTACCTTAAGTACCTCAGACCTGTCCTCTGCTCTCTACAGTGGCTTGTCTTCTCACTGACTATTAAGTCAGATTCAAGGTCTCTGTCCTTATCTTTAAGTCAGCCAGTGGTCTGGGGCCAGGGTCCCTAACGGATTGGCTGAAGCTCCAGGCTGAGGACCATGGCCAATTTCATTCGTCCTGTTTGCAGGAGACAGAGCTCTCTGGAGCCAGTCACAGGTGATAGAACAAACTCCTACAGGGAGTAAAGACTGCCTGAAACCTCACCACTCCCCCTGCCACTGCAGGGCACACTTTTCTGACCTTGACTTCAACACACACACACCCTTCACAGTAATAACCACATACATAAATACGTTTAAAAGCTAAACCAAACATCACATAATTTTCTCTTTGGAAAGAAAAAGAAGGCAGAGAGAGAGACTCATGCACAAAAAAATGAGTCATGTCCCAATGGATTTCTGGAGCATACCACAATGCATGAGGGCAGCATAAAAAACTGAACAGAATGAACCTCTGTGTTTGTTTTCCCTCCCACCCTTTGCCTGTTCTGTCTATTTAGACTGTAAGATCTTAGGGACAGGAAACATTTCTGCCTGCATCTTGTACAGCACCCAGCACAGTAGAACCCATATTTCAGTCAGAGCCACCCGGCACTACCACAATACCAGTAACAACAATTTCACCAGGAGCTAGATATGTGAAACAGCATATTGCGATTATTAGCTTCATCATTCTTCCTCACAGACAATCTCAGTTCATTTTATTTTTATTTTGAAATGCCAATATGTGTTGAGCTTCCCTCACTGCAAAATTATATTGGCATTGCTTTTAAAACAATTAAAGTGAAATGGAACAAACCAACCGTTTGTACCATGCTTTGAGGCAGCAACTGTGAGGTAATGGAACAATCATGCAGTGCTAAGAGGACTGACAAAGATTTTCAAAAGCAACTAGTAATTAGGGGTCTCCAAATTGAGATTAGAGCTGGTCAGGAAAATGCCTGACAAAACACTTTTTCATCAGAAAATGATGATTAGTCTAAACCAAATCTTCCTGCAGAAGTTTATCTGTGATGATGAAATTTTCATCAAAACAAGTTTTTCAGCCTAGGTGAGTGCCAAAACCACCAGACTATTTTGGGGACTCCTTTTCCTCACTAAAAATTTCTAATGGTCTTGTTTTCACTTTGATGGGGAACAAAACCAAATTCCAAAACCTCAATATTATTCACAAAATGAAATTCTTGTTTCCCAACCAGCCCTGCTTGATAGACCTTAAAAGGGCCTGATTTTCAGAGATCAGGTGCTCAGCAGTTTCAGAAAATCAGGCCCCTTTGTGGTGTCTGACATTTGACATCCCAAAACTGAAGTCCCCCAAATCACTAACTTTTGAAAGTCTTGGGTACTGTTTTCTGTTCTTTTGACCAATAAAACTGGGAAAGTAGATGAGGGTTTAAACCCATTTACACACAAGTAAATAACTGCAGATGTTTATTTTAAAACAAACTATTATTTTGGAAGGCTTCATGCAACCTTAGAGGAGGTTAATTGCTTTTTTTAAATATACAGTTCTCCGGGGGGGGGCGGGGGTTGGACTACTCAAAAATGGGTATTTCTTTATAGTCAGTCATTTTGTCCAGAGAAATCCCTTGCCATGAAGAATCACCCAGTTTCAGAACTGGCCACATGGATTGGCTGATGGCTCAATCTTCAACCATGTGGTGAAACAGAGGGGATGTTCGTCATTTTCTTTGGCTGGGGGCTATGGAGGAAGAGTACATAGCCAGCAGTGGAGCAGAACTGAAATCTTGGAGAAATGTGTTTGCCCTCTAAACAGGGTAGATATGGAATTTGGAGACAGTATATGTGCAACTCTGATAAATGAGAAGTGGATTAGGAGAAAAGTGACACACTAAATTCTCCATCACCTGGAGCTTTCACATTAAAATTGGGTGTCTTTCTAACAGATACTCTAGTTCAACCACTAATAGTTGGGCTAGGTGCATGACTCACTAAGTGAAACTCTATGGCCTGTGTCATGGGGGGAGGCCAGACTAAAGGAGCAAATGGCCCCTTCTGGCCTGGAACATCTATTAAATACTTGCAGTGTATGAACCATGGGAGTAAAAGGTGATCCAGAATAAATGGGGAGCATAACAAGTTTCACTACGCTCTGCTTGTGCCTCCACATGGCTCATATGGGGATTAACTCACCACTGGTCAGACACCCCTTCCTGCGGTCACTCAGCTTGTCATCTCTATCACACCCTCCAGGACTCAGGGTAATCTTCTTCTTTGACGATTCAGCTCTCTGGTCAGGTCTCTGTAGCTCTCCCCTTTCAGGGATCTGTCACTGTGTCTTCAGGTCAAGCTGTCCCTCTGCTGGTCCAGGCAATCCTCCTCCTATGTCCAAAGCTGTGTCATTTCCACAGGAACCCTCTACTGCAGCTTTAAGCCCAGAGGCCCTATGCTCCACAACTATGGCCTACTTACTCCCAGAGATGGTTGCTACTTGCCTAAGCTCTGTCCTACTTCGTACTTCTGTCCTCTAGCACCGCAGGGTTTAGTGCAGGGTTCTCGCAACAAATTTTTTGGTGGCCTCAGAGCATGGCCACCAACTCTTGCTGGTGGCTGCACTTACACTTTTTCCTAAAATTATTTATTTTTCCTAAAGTTAATAAAGTAATATGCACATATATACATCCAAATCATTGTCGTTTATTTATGTACGGTTTGGTCTTTTTTTGCAGACTCAATAATAAAAGTCATGCACAGCTATCTCTATTCTTTAATGGACCTAACAGAATAAAAACACAAATAAGATGCTTTGCACATTCTTGTCTTTCTTATGATTGTTTCTTTTGCTTTTTTGGTAAAAGTGGTTGTCTGTATAACAATTCTGCAGTATATTTAAAAATGCTTTTATTTAATAGAAGTCCAAATAATAATGAAAAACATCTCTGGGTAGCTTGGGTCTGAGGAGGGGAGAGGGAGGGAGGCACGGCTGTGGTTGTGGCTGGCCTGGGGCTCTTCCAGGCAAGTGGGGGGGTTCAGGGCTTTGGCCAGCCCGGGGCTTCTCTGGATGAGGGGGCGGAGGGCACTAGGGGCAACAATGCATTCAGTTTTGGTCCTCCTCACTACAGTAAGGATGAGGACAAATTGGAGAGAGTCCAATGGCAACGAAAATGATTAGGGGGCTGGAGCACATGACTCACGAGGAGAGGATGAGGGAACTGGGGTTATTTAGTTAGTAGAAGAGAAGAGTGACAGGGGATTTGACAGCAGCCTTCAACTACCTGAAGGGGGGTTCCAAAGAGGATGGAGCTAGTCTGTTCTCAATGGTGGCAGGTGACAGAACAAGGAGCAATGGTCTCAAGTTGCAGTGGAAGAGGTCTAGGTTGGATATTAGGAAACACTATTTCACTAGGAGGGTGGTGAAGCACTGGAATGGGTTACCTAGGGAGGTGGTGGAATCTCCATCCTTAGAGGTCTTTAAGGCCCGACTTGACAAAGCCCTGGCTGGGATGATTTAGTTGGGTACTGGTCCTGCTTTGAGCAGGGGGTTGGACTAGATGACCTCCTGAGGTCCCTTCCAACCCTGATATTCTATGATTCTGTCAGATACTATAAAGAGCACCATCCACTCCAGTAGAAATCAATGGGAGCTGAGGCCTCACACTACCTTTCAGGTTTGAGCATTGATTGGCTTAGCTTTCTTAACCTCCAGTTATGGTAGTGGCATACTGTGGGTGCAGGGAGGAAGTTATCATTACTTTTGCCTGTTCTGCAGATAAACAGAGAACTTTAGTCTCCAATGCTGTCAAGCTAAAGCCTTTTACAAGAAAAGAATTCATGTGGGTTTTTTCCTACCTGTAGAAGAATTGTGATTCCAAATTACTGTGATAACAACCTCGGTGCCTTTTAATGTCATTACAAGCAGGCCTGTACAAGGTATCCTTTTCCAAGTGCTTATTAAGGAAAAAAACACATAGGAGATTTTGATATATATCCACATTCACAAAGACATACAGAATCAGATTTCTATAAGTATCAGATTTTAATTTTATATTATTTGTATTTAAATATATAAGTAAATAAGTATTAGGCAAAGGAAAAAATAAGTAACACAAATATCATAAACCACAGTCAACCAAGGTTTTCCTAATGTCTAATTCTTAAAGAAAGTGTTACAGAATGCAATTGTGGTTTAATATCTTCTCTCACAGTAGCTGTGGTTTAAATTCCTGAGTAGCAAAGGAATTTTTATGGACAGTTAATGCTTCCTGTAACATTTATCCTGGACAGTGGGGCTTCTTAAATAATTTTGTGGGCTTTATTGCCTGCATTCTTATAAAGCTTTATCTTGCTGTAATAGCTTTACAAATACCACATCTTCTACCTATGTAAAGACAGCATTTATTTCTCAGTCCCACCGCACAAGTTAATTAAACACAACATCTGTGTTAACATAACATTGTAGCAGAGACACCAAATCCAAAGAGCAAGGAAATGCTGAAAGTAGGTTGTCATGCCCCGCACAGTCTGTACTCACACAGCCAAACACTGCCCTCAATTATACCAGTTAGATTTGGAGTAACACCCTTTATTCCAGGCCTGATTTTCCACTCACTTACATTGCTGTAAATAAGTATTAACTCCACTGAAGTTATCAGCATTAAACTGGTGTAAAATGTAAGTGGCTGGATTGTGAAGCACCACAGATTATACTGGGCCAAATTCACTTGTAGCATAAGTGGGGATACCTAGTTCCACACTGGGCAGACACTAGTCAAAAACAGGTGTAAATGGTAAAGTGATGTAATTTGTACTACTTGGGGATTCAGAGAGTGTCTAAATAAGTACAGTGGACTGCTGAGAGGTCAGATGGGTGTAGCAAGAACAGCAACTAACAAGAGGGGTGTAAAATATAGCAGGAAATCGTAGAATCATAGAGTATCAGGGTAGGAAGGGACCTCAGGAGGGGGACCTTGGAAGCAGGGGGCTCATAGCAGGGCCAATTCCCAACTAAACCATCCCAGCCATGGCTTTGTCAAGCCTGACCTTAAAAATCTCTAGGTAACCCACTCCAGTGCTTCACCACCTTCCATGCACAGACACCATTCTATCTTCCATTGTCATGTTAGCGGCTATGGGAAGCTGGGTAAATAATTTGTAAAAGAATTCACCACCATTTTAACTAATAGAATTGACAACCTCAATTAGCTGTGGGGTCTTATTAGTCATAACACCACAGGAAGTGCCATACCAGAACAGATCAAGTGTGCATCTAGTCCAATATCTGTGTCTGACCAGATGCTTCAGAGGAAGGTGAAAAAAAATGCCTATACTGGATCATTATGGAATAATCACCCTGTAGAGGAAGTCTTTTGTCATGTGAATGATGGGAGGGTTTGGACAGTATGTTTAAATCAAATAAATAAGCAAGAGACACTTTGGTTCGCGGGAACTTAAGTGTTTCTCTATTTCCATTATTCCAGGGATTCCAATATTTCCCTAATATTTTTTGTCTTAATTCAAGTTTGGTTACCAAGAAGTTCCATACAGAAGGGATACTTTCCCCTCTCAAATTCACACACTGAATATTAACTCTAATATTACAGTAGAAGCTCAGAGTTACAAACCCAGCGGTACGTACTGACCAGTCAACCACACACCTCATTTGGAAATGGAAGTGCACAATCAGGCAGCAGCAGAGCCACACACACACAAAAAACAACAAATCCAGTACAGTACTGTATTAAATGTAAACTACTAAAAAAAAGGGAAAGTTTAAAAAAAGTTTTGACAAGGTAAGGAAACAGTTTCTGTGCTTGTTTCATTTCATAAAATTAAGATGGTTAAAAGCAGCATTTTTCTTCTGCACAGTAAAGTTTCAAAGCTGTATTAAGTCAATGTTCAGTTGTAAACTTTTGTGAGAACCAAAACATTTTGTTCAGAATTTTGAACATTTCAGAGTTATGAACAACCTCCATTCCTGAGGTATTTGTAATTCTGAGGTTCAGTGTATATTCAATCTACATCATTATTTAATGTTTACTGAGCAAGGATCAGGGCCCTGTTGTCCTTGGGACTGTACAGACTGGAAGTAGGCTTAGTCCCTGACTCAATGCACTTACAGTCAATGCCCCCACCCACACAAGTTAGCAAAAGCAGCAAAGAATCCTGTGGCACCTTATAGACTAACAGACATTTTGGAGCATGAGCTTTCGTCAGTGAATACCCACTTCGTCAGATGCATGTAGTGGAAATTTCCAGGGACAGGTATATATATATGCAAGCAAGCTAGAGATAAGGAGGTTAGTTCAAACAGGGAGGCTGAGGCCCTGTTCTAGCAGTTGAGGTGTGAAAGCCAAGGGAGAAGAAACTGGTTTTGTAGTTGGCCATCCTGCAGCAAAAAAACTTCAGGACCAGACTTCAAAGAGCTTCAGTTCATCTGCAAATTTGACACCATCAGCTCAGGATTAAACAAAGACTGTGAATGGCTTGCCAACTACAAAACCAGTTTCTCCCCCTTGGTTTTCACACCTCAACTGCTAGAACAGGGCCTCATCCTCCCTGTTTGAACTAAGCTCATTATCTCTAGCTTGCTTGCATATATATACCTGCCCCTGGAAATTTCCACTACATGCATCTGACGAAGTGGGTATTCACCCACGAAAGCTCATGCTCCAAAACGTCTGTTAGTCTATAAGGTGCCACAGGATTCTTTGCTGCTTTTACAGATCCAGACTAACACAGCTACCCCTCTGATACTCGACAATTTAGCAAAGCACTTAAGCATCTACTTAACTTTAAGCATGCACTTAAATTCCAGTTACTTAAAATTACGCGCACACACAAGTGTTTTTCTGAAAGAGAGCTTAAGGCTCTTAAGGCTTAAGGTTGGAGAAAGAGGGATGATCCATTTTATATACATCCAAATTTGTTTTGTAATTACATAAGTATACATTTCCCTAACTGCCCCTAATCCTAGTCATAGTAGGTATGTTGATTTGTTTATTTATTTTGTAGGCAGAGCAGCAAAAGTTGGCCTTGAGAAAGGATTTTAGAGAGGATGGTATATATCAACTCAGATATTAATGCTCTCCTCTTGCTGCAAAGAGCATCTGTTTTCCAGGGCTTTGGAGGCTGACCTGTATTGGTTGGGAAAAGCGGGGAACAAAAGCACAATGGATGTCCTGCGAGTACAAATGATTATCTCTCTGAATGTATCAAGAGATTGCATGTGATCCTGTATGTTGTAATGTGCTGCCAAGGTGCCCAGAGTATGGGATGCTCGCCTACTATGATTATTCCCTAAATCCAAATAAATAAATACATAGAGTGCACCAGTTCTGCCCATACGAGGGAAGCAGAATATTGGAGCTGAGCCCTGGCATATGATTATTAGAGAAGAATTATGCCCGTTAAAAATACATTTATACACTTACTGCTGTTAACTGGCAACAAAAAGAAAAAACCTGGGCCAAATTCTTTTCTCATTTACACTCATGCTGTACTGCTGGGATCCATAGAATCACACCAGTGTGATTGGGGGAAGAATTAGGCCTTCTCTATCTAATGCAGAAGGAAAATCATTGTCCCATATATGCAACCGGATTTGGTAACAAATCTTGCAGACACTAGTCCCGCTTATTTTTCATGCTGTCCTGAGATTTCCAGATAACTTCAGCATAGGCTAGCAGGTGACTCATCGGACCAGCATCCCAGGAAGGAAATATTGCTTCACATCAGGTTACAGTCACATTCCTAAGATTCACCACATTTCAAGCACTTCCCCCCTCGTGTTTTAGAAATTAGTCTCTTGTTAGACGGGGGGAAGGAAACAGTCCGCTGTACCATTTTATAACAATCTCTGCAATAGCCTATCTTTCACTTCTATTAAGTCAAGAATGTTATTCTGCAAAGAACCCAGTTTTGACCCAGATTCAGCAAACATAACAGCAACCTGTGTTGATTTAGGTTAAACAAGAGGTCATTGTTTTGAAAGTAAAATGGCACAACACAGCAGTGAGTAATGCCATGTATAGTGCCATAAAAGAGGAGTACAAATGACCTAATAGCGGCACAAAACAGGTGCCAGCTAAGGAGTGTCTCAATTTGTTGCCGTCAGTGACAGTGAAGACCCAAGGTGGGGGGAAGAGGCACCTCTTCGGATTGCTACAAAGTCGGCTTTATTGCCACTGCCTTTATGACAACAATATAAAGTAACTCCCACAACACAACGAAGATAAGCTCTTTAAAGAAAATATAAAAGCATTAGCTTGGCAATTCATCCGAACCTCATCATGCACCGTAGACATTTTTGAAGTTTAACAAAGAAAAGCACATCATTAAAGAATACTGCTCTATCACCATTCTTATGCAAATCCTTCCAGATACTTGGGTGGAAAATTCCATCTAACACGCAGTGAGAAATAAATGTTGCAGAGTAGAAATTTCAGCTATACCGAGTGCATCTATCACTTGTATAATCCAAACTACTGTATGTGCTCTGACTACAGAATTAGTATTGATCCATTCACCATGTAAACATCAAGTACTTTCTATTATTACTTGAAATAGCATGCTATCACAATTTCTATTTCCTCCCTCTATCTTAAATAGAAGTATTGCACATTAGCTCTTCTCTTCATGTACTTTTTTGCACAGCTATCTAACTACAGTGTTCAAGGCTATGCTGGATTTCCTGCAGACATCTGCAGTATTACCATCAAAGCACTTTATTTTCAAGTCATCTCTGATGGAAGGCAATGTAAGTCTCATTTACACTGAAACCTGTTACTGTGACTTTCTCTTGGTAAAAACATACACAGGCCTTTGTTTTTAGACCTCTTCTGCTGTGACTACCATTAAAACAGCGTACATGAAACAGCTCTCCCAACACTCACAGGCCTCTCAAGATTACCACTAAAGTAAGAGTGGCCTGCAAAAGTGTCTACACACCTATTTCATCTGAGCACATATAGATGGACAAACTTATAGGGTTTGATTCATGTTTCTCAAAAAATTCTAGATGTGCTTAAAATGTTGCTTTGGAAAATGCAATGCAACATTTAGAAATATAAAATATATATGATTCATGCACTATAATTTTTTCCCATCTCTTCAAGTACAATTAGATGAACTCAAGTGGGATGTACAGGGAAATTTGAACTTGGCTTCAGAAAAACTCCAAGGAATTTAGACATGGTATGAACATTTGATCTAACACCTGGGGAGGCAAGCTAGAGACCAATATATTTAGTGCTGGATAGCGTATGCTGTGCATGTTTGGATGTGGGTGGTTATCTCTCCCGTTTCATATGCATCTTGCATTCTGTTGCTTGTGCCATGCTATCCACAGTATGCAGTCAATATTATTCAGTGTGAATTCAAGTGTGTTTAGTCCAAACAGCTGTTGCAGTCAAAACACCGAATTCCATTTAAGTCAATAGTAGTTTATGTACTGCAGCTGGAACCATTTCCAAGAAAGCCTGAGGGACTTAGGCACCCGAATCTTATTGAAATGCAACAGGAGCTGGGTGTCTAATTCTCTTAAGCTCCTTTGAAAATCCTAGTCTACAGGCTTTGGCTCTGATTCAAGCCCTAACAATTAATCAAAATGGCAGAAAGCATGTAGGATTTCCACTGTTCATAGCTCCTTCCCCCACTCTGCTCCTCCAGCACACTGCTCAGCCCTGGAGACCCCACTCACCAACCCTCTCTTCTATTATTATTTTATTATCACAGCACACAGAACCACTAGTCAAGGACCAGGATCCCAAACACGGAACAAAAAGACTGTCGCTGCCCCAAAGAGCTTCCAGTCTAAGCATAAGGACAAGAGGGTGCTGGGGGGAGGACAAGGAAACCACGAGGCAGTACTGGTCTGCATGACAGGCTGTGGTCTCAGCACACCAGCAGCCCGGCCATTGTCAAGAACGGGGAAGCATCCCTCAGACCCACCCGTTCCTTGCAAGGTACTCAAAGGATGCCAGCTGGTAGTGCACTACCACCCCTCAATAAACGACCCTGCAGTGGCATTATTGTAACGGCCAATGAAGGGCAGAGTTCCCCCATTCCCAGAGCTGAGCAACATGGTGATCTAAGCACAGAACTCCTCCTGAGCTGATTTCTCCCAAAGACAACTGCAACATGATGAACCCTCTCTCCGAGCCCAGGCCCAAGGCCAAGTCTGTTTGTCTCTGCTGCCTCTACCAAACACGTGCCCAACGGTGCACAGCAGTCATTATTTATTATGTATGTCTGTGTATAAATACATCTAGCTGACCCTCCCACCACATGTACGAACTATATAGCATCACTCTGTCCACGCTAAACACACCAAAATTAAAATTTTCCCAGCTGCCTGAAGGAAAGCCTGGGAAAACCGGATTTGCTTTGCAGCAGGGCATGAAAGCCAGCAAACACAGTATCTTTCAGTTGTGGCCCCTTCACTCGTAACACCCTGCTGCCTTCCCTTTGAACCCGGGGGGACACTGCTTCAAGCACCTTGTCTGAGCTCAGCTGCTGCAGTGTCATATGACTGAGTGGTGATCGCCAAGAAATCAGGACCATAACCATTTACAGCTTTATGTGTCAAAGCCAAAGCCTTAAATTGCATATGGAAACAAACAGGAAGCAAGCGCGAATTTCCAGGGGTTAAGTATCACTGTCCACCTATCAAGCCACTTCCCCTGGGGCTAATGGGTGGGCTCAGGTCCACCCATTACTCCATGTCCTAAGCCAAAGACCCTGTAGATAGCAGCCTCCTGTTGCATCGCCTTAATTTCATTGAATGCTGCTTCAATTCCTTGGGCCACTTCCCCACAGCCCCAGCACCTTCTTTGCCCTGTTCTCAGTGCCGTTAGCCAGCAAGTCCCAGCAGCCAGCCCACAGCTCCCCCTTGCTCCCCTGGTCCCTGCCAGCAGCTGCTCAATCCAAGGTTCTACCCTTGCTGCAGCCTGCTAGGTACACTGTCCTCACTCCTTGGGCTTCCTGCAGCTACTGATCCTGCTCTGTCCTGCAGCTCCTTTTGTACTAGCCCACTGGGCCATGACTGGCTGCTCAATGCAGCATCTCCCCAAATGGCTACTTGGAGGACTCCCCTCTGCGCTCCTTTCTGGGGCAAGGTGTGAAAGGCCCATGAGGCCTCTACCAACTCATTCCTCTCTGGTGTGGGGTAAACACCCCATCAAACTCAACACATTCGGCAGAGGAAACACCAGTGGGCAAATCATGTCACTGCTCTGTGCCTCAGTTTCCCTGTCTACAAAATGATAGTAATGACACTGATCTCCTTTATAAAGCACTTTGAGATCTACTGATGAAAAGTGCTAAGAGCTAAGCATATGAGCAAGCTGCCTCTTTCTGCACTAGCTGAAATTGCCAAATGGTTTTCAGATGTAGCCTCAAGTAGAGCACATATCAGCAATCCAAGCCTGAAGTACAAAAATCATAGATCACTGTGGTGAAGTCTGCACTGGGGAAGAATGGCTGCAGTCTTCTACTCAAATGCAGACAGGAAAAGCAATTTTGTGCACTGTCATTGGTCTAGATAGACATGGAGAAGGATGGAAATAGCTCTCTATTGAGCGTGAAGGCTCCCCCATTGCTTCACTCCCCCAAAGTGGCAGCTAAGCTCTACCCTGTGTAAAAAGAGACACACACAATATTAAGGACAAGCAAAAAGGCTAGGCTCTTTATTGCACCCAAGTTTGACAGGCAGAATCATGCCCAGAGGATGAAAATCTTACTGGTATATTGAGGCCAAAGCCCATCCTCACTGGCAAGTGGGCATCACTGGAACACATATTTAGCGCAGATAAAACTCTTTATTTTAAAGAGACCAACACTCTGTCTTTGAGTTAGTCTCTCCCAAATCTCCCGCTGTCAGCACAAGAAGTCTCTCAGCCTTTTACTTCTCCAGCATTAGAGGTTACATGACACTCTTTCCCCACATGCTGTTAAACTCTACAAGCCCCTTTCACTGCACAACAATATCATCTGTAATCATCAGCATTCCACAGCATCTGAGTCCAGACGTATCAGGGCAGCCTCAAACCACGTGAATATGACAGAACAAGCCCAGGAGAAAGCAGAAGAGAGCCAGGATATTCACTGCTGCAACACGTGCTAGCACCCTCCATTAGCCTGTTCACTTCACTCAGCTAGCCTGTTACACGGGGTGAGTTGGCATTGATCTCAATGGAGTAACACAGATTTACACCAGCTGAGACTCTGGCCCAGCTTTTTCCAAGCCAGGTAATAAGGAATCTGGGGCAAAGTACATTTGCTGTAACGCTCGGAGCAGGGAACTTATTTTTGTGTTTGTACAGCATTGCGTAAACCAATGGACTTAAATGACTGTTGATGATCTTCAGCATTTGTTTCCTTATTGTTTCTTCTTAAATGATCCAGGCAAGAAGGAACATTTCACCTCAAGCAAACAAATCCAAACTAACAGAATTTAGGAGATCATACAGTCCAGCATATATCCTTATAGTGAAGCCAAATTAGCAGATTGAACCCAAACCAATCCAAATTTGGATTTTGGAGCTATTCATCTCTTGATATGAATTTCTCATCTTGAGCCTCCACATTTTACTACTGATATCTCAGGGATGGGTCCTTCAGCATCGTACTGTGCTCTATATACTCAGCTGCAATCCAGTCCACGTATTTTAGATAGAAATGGGGTGTTAAATATCTTCTGCTTTCTCCAACAGACTCCATTGCAGCAGGTGATGCGGTGACCACCATGCAAAGTAGCGAAGGTGAGGCTGGACCCCTGGAAATTCCACCCCACAATGCAGCAGGGGCATACAGAAGGGAGGGAAAAAACCCAGCAGCGCTTAACGACTTAGGCTGGGTTTTTCAAACACATTGAAATTCACTGGTAGCTGGGGTGCCCAATTCCCTTTAGGCTCCTTTGAAAATCCCCATCCTCAGGAAGGAGACGATCAGGGATAAAATGTTCTTAGAAGTGCAGCAGGAGATGAGGAAGGAGTTGGAAATGAATCAGCAGCTGGAGGAGGAAAGAGTGCAGGAGGAGACGCTGAGCATGTAGGGGGAATTGTAGGATGCATAAGGGAGGCAAAGACTAAGGCTGCAGATGGACAAAAAGACTCCAAACCAAAGCAAACATATGGAGCACAAGATCTGTATGAGGTGCATAACAGAGCTGGAATGCCAGATCAGCATCTCAGACAGAAAGCTCTGGGCTTCACTGCCATCAGACAAATACAAACAGAAAGACTAGACTAAGGGTTGGCAGCCTAACACTCCTTCATCCATTTCCCATCCTAGAGACTGCCCGGGCCCTTGTCACCCATCCCCCTGTATACTCTCCCTAACCCGCTCCATACTATGCTACCCCATCACTCTGCTAAATCAGATACTACACACTGCAGTCTGCAGTCCTATCGACAGCGCCCTCAACTTACATTAGTTTGATTGTTTATTTAAAGCTTAGTTATAAAATATGCTGGAGTGGGGTTTTTTTTATTAGGCAACGAAAAGAGGAAACTGTGCTGCCAGAAGTGATTTAATGAGTCTCTGTGTTAGAGAAATCTCACCCGACTGATAATTATACTTCATAAAATCATCCTCATTTCCCTCATCCCCCACTTCTCCACTTAGGATGAAATAATCAAGTACTGCACATAATCAGGAAGCAGGTCTCTAAAAATCAATTAATACACAGCTTCATGTATAGTCCATCATTACCAATATTTGCTATTTGATTCCAGTTCAAGTTTCTCTCTCTCCCTGTTGCTGCACTTGCCGAGAAATGGCAGAGAGAACCTTGTACGACCAAGCTAGCGCTCCTAACATCCCTGCTAGACAATGGCACCCCACAAGCTGGGCGAGAAAACCTGCCCTCTCACAAACATTGTGCAAACAATACTCTGGAATAAGATCAGAGATGCAATCAATGGGCTTCACTTTGCTATGATGGCCCACGTTCTCGACTTGCTCACACTGAATACATGCTAGTGCTACATTATATTTGCCACCAGTCCCCATAACCACTGGCTATTACTCGCCCATGGAGAACTGAGCACTCTTCCAGATAGATTCTTGTTCTAATGTAGGGTCATTCTCCGTACAGAGCTAATAACAGAGCTGTCCTCATTCAGACATTCTTTAGCTGCTCCCTGCAACCCACATTTCCTGCGTAAGTGGATTTGGGGGCATGCGACCAAATCTGTGCAACACTTGGACAAGAATGATAACTGTAGAGCAGGCCAAATAGATGTTAACATTAGGCTGCTGGAATTGTTGCTTATCTCAGGGCTTGTCCTGAGACTGTGCCATAAGCCTCATGCCCTGAAATTCCATTCCCCCACCTCTAGTGCCCTAGTAAACTCCACTCTCAGCAGCTGGGTGACTCTCTCCCTTGCCACCCAAGTGCATTTGAAATTGGAGGCCATTATACGAAGTATTCATGGCTGCATTGCAATGATCTACTCACTTAGCCCTTGATCCTGCAAGCTATTCTGCAGTGAAAAAGAGAGACAGTGCACAGCTGTTCTGCTTCAGAGTCAGTGCAAGCAGAGGCCACACTGAACACAAGTAAGGTTAAACAGCAAGGCCCAGATCCTCAAAGGTATTTAGGCACTAATTCCCATTGAAATCAATGGGAGCTAGATGCCTAAATGCCTTTGAGTAGCTGAGCCTAAGTGTAAGCCTCTGTGCAGAGCAGATGTATCCAGACTCTAATAAGCCTGCTCCTTGATGGAAAATGGTGTGCACAAGGAGGCCTGGGTTTAAGCCATAGACTTAAAAATGCCTTAGCTGTGCACTCTGCTCTTTAGCTTATAGGCAGTAATTATAGCCATTACAGCAGTTTTCTCCATAAGTTCTCCAGTGCGCTCTACCCTGCTCTTCACTTTCTGCCTCGTCTTTATACACACAGCACGCTGCACCTGTGCTCTGAAAATGTAAGCCTTTACTGTAGATGGAGCCTACGGGTGAAATTGTGCTTCAACGCCCAAATCACTCAACCTTTCTTGACTACCAAATAATGGTCAGTGATGGTAACTTCTGTCACATGGATGCATGTCCACTAAGGGTATGTCTACACAATGGCTTCTCCTAGGGTTAACCTCAGACAGACAGATCAAGGCAGAAGGTGCAACTACACTAAAGTAAAGGTCAGGATTAGGACAAGAATAGCTCTGATTTTAGCTAACCTCAACCACTTTTCCTAGCATAGAAAAACTTTAAGAAATGCACTTTTGCCAATTTATTCCACATAAGCCACTGAACAGTCAAAAGATAATAATTAGATACTAGCCTGGGCTTTGGAGTCTTTAAAAAGTCACCAAAGAACAGATTTCATGTTAAAGTCTAACCTCCTGCCAATTTTCATTAGTAAAATCAAAGCCAATAAGCCACATTCTTGCCTGGTGTTGCTCTGCCCATTGGTTAGTGTGAGTTATAGCATATGAAATAAAACAAAAAAGGGTCTGGAGCCCCTCTAAATCCTATTTGCTTTAACCACCTCCAATTAAAAATGTCCAAATGGATTTCAACCAGATTTTAACAAAACTACTAATCTCAGGTAAGCTTCAAACTGAAACAACTTTTAACAGCTAATGTATAGCGTTGAAAACCCAATAAGCAAAATATTTGAGGATGAGGGAATGAGGGAAGATTATATGAAAGGCAATCACTGACACAGCCCTTGCTGTGGTCACCTTTGTCATAAACAGATAGTTAAGGGTTAATGTCTCTTTTACCTGTAAAGGGTTAACAAACAGGGAACCAAACACCTGACAAGGGGACCAATCAGGAGACAAGATACTTTCAAATCTCGGTGGAGGGAAGCCTTTGTTTGTGTTTTTTGGGTTTGGCTTTGTTCTCTCTGGGCTCTGAGAGTGACCACACGTACCTACAGGCTCTCTAATCTTCTATTCCAATGTTGTGAGTACAAAGGTAGAAAGGCGGTATAGTCTTTTTATTTGTTTTCCTTTATTTGCAAATGTGTAGTTTGCTGGAAGTATTTTAAATTGTATTTTGCTGGGGGGGAGGCTTCTTTCTAGTTTCTATAAGCTGACAGACCCTGTAACTTTTTACCATTTAAATTGCAGAGATAAACTTTTACCTTTTTTCTTTCTTTTATTAAAAGCTTTGCTTTAAGACCTGTCTGATTTTTTTCTCCTAGTTAAGGCTCAAGGAACTGAGTCTGTGTACACCAGGGAATTGGTGGGGAGAAAGGAAAGAGAGCAGGGGGGAGAAGGGAAAAGTGAATTTCCTCTTTGTTTTAGATTCACGGAGTTTGAATCTGGATTGCCTCTGGGTGAAGGGAAAAGAGGAAGGGGGAAGGTATCATTCCTCTCTGTGTGGTGATTCAAGGAGTTTGAATCACGGTGATCTCCTAGTGTACCCAGGGCGGAAAGGAGCTGGGAGGAAGAAAGGAAGGGGAAGGGAAATGGTTTATTCCCCTTTGTTGTGAGACTCAAGGAATTTGGGTCTTGGGGTCCCCAGGGAAGGTTTTGGGGGAGACCAGAGTCTATCAGGCGCTCTACTCTAAGTCCTGATTGGTGGCAGCACTACAGGATCTAAGCTGGTAATTAAGCTTAGGGGAATTCACGCTAGTACCCATATTTTGGATGCTAAGGTTCAGAATTGGGAATTATATTATGACAACCTACATTCACAAATAACACAACAGTTTTCCCGTGGAGATTTAAGGCCTTGCCTGCACTGAAGTCCAATGACAAGTGGTCTTTGATAACACCAAAGCAAGCAACACTGGTGGGGTTAACCTCGATAGTCACTGATGAGGATTTCTTTTTTTTCCAAACAGAAGCATAATATTTTTCATTGCTGATTCTGCCACTCATTAAATTAATACCACATAGAAAGATACTGGATCCGAAGGAAGAAGAAAGTTATGCTTGGCACCCACTGCATTACAGATTGCTCTGGTGAAATTTACAGTTACAGCGATAAGTCCAGAGAGCATGGTAAAAGCAGGCAGCTGCTGAGAGAAGATATTTAACTTTATTAATCATTTGGAATTAGGAATAAGCAAAGACTGCTCTGTGACTATCAGGGACCTCCTTCCTGAACAGCTGTGTTCATTGTGCACCATAAAAGCGGAACTCAGGGTATGAATACATTGCAAGCTCTTTGGGGCAGGTGCTGTCATTTACTATGTATTCGTATAGTGCCTAGAACAGTGGCGGACAGCCTGATTGGCCTCTAGATGCTATCACAATGTTTAATAATAATAAATAATTTACAGAGGGCGGAGTTGCTAGAGATGTGTAAAACCGCAGTGGTTTTGTTGTTACTTTTGCAAAACATCAGCTGTCAAGTTTTGGTTTTGCAAAAAAAAAAAAATCATGAACATGGGTGGCCTGGAATGAGCTTCCTCCATCTGAACTCCCAGAAAGTTTAGGGAGCTTTGGACGTATGTTTACTGTTTTGTCCCTTCTGTATTTACTGCACAGAATTGCTTCCAAAATGTCTAATTACTGTATAGTTGAACGTCTATTACTATATTAAGTTGTTAGGACTATACATAGCTAACCAGAAGAACAGCGGGGTGGTGTGGGGGTGAGATGGAGGGGATTGGGGGGTAGAGAGAAAGTGATAATATCTATTGTTGGAAGCATGGGCGTGAGAGGGTGTGTATGTAATGATTTACAAATTTCAAAACCTGCTCTTTTTGTGTGTAACTCAAATTTGTATAGCATATGATGCGCTCAGATGGAAAAAGGACAACAGGCAGTATTTCAAGAAACTAAAAGAAAATGAGTTAAAAAAAATCACCTCATAATGTTGTATTCAGTGTTACCAACTCTTGCCATAGCTTTTCCTTAAACACTGCAATTCCTGGAGTCATGTGATTATGTGATAATATCAGCTTTTATTTTAAAAAGTAAGTTTCTTGTCTTCATGCTTGCAGAGCAGAGCTTGAAAACATGAACTCTCTGGTTCAGAAAGCAGAAGACAAATTTTTAAAAATGCAAATTTAATTATTTTGTAAAATCTATTGATATTTAAGCCAATCTCATGATGCTGGGGCTCAAATGCGTGATTTTTTGAACATTTCGGATTGGCAATAATGTATACCAAAAAGTGATCAAGTCTAAGGCCAGAGGAGACCATTGGGATAATCTAGTCTGACCTCCTGTACAGCACAGGCCAGAGACCTGCCCCACAATAATTCTAGAGCTGAGCTCTTAGAAAAACATCCCAACTTGATTTAAAAACAGTCAGTGATGGAGAATCCACCATGGCCCTTGGTAAATTGTTCCAATGCTTAATTATCCTCAGTGTTAAAAAATTACACCTTATTTCCAATCTGAATTTGTCTAGATCCAATTTCCAGCCTTCTCTGCTGAACTGAAGAGCCTATTATTAGATATTTGTTCCCCGTGTAGGTACTTTTAGACTGTAATTAAGTCATCCCTTAACCTTCTCTTTGTTAAACTTAAAAAGATTGATTTCTTTGAGTCTATCACTATACGGCATGTTTTCTAGTCCTTTAATTATTCTCGTGGCTCTTCTCTGAACCCTCTCCCATTTATCAACATCCTTCTTGAATTGTGGACATTGGATCTGGACTCCGTATTCCAGCAGTGGTCACATCAGTACCAAATATAGAGAACAGAACATAAGAAAATAACCTCTTTATTCCTACTCAAGATTCCCCTCTTTAGCTTTATTCATTAGCTCATTTGGCTGCAGCATCACACTGGGAACTCATGTTCAGTTGATTATCCACCATGACCCCCAAATCTTTTTCAAGTCATTCTGTAAGAATGGTCTACGTTCTTTGTTCCCAGATGCTATATTTACATCTAGCCATATTAAAACTCATATCGTTCACTTGTGCCCTGCAGATTGCTTCGATTCAGTGACCTGTCCTCTTCATTATTTGCCTCTTACCCCATTTGTCGAGATATACGCAAACTTTTGCAATGATGATTTTATGTCTTCTTCCAGGTCATTGACAAAAATGTTAAATAGCGAAGGGCCCAGAACTGATTCCTGAGGGACCTCACTGGAAACACACCTGCTTGATGATGATTTGCCATTTACAATTACATTTTGAGACCTATAAATTAGCCAGTTTTTAATCCATTTAGTGTGTGCCATTTTAATTTTATATTGTTCTAGTTTTTTTATCAAAACATTGTCAGATAGCAAGTCCAAGCAGAAGTCTAAGTATGTCGTGACAAGACTATTATTTTTATCAACCAAACTCATAAGCTCATCAAAAAAGACACCAAGTTAGTTGACAGGATCAGTTTTTCACAAACTCATGTTGATTTGCATTAATTACACTGCCCTCCATTAATTCTTAAAATAATCAAGTCCTTTAATAGCCACTCCATTTTCTAGCCCAGGTTTGATGTCAGGCTGACAGACCTATAATTACCCAGGTCATCCCATTTACTCTTTTTAAAAATTGGCACATTAGCTTTGTTCCAGTCTTCTGGAACTTCTCCAGTGCTCCAAGGCTTATCCAAAATCAGCATTAACAGTCCAGTCAGCTCCTCAGACAGCTCTTGTAAAACTCCTGGACCTGTTGATATTAAAATGTCTAACTTTAATAGCTGCTGTGTAACATCCTCCTAGGAAAGAAAAACGTGTTATCATCACCATTTGACACTATGGCATCTGATGCTTCCCAAAATCCAGAACAGAAATCTTTATGGAACACATCTGCCTTTTCTTTATTATTACTGGCAATTCTACCATTTCCAACTAGTAAAGGACCAGCACCATGGTCAGGATTCTGTTTGTTCCTGCATGTCTGTATCACAGTGCATGAGACTTTGCTTAAGTATTGCTCCAGAACATACTTTTAATCTGATCAAATGCATTTTAGTAGCTCTTGACTGCTTATGGGGTATTAGGTAACAAAAAAGCAATGTGTCTTATCTACAGGATGGGTGGTCACCTGCTTGGAAGCCAGTGGGCATTTACAGTGATGTTCATGAATTGCCTGTGTAAGCCTATGTGCACGTACACAGTATTACCAACCCCTTGAGTTCAAAAACCAGGAATCAGGCCTCATAAAACACATGGGACTAGCTTTAAAACCATGAGATTTAAAAAAGATATAAATGTGGAGTTCTCTCTATTTGCCGTAGTGTTTGAACCTTCAGGGTTCACGAGTCATGTTTTCAAAGCTTTTCTCCCCAACCAGGCAGGAAGGCTGGAAATTGTGTTTCCAAAGTACTCAACTGACCCCAGCAAAGAGGGCTTTAAATGAAAGAACTATCATGACACCCGTGATAGAAAGCGCAAGAGCTGGTGACACACTTGGGAGAGTGTGTGTCTGTTCACACAGCTGGAAGCTTCCTGTGCACAAGCCGCAGGTTCCCTGCCCGGCAGAGGGCGCTGCGGAGCGGACACCGCTGCGCACACAATTAAAGCAGTGCACAG
The DNA here is from genome assembly GCF_025201925.1 of Gopherus flavomarginatus. Lineage (NCBI taxonomy): Eukaryota > Metazoa > Chordata > Testudines > Testudinidae > Gopherus > Gopherus flavomarginatus. The sequence continues at coordinate 133,489,580 of NC_066619.1, read as the reverse complement.
GCCCGCAGAGGAACAAAGGGGGCAGGCTCCATCCCTGAGCTCTTTGTGCAGCTGCAGCTGCTTCTCCAGTTCCTCGGAGAAGGCCCTGCGAGGGCTGCAGGTCTCAGCGCCACCCAGCCGGGGGGCTGCATTTGACACCTGCAAAACCCGCAGCAGCAGCTAGGAGCTCCGGAGCCGCCCGCGCCCCGGCCCCGCTCTCCGTTTGCATTGCAATCTGCAAGGTCCACCGGCTTTTGCAGCCGCCTGGCTGAGGCGGAGCGCGTGACGCTACGGCGCGAGCTGCCGCCCGGGAGAAGCAGCGACGCGCCGGGGCCGCCACCTGCCGGCAGACACCGGCCCTGCAGCGCCGGGGTGGGGAAGTGGGAGGCCCGCGGGGAGCATTGCGGCCACGCGGCTCCGTCCTGCTGCGGGGGAGAGCGCGGCCGGGAGCGCGCGCTTGACTTGCTCCGCTGCTGGCAGGTGTATGCGCGGCCTGGCACCGTGCCCTGCCCGGCCTTAGTGCTGCTGGGCCCGTGCCCTGCCTGGCCTTAGCGCTGCTGGGCCCGTGCCCTGCCTGGCCCCGTGCCCTGCCCGGCCTTAGCACTGCTGGGTTCATGCCCTGCCTGGCCCCGTGCCCTGCCCGGCCTTAGCACTGCTGGGTTCGTGCCCTGCCTGGCCCCGTGCCCTGCCCGGCCTTAGCACTGCTGGGTTCGTGCCCTGCCTGGCCCCGTGCCCTGCCTGGCCTTAGTACTGCTGGGCCCGTGCCTTGCCCGGCCCCGTGCCCAGCCCTGCTCCGTGCCCTGCCTGGCCTTAGTGCTGCTGGGCCCGAGCCCTGCCTGGCCCCGTGCCCAGCCCTGCTCCGTGCCCTGCCTGGCCCCGTGCCCAGCCCTGCTCCGTGCTCTGCCCGACCTTAGCGCTGCTGGGTTCGTGCCCTGCCTGGCCCCCGTGCCCTGCCCTGCTCCGTGCCCAGTCCGGCCTTAGCGCTGCTGGGTTCGTGCCCTGCCCGGCCTTAGCGCTGCTGGGTTCGTGCCCTGCCTGGCCCCGTGCCCAGCCTAGCTGTGTGGCCTGCCTGGCCTTAGCGTTGCTGGGTTCGTGCCCTGCCTGGCCCCGTGCCCAGCCTAGCCCGGTGCCCTGCCTGGCCTTAGTGCTGCTGGGTTCGTGCCCTGCCTGGCCCCGTGCCCAGCCCTGCTCCGTGCCCTGCCCGGCCTTAGCGCTGCTGGGTTCGTGCCCTGCCTGGCCCCCGTGCCCTGCCCTGCTCCGTGCCCTGCCCGGCCTTAGCGCTGCTGGGTTCGTGCCCTGCCCGGCCTTAGCGCTGCTGGGTTCGTGCCCTGCCTGGCCCTGTGCCCTGCCCTGCTCCGTGCCCTGCCTGGCCTTAGTGCTGCTGGGCCCGTGCCCTGTCTGGCCCCGTGCCCTGCCCTGCTCCGTGCCCTGCCTGGCCTTAGTGCTGCTGGGCCCGTGCCCTGCCTGGCCCCGTGCCCTGCCCGGCCTTAGCGCTGCTGAGTTCTTGCCCTGCCTGGCCCCCGTGCCCAGCCCTGCTCCGTGCCCTGCCCGGCCTTAGCGCTGCTGGGTTCGTGCCCTGCTCGGCCTTAGCGCTGCTGGGTTCATACTCTGCCTGGCCCCGTGCCCAGCCCTGCTCCGTGCCCTGCTCCGTGCCCTGCCTGGCCTTAGCGCTGCTGGGTTCATGAACTGCCTGGCCCCGTACCTTGCCCTGCTCCGTGCCCTGCCTGGCCTTAGCGCTGCTGGGTTCGTGCCCTGCCTGGCCCCGTGCCCCACGTAACTCCATGCACTGCCTGGCCTTAGCGCTGCTGGGTTTGTGACCTGCCTAGCTCTATGCCCTGCTCCGTGCCCTGCCTGACCTTAGCTCTGCTGGGTTCGTGCCCTGCCTGGCCCTGTGCCCTGCCTGGCCCTACCGCTACTGGGTTCGTGCCCTGCCTGGCCCCATGCCCTTCCTAACTCCGTGCTTGCCTGGCCTTAGCGCTGCTGGGTTCATGAACTGCCTGGCCCCGTGCCCTACTCCGCGCACTGTCTGGCCTTAGCACTGCTGGGTTCGTGCCCTGCCTAGCACCGTGCCCTGCTCCGTGCCCTGCCTGGCCTTAACGCTGCTGGGTTTGTGTCCTGCCTGGGCCCATGCCCTGCCTAACTCCGTGCCCTGCCTGGCCTTAGTGCTGCTGGGCTCGTGCCCTGCCTGGTCCCGTGCCCTGCTCCGTGCCCTGCCTGGCCTTAGCGCTGCTGGGTTCATGCCCTGCCTGGGCCCCATGCCCAGCCCTGCTCCGTGCCCTGCCTGGCCTTAACGGTGCTGGGTTCGTGTCCTGCCTGGGCCCATGCCCTGCCTAACTCCGTGCCCTGCCTGGCCTTAGCGCTGCTGGGTTCATGAACTGCCTGGCCCCGTGCCCTACTCCGTGCACTGTCTGGCCTTAGCGCTGCTGGGTTCGTGCCCTGCCTAGCACCGAGCCCTGCTCCGTGCCCTGCCTGGCCTTAACGCTGCTGGGTTCGTGCCCTGCCTGGCCCTGTGCCCTCCTCCGTGCCCTGCCTGGCCTTAGCGCTGCTGGGTTCATGCCCTGCCTGGCCCTGTGCCCTGCCTGGCCTTAGCGCTGCTGGCCCCGTGCCCTGCGTAACTCCGTGCCCTGCTCCGTGCCCTGCCCCGTGCCCTGCCTGGCCTTAGCGCTGCTGGGTTCGTACCCTGCTTAGCTTCGTGCCCTGCCTCGTGCCCTGCCTGGCCTTAGCGCTGCTGGGTTCATGCCCTGCCTGGCCCCGTGCCCAGCCGTGCTCTGCCTGGCCTTAACGCTGCTGGGTTCGTGCCCTCCCTGGCCCCGTGCCCTGCCTGGACTTAGCGCTGCTGGGTTCGTGCTCTGCCTGGCCCCGTGCCCTGCCTAACTCCATGCCCTGCCTGGCCTTAGTGCTGCTGGGTTCATTCTCTGCCTAGCCCCGTGCCCTGCCTGGCCTTAGCGCTGCTGGGTTCATTCCCTGGTCCATGCCCTGCCTGGCCTTAGCGCTCCTATCCCCGTGCCCTGCTCCATGCTCTGCCTGGCCTTAATGCTGCTGGGTTCATGCCCTGCCTGACCCCGTGCCCAGCGCTGCTCCGTGCCCTGCCTGTCCTTAGCGTGCTGGGTTAGTTCCCTGCCTGGCCCCGTGCCCTGCCTGGCTTTAGCGCTGCTGGGTTCATGCCCTGCCAGGCCCCGGGCCCTGCCTGGCCTTAGCGCTGCTGGGTTCGTGCCCTGCCAGGCCCCGTGCCCTGCCTAACTCTGTGCCCTGCTTGGCCTGAGCGCTGCTGGGTTCGTGCCCTGCCTGGCCCCATGCCCTGCTCCGTGCTCTGCCTGGCCTTAGTGCTGCTGGGTTCATGCCCTGTCTAGCTCCGTGCCCTGCTCCGTACCCTGCCTGGCCTTAGCTCTCCTGGGTTCATGCCCTGCCTGGCCCCGTGCTCTACCCGGCCTTAGCGCTGCTGGGTTCGTGCTCTGCCTAGCTCCGTGCCCTGCCTGGCCTTAGCTCTGCTGGCCCCGTGCCCTGCCTGGCCTTAGCTCTGCTGGCCCCGTGCCTTGCCTAGCTCCATGCCCTGCCTGGCCTTAGCTCTGCTGGGTTCGTGCCCTGCCTAGCCCCGTGCCCTGCTCCATGCCCTGCCTGGCCTTAGCGCTGCTTGGTTCGTGCCCTGCCTAGACCCATGCCCTGCTCCGTGCTCTGCGTGGCCTGAGTGCTGCTGGATTCGTGCCCTGCCTAGACCCGTGCCCTGCTCCGTGCCCTGCCTGGCCTTAGCTCTCCTGGGTTCGTGCCCTGCCTGGCCCTGTGCTCTACCTTGCCTTAGCGCTGCTGGCCCTGTGCCCTGCCTAGCCCTGTGCCCAGCGCTTCTCCGTGCCCTGCCTGGCCTTAACTCTGCTGGATCCGTGCCTTGCCTCGCCACGTGCCCTTCTCCGTGCCCTGCCTGGCCTTAGCGCTGCTGGCCCTGTGCCCTGCCTGGCCCCGTGCTCTGCTCCGTGCCCTGCCTTGCCTTAGCACTGCTGGGTTCGTGCCCTGCCTAGCCCCATGCCCTGCTCCGTGCTCTGCGTGGCCTGAGTGCTGCTGGATTCGTGCCCTGCCTAGACCCGTGCCCTGCTCCGTGCCCTGCCTGGCCTTAGCTCTCCTGGGTTCGTACCCTGCCTGGCCCTGTGCTCTACCTTGCCTTAGCGCTGCTGGGTTTGTACTCTGCCTAGCTCCGTGCCCTGCCTGGCCTTAGCTCTGCTGGGTTTGTGCCCTGCCTGGCCCCGTGCCCTGCTCCGTGCCCTGCCTGGCCTTAGCGCTGCTGGATTCGTGCCCTGCCTAAACCCGTGCCCTGCTCTGTGCCCTGCCTTGCCTTAGCCCTGCTGGGTTCGTGCCCTGCCTGGCCTTAGCACTGCTGGCCCCGTGCCCTGCCTAGCCCCGTGTCCAGCGCTGCTCCGTGCCCTCCCTGGCCTTAGCTGTGCTTTGTTCATGCCCTGCCTGGCCCCGTGCCCTGCTCCGTGCCCTGCCTGGCCTTATCGCTGCTGGGTTCGTGTCCTGCCTGGCCCCGTGCCCTGCCTGGCCTTAACGCTGATGGGTTCATGCTCTGCCTGGCCCCGTGCCCTACCTAACTCAGTGCCCTGCCTGGCCTTAGTGCTGCTGGGTTCGTGCCCTGCCTGGCCCCGTGCCCTGCTCCGTGCCCTGCCTGGCCTTAGCTCTGCTGGATTCTTGCCCTGCCTGGCCCTGTGCCCTGCTCCGTGCTCTGCCTGACCTTAGCTATGTTGGGTTCATGCCCTGCTTTGTGCTCTGCCTTACCTTAGCTCTGCTGGGTCTGTGCCTTGCCTGGGCCCGTGCCGTGCTCCATGCCCTGCCTACCCTTAGCTCTGCTGGGTTCATGCCCTGCCTGGCCCCATGCCCAGCCCTGCTCCGTGCCCTGCCTGGCCTTAGGTCTGCTGGGTTCGTGCCCTGCCTGGCCCTGTGCCCTGCCTCATGCCCAGTGCTGCTCCGTGCCCTGCCCTGTCTGACCTAGCTGGGTTCATGCCTGGCCTGGCCTTAGCTCTACTGGGTCTCTCCCCTGCCTGGCACCATGCCCAGCCTGGCACCATGCCCTGCATGGCCTTGCCTCCTGCCCTTCTCCATGCCCTGCCTGGCCTTAGCTCTGCTGGGTCTGTGCCGTGCCCTGCACCGTGCCCTGCCTTTCCTAGCCCCCTGCCTGGCTCTGGGCCTAGTCCTGCTCCATGCCTGGCCTGGCCTTAGCTCTGCTGGATCTGTGCCTTGCCTGGTCATAGCTCTACTGGATCCATGCCCTGCCTGAGCCTGTGCCCAGCCCGGCTCCGGGCCCTGCCTGGTCACAGCTCTGCTGGGTCTGTGAACACGCTGGCCCTTTATCCAGCCCTGCTCCGTATTGTGCCTGGCCACAGCCCTGCTGGGTTCATGCCCTGCCTGGCCCTGTGCCCAGCCCTGCTCTGCATCCTGCTTGGCCCACGGTGGTGATCCCATGCCCAGGCTAGCCCATGCAGCTGCGTGTGTGCCCTGCCCGCTCCATGCCCTTGCTGGCCATAGTTTGGCTAAGCCCGTGCTCTAACTGGCTCCTGCTTCTGAGTCTATTCCCTGCCAGGCCTGGCTCTGCTAGATCTCGATCTTAGCAGGTCCCTGCTGCTGCTGGGACAATGCCCTGCCTGGCGCCTGCTGCTGCTGGAGGGACAGTGCTATGCTCTGAGCTCAGTTTCCCCCTCAATTCTGCACTCATAGTTCCACATGGCACAAGCTGGGGCGGGGGTGGGAGGAGAAGGAGGAGGCAGAGGGAGAGTTTACACTTGCCCCCATAGGCCACTTTGATTTTACCTCTATGAAACATTTAAAATAGATCTTTTGTGTGGAACATTTTGGGGGTCTGTGCAAGGGCCATGAGGTCTGACGTAGCAGATCCTGATTCTGGAGCAGGGCTGGTGCAGGTAGCAGTGGACTCAAATGTAGGGCACTTAGTTTAAACCTACCCCAGGAAGGTCTAGGTTCCAAAATAAACTTTACAATTGTTTCCCCCACCCTTTCTCTTTGAGGGGGACAGGCAGGAAGCCAGGCAATTACAGACTATATCAAAAAACACACAACCACCCACCAACTGGAATCCAAGAGATGACTCGTTTTTTAAACTCTCCTAGGGAGCTTGGGGTATAGGCGTGCTCTGACAGATACAGTGGAATCTCCTCCTCTCCCCTCTGTTGCTTCCCTAGAACAACCCATATCAACCCTCGTGTTGGAATACACAGGCAGGAACAGCAAAACAGGAGTTGAGGAGAAAAGAACACAACTCAGCACTCCCTACAGCTCCACGGTTAGGACCCAATCCTCTGAAGTGCTGACGGAAGCCAGGGCAAGTGGAGGCTTCTCAGAGCTATGCAAGATCAGGCCCTAGAAGCAGCTTATCTGAGTCTAGACCAGATGCCAAGCTCTGGCACAGATACCCCTGCATCTGTCCAGCAAATCTCACTGCGTTGCTGGGTTCCAATCCCAGAAAAGAAAGGCTTGGGCCTAAATTCTCATTTACATTAGGGTGCAAGGAGGCTTTACAGTGCATGTCAATGTATCTTATACCCACTTTACGGTTCCTTTAGTTGTTGAGCAGTTGTCATAAACAGATAGTTAAGGGTTAATGTCTCTTTTACCTGTAAAGAGTTAACAAGCTCAGTGAACCTGGCTGACACCTGACCAGAGGACCAATCGGGGGACATGATACTTTCAAATCTTGGTGGAGGGAAGCCTTTGTTTTGTGCTTTTGGGGTTGTTCTTTGTTCTCTTTTGGGATTAAGAGGAGCCAGACATGCAACCAGTTTTCTCCAATCTTTCTGAAACAGTCTATCATGTTCTAAATAGTAAGTACTAGATAGGAGGCGAATTAGTCTTTATATTTGTTTCCTTGATTTGCAAATGTGTATTTTGCTGGAAGGATATTTTACCCCTGTTTGCTGTAACTTATACTTGGGCTAGTGGGGAAGGAGTCCCTCTGGTCTATGTAAAGGGTAAGGGTAATTCCTCTCTGTGTTAGGATCCAAGGAGTTTGGATCAGTGTCTCTCTCAGGGAAAGTCTGAGAGGGGGAAAGAAGGGGAGGAAAATGTTAGTCCCTCTCTGTTTTAGGATCCAAGGAGTTCGGATCAGTGTATATCTCAGGGTTCCCCTGGGAAGGGTTTTGGGGGACAGAAAGTGTACCAAACACTATATTTTGGTTGGTGGCAGCATTATCAGATCTAAGCTAGGAATTTAGTTTAGAGGGGTACATGCAGGTCCCCAGTTTCTGGACACTAAAGTTCAAAGTGGGAAGGAGACCTTGACAGCAGTACAAAGAAACCTTAGTGTACATAAGAATCAGACCCTTAATTGTCAGGTAGCACACAGTTTGGCCAGAGACAGGAGGAGAAACGTCCACACTTTCCGCTTGCTGTCACTTCTTCAAAACAACATGCTCCTCTCATCCTGTCTGTGGCCTAGTGCTAAGGTGAAGACAAATGTGTGTTTGCTTACCTTCATATCACAGATCACTTCCAGCCCCTTTCTGCTGCAACATTTTCTCCTGGTCTCACATGCCAAAGAGCCACAATTAACGTGCCATTGTTTCCAGCAGTACATTGTCCCAGCCAGGAGAGAATTATGTAGAGACTTTTCCCATGACAGAGGGATTTCTTGGTATTCAGGTGGACTAGTGTAGCCAAAAAAGAAAAAAAAATTCCAGAAAGTCCACAGGGGTCAGTAATTTTCTCCACCTATCTCTCCCGAAGTTGCTTATATTCCAAACCCAAACTTAGTTTTCGAATTGTTCTTTCTGTTTTGTATTGTAACCTTAGCTAATGTTTTATATGTGCTGCAATTTCTTTCATTCTTTTTCCCATGCTTGCTTTCTCTCAGAAAGTCTCTAATATATGTCGTCCCTTTTCATTCTTGGCCACCTAGGTTTCCAATTTAGTGAGTTTATGTGAAAGAACTTCAGCTTTGCCATCCAGGGCCATCAAAGCCTTTGCCAGCCTGTCCTACTTAAGCTATCTTCAAACATTTGTAATCACAGGGGCCTTAGTTTCAGAATCTGAAATCAGGTTGATAAGGCCAAAGATGGCATTGGTTGTACTCTAAAATCCTCTCCTCATTGGCTTTGGGTTTATTTTCTGGCACTGGTTTTTCTTTGTAGGTATAAGCTCTGGACTTCAAAGTACATAAATCCTGAACTCTCTGTACTTTTTCTTTTCTTCAAGTATTAAATGATCACTGAGCATGAGCAGGTTTGGACCAGATCCTCCTCCATGCAGATGAGCTCTTGCTTTCAGTAATAAACATTTTGGACTTACTTTTAAACAAAACAAAACAGATATTTAAAGCATTTTGTTTTCATTCCAGTGATTTATAATCAAACCAAATTCTATAAAACTAAGCCAACACTAGGTGAGAACTAAGCATGGGGAAATTTCAGCAAAAATAGGTTATTTCTTCCAAATTTATAACTGACTGATAGAAACCTATGAAGAACCTCTGTAAAGCCTCAGACTTAATTACAGTAGCACTAGTGCAGTGCCAAAACAAATAAGAAATTAATTTAATAGTTGGGGAGTGGATTCTCAACTGGTGTCAATCAGCCTAGCTCCTTCTGGCCCTATGAATTTTAGAGCACATCTAAGGATCTGGCCCTGTGAATTTTAGAGCACATCTTTCATTATTCTGTTAACACTGTTTATTTTTATGTTTTATACTATTCTTCCTGATAGTACAGTATAGGCTTTTGAGATCCCTCTTACATGCTGGTTTGTCAGTAATACATTACAAAATATTCCAGTGCAGAATCATTTCTAGAAACAATTATTTTGTGCCACCATCTACATTCTTGGAACTTTTAGTGTGTATTTTGTATCCTTACAGGCATGGCAGAACAGATGAGGATACAGCCAATGCAGTCTTCTTCAGGTGTACAGTTCCAACTGGATCGTTGTGGAAGGCACGAGGTTAGCCAAAACATTGTAATATTGTTCTTAATTTTCTGTCTGCCAGATGTGGCCTGAAAAACGCACCCATGCACAGTGGGCACCAACTGTAAATACTCAACATTTGCCTCTCCAAAATGATTGGGGTACTACTATGGTACCTCTTAGTTCTAGGTACAGAAAGATACCATAGTTACTGCAGGCATCTGTGACAGAAAAGGTTGAATCTTTAATGGCACCCACTCTACAGTGTCTAATATTTACAAATGTGTTAGCCATTGCATGTAGAGCATCCATAACAACGGATTACCCTCGGTGAGTATTTCAGTAGCAATGTCTGTTCTTTTCAGAGCCGAGATAACACAGTAATGGGCACTGTATAATGATCTAGATTAGATAGGTTCATTGAATGTACAGGACCGCTACATCCAGGTGGACTGAAGAATGCTGCTAAGGATTATATTTTTAAATGTATTAAAGGATTGTGAGTACGCTGGGGCAGGGGAACAGAAGTAAATATCCCTACGTGAGATAACTAAGTTTGAAGGAACAGCTAATGAGTGGTGGAGGGTCAAGAACATTTTGATGGAAGTGAAGCAAGGAGGCACAGAAGCAGTGCTTTAGCCATGTGGAGACCTGGGAGAACCTTGGATATTCTGTTTCCTGTGATTGCAGAAACCAAAGGCACCACCCGAGCAAATGTGTCTAGGGATGGGTGCCAGACATCCTCATCTGAGCACAGTGTGCTGGCCAGAAATGGAGGAACAACAGTGCTGTTCTCTCAGGTTGAGGAGGATATTCTGGCCCACTGGTTCCAGAGACTATGATGAAAAAGCCAAAGGAAAGCAGCTGAGCTCAGAACAAAGCACCACCTGTCAGCTGATGTAGGGGGTTATTCTTAGCACAAGCAGTGAGGAGCCAGCTCCCCAAGTCAAAGGAAGGGACTGCAGTGATTGTCACCACACAGGAGAACTGAGGAGTAAAAAGTGCATGTGGCAGGAGGAGAAGGTGAACTCTAGGAGTGAAGAATCAGGTGTTGATGCTTGACAAGAAGAGGGGTGAAATAAAAAGAAAGAGCAAAGGGAGATTTAAATCAGAATAACACTGCAAACTTATCCAAGCACTTTATGTAAGTAATTTTTTATTCAGATTAAACTATATCTTGAGACCTGGGGTCAAATCTTTAAGTGTATTTAGGTGCCTAAGATCCGCTGAAGTCAGTGGGTGCCAGGCACCCACTTTTTAAAACTGGCCCCTAGTTTATTAATGCATTATTCAGGTGTGCAGCCCCCAAAGCAGAGGGTTCTAATTTAGTACTGCCCCGAGTTTACAGGTTAGAGCAGATGTGGCAGTCAGGACTCCTTTGTGAATTCAGTTTCTAGCTCTGATTTAGGACATTAGCCACAGCCCATTGAAGTCAAATGGAGTCCTTCCATTGATTGCAATGGGCCTTGGATCAGGCCTTTGCTGTGAAACCTTGGGCAAATCAATTAAACTCCCTGGGCCTCAGCTTCTTAATGTGCAGAGTACAGTGATAATTATCTGCTTCATGGGGGTTGTTTAAGCTTAATGTGTAAGAGGCATTTCAAGCAGCTCAGGGGAAGGTGCAATGTGTGTGCAAAGTGTCAGTCAGAGGGCAATTATTTCTAGGAATTCAAAGACACATACAATCAAGGCTGCTACTTGTTCTCAACGTTAGGCATGTGCTTCAGTACCTGTGGTGCACAGAACAACTGCTCATCTCTGGCCGCCTGCTCCCACTTCTCAATCCCATGGCTAGCCATAGGACATACAGTGCTGGCCTTTGCAAAGAGAAACACTGGCGGGAGCCCAAGCCCCAGTTTCCAGAGGTGTCTTCCAGAGACTCCAATGAAGGCAGCAGTGGTTCTTCTCCTTCAGAGGAGCAGAACTGTTGTAAAATAGTGTTTGGTTGATTAGTATGTGGCAGGGTAGTCCACACTTTTAAAGTGACAGCACTATATTAGCAAAGACTGCAGATCATATCTGGAGATTTCAAAAGGTTTACTCTGAAGTTTCTTACTGTCATTACTGGTAACCTTAGGCTGACAGCAAGCCAGCTGTGCAACAGCTGGAGACACACATGGAACGACCGTGGCACAAAAGTTGTTAAAATTTGTGGACAGCATACAAACCCCGCCTTGACAAGGGTATATTTACTTTAACTATAGATCCTTTCTGTGTTTGGAAAGCAGGTGCGCAGACCTTTGGGTGGATTGACTCCTTGCCTCAGAAACAAATGTCTGTAGCCTAAAAAGGAAACAGGTTTACAATCGTCTGACTCAAATGTCAGTTTGTACTTCTGGGTGTTGGGAGAAGAGGGAATCCCTGTGAACCCTCTGCCTGACATTCTCCATTAAACACTTGCACACAGTTAGTTATGCACGGCTCAGCCAAGTTTGTGGTGACTCGCTCAGCCCCGTGGGGAGCCAGCCAAGGAACATGACCTGTCGGGTTTTGCAATGTAGATGGCCTCAGACGTTCAATGTGGTGATGAACAATAGCCAGATAGTGTTTGTGGAGGCGAACACAATAAGGGAAGAGTGGTGTAGATGTAGTTTGAAAAATAAACCACAATATTTATATATGTAGTTTGCCTAAAAATCAGACAACACAGTCTATAGGCAATAGCCCAAATTCAGTTATCAGTGACACAGGTATTACCAAATAAATCTCAACTATTTTAAACAGAGCACAGAGAAACACAGGGTATTTCTCTTTAGAATGTTAAGACAAATACCCTGGTTTTATATTTTATATATACACATATACACACATATACACACACACTTTATTCTCTGCGGGATACAATATGCACCACCATTTCAAACATAAGGATGCAGAGTCAAAGCCTCCTCTAATTACAGTCAAACAATATATGTAATTAGTAACTAAAGTGAATGCATTCGTCTACCCATGCAAATCAAACTGACAGCAACGATACAGAAGGTATTCTCACCATTCTCTCCTTCTCTGGGACCATCCATTCCTGTCATTTGAATTATATATGAGCCTTCTGATTTAAAACACATTTTAAGCTCATTTACCGGTAGTTACTAAAAAGGAGAGATGGATCTGACCCAGAATCACAGATTTGAATGTGGCAAGCTCTAGAAAAGTTCTGCAGCACAATCTGGACCTGAATGTTCCTAAAATGGATCCAAACACTTCTTGAGAAAGTTGTGGTCTGAGCCAACATTTCACAACTGGCCCTTTATCTCCATAATTGCCTCAACCAAAGTCCCAGGTGATTGGATTTGTATGCTGATCCAAACTTTGCAGCTCAAGGCCAATTTCAGCCAAAAATTGCTAGAAAGGGAGTGGGGAAATGGGTAGCGTAGATAAAAAGCAGGAGGCATAATAAAATATTTGCAATATTTACATTGAATTTATTGAGGCATTTCAATAGGTCTTGGTGGCGTTTAAAACAGTGAGGATAAAAGAAATAATTTCCAACAGCAAAGCGGAAGGAAATGAAAGGAAATGTGAGGGTAACAAGCAACAGAATAATAAAATCTGACAGATACCTGCATGCTGCGGAGACTAAACTGATTCTGAGAGCTGATCATAACTGAACAGTAATTACACAGGACCTACTTCTGTTGAAGCCAGTGGGAGTTTGGCCACTTACTTTAATGGGAGAAGGATTGGGCCATGGAGGTCAGAGCTGATAGCCCAAGTGCCAGATATTTTGAAACTAATGGCCCCTTAGAATGATTTCCAGTTGGTGTAAATCAGCTTGACTCCACTGGCTTCAAAGGAGCTTTGCCAGCTTACATTAGCTGTGGATCCAACCTTCTGTTTACTTACTGAATAGGATCATCATTAGGCATAACCATCATGGGAAACAGCACTTGAATCAAAGGAACTCATCCCAGAATGCTGCTGTCTCCCGTCATCTAGAGTAGCAGTGTGTCCTTGTCATGATGTAATGTTACACTTGTAACATACTATAGTAATAGGATTTCCTTGTACTAATACCACCTAGGTTTTATATAACGCTTTTATCATAGAATCATAGAAGATTAGGGTTGGAAGGGACCTCAGAGGTCATCTAGTCCAACCCCCTGCTCAAACCACTGATCTATCCCTCCCCCCCCCCCCATAATACAGCTATTTTACCCAAACAGGAGACACAAACTTTGGGGCAATTGTACAAATTTGCCAGATGCAAATATCAATTTCATCACTCAATGATTTCATGTCATACTTTGAACTTTGGGGTACAGATGTGGGTACCCGCATTAAAGACCCCCTAAGCTTATTTTTACCACCTTAAGTTAAAAACTTTAAGGCACAAATTTTATTTTGCCTTGAACAGTATGCTGCCACCACCAAGTGATTTAGACAAAGAATTAGGGAAAGGACCACTTGAAGTTTTATTTCCCCAAAATATTTCCGCAAGCCCTGCACCCGCTTTTTGGGGGAAGGCTTGAGAATAATATCCTCACCAATTGGTACAGGTGAACACAGACCCAAACCCTTGGATTTTAAGAACAATGAAAAATTACTTGGGTTTTTAAAAGAATTTTAATTAAAAAAAGGTAAAAAGAATTACTATCCTAATTTTATAGAATAACAAAAGATTTAAAAACACAGAGGATTTTTTTTTTTAGGTAAAATTTTAAAGTTACAAAAACAGGGATAAACTTTTTTTTTTTAAGCACAGGGAAAATTTACAAGTTAACACTCTTTTTTGCTATTACTTACTATTTTTGCAATATTAGATGTTTAGCTTAGAGATGCATTTTTTTTCCCCTGGTTTCTTGTTGACTTTGGAAGACAGACAAAAAATCTTTCCCCACAGACTTGAAAGTATTATTTCCCCTTATTGGTCCTTTTGGTTAGGTGCCACACAGGTTATCTGAGCTTTTTAACCCTTTACTGGGTAAAGAGGGATTTTATGCTACCCTCAGTTGTATGTTGGGGTGTGCTATAGACCACCGGGATCTGATTTGGATATGGATAGAGACCTCTTTAATGTCTTTAATGAAGTAAACACAAAGGGGAAATGTGTGATTATGGGAGACTTCAACTTCCCGGATATACACTGGAGGACGAGTGCTTGCAAGAATAATAGGGGTCAGATTTTTCTGGATGTGATAGCGGATGGATTTCTTCATCAAGTAGTTGAAGTACCTATGAGAGGGGGATGCCATTTTAGATTTGGTTTTGGTGAGCAGTGAGGACCTCGTAGAAGAAATGGTGGTAGGGGACAACCTTGGTTCGAGTGATCATGAGCTGATTCAGTTCAAACTAGATGGAAGGCTAAACGAATGTAGATCTGGGATTAGGGTTTTCGACTTCTCGAGGGCTAACTTTAAAGAGTTAAGGAAATTAGTTAGGGAAGTGGATTGGACGGAGGAACTTGTGGATTTAAATGCGGAGGAGGCCTGGAATTACTTTAAGTCGCAGCTGCGGAAATTGTCGGAAGCCTGCATCCCAAGGAAGGGGAAAAAAAACCATGGGCAGGAGTTGTAGGCCAAGCTGGATGAGCAAGCAACTCAGAGAGGGGATTAGGAAAAAGCAGAAAGCTTACAGGAAGTGGAAGAAAGGCGGGATTAGCAAGGGAAGCTACCTTGGTGAGGTCAGAACATGTAGGGATAAAGTGAGGAAGGCTAAAAGCCGCATTGAACTGGAACTTGCAAAGGGAATCAAAACCAATAGTAAAAGGTTCTACAGCCACATAAATAAGAAGAAAACAAAGAAAGAAGAAGAGGGGCCACTATACACTGAGGATGGAATGGAGGTTAAGGATAACCTAGGCATGGCCCAATATCTAAATAAGTACTTTGCCTCAGTTTTTAATAAGACTAGTGAGGAGTTTAGCGATGATGGAGGGATGATAAACGGGAATGTAGATATGGAGGTGGATATTACCGCAACTGAGGTAGAGGCCAAACTTGAACAGCTTAATGGGACAAAATCGGAGGGCCCGGACAATCTCCATCCGAGGATATAAAAGGAACTGGTGCGTGAAATTGTGAGCCCGTTAGCGAGAATTTTTAAGCAATCGATAAACTCGGGGGTTGTGCCGTACGACTGGAGAATTGCTAACGTAGTTCCTATTTTTAAGAAAGGGAATAAAAGTGATCCGGGTAATTATAGGCCTGTTAGCTTGACGTCTGTAGTATGTAAGGTCTTGGAAAAAATTTTAAGGGAGAAAGTAGTTAAGGACACAGAGGTCAATGGTAATTGGGACGAATTGCAACATGGATTTACTAAAGGTAGATCGTGCCAAACCAATCTGATCTCCTTCTTTGAGAAGATGACGGATTACTTAGATAAAGGAAATGCGGTAGATCTAATTTACCTCGATTTCAGTAAGGCGTTTGACACGGTTCCACATGGGGAACTGTTAGTTAAATTGGAAAAGATGGGGATGAATATGAAAGTTGTAAGGTGGATAAGGAACTGGTTAAAGGGGAGACTCCAGCAGGTAGTATTGAAGGGTGAACTGTCAGGCTGGAAGGAGGTTACTAGTGGAGTCCCTCAAGGATCGGTTTTGGGACCGATCTTATTTAACCTTTTTATTACTGACCTTGGCACAAAGAGCGGGAATGTGCTAATAAAGTTTGCGGATGACACAAAGCTGGGGGGTATTGCTAACACGGAGAAGGACAGGGATACTATTCAAGGAAGATCTGGACCACCTTGTAAACTGGAGTAATAGAAATAGGATGAAATACAATAGTGAAAAGTGCAAGGTCATGCACTTAGGGATTAATAATAAGAATTTTAGATATATGTTGGGGACGCATCAATTGGAAGCGACAGAGGAGGAGAAGGACCTTGGGGTATTGGTTGATAGCAGGATGACTATGAGCCGCCAATGTGATACGGCTGTTAAAAAAGCAAATGCGATTTTAGGATGCATCAGGCGAGGTATTTCCAGCAAGGATAAGGAGGTGTTAGTACCGTTATATAAGGCGCTGGTGAGACCCCATCTGGAATATTGTGTGCAGTTCTGGTGTCCCATGTTCAAGAAGGATGAATTCAAACTGGAACAGGTCCAGAGACGGGCTACTAGGATGATCCGAGGAATGGAAAACCTGCCTTATGACAGGAGACTCAAAGAGCTTGGCTTGTTTAGCCTGGCCAAAAGAAGGCTGCGGGGGGATATGCTTGCTCTATATAAATATATCAGGGGGGTTAACGTTAGGGAGGGAGAGGAATTATTTAAGTTTAGTACTAATGTAGGCACGAGGACGAATGGGTACAAACTGGATATTAGGAAGTTTAGACTTGAAATTAGACGAAGGTTTCTAACCATTAGGGGAGTGAAGTTCTGGAACAGCCTTCTGAGGGAAGTAGTGGGGGCAAAAGACTTATCTGGCTTTAAGACTAAGCTTGATAAGTTTATGGAGGGGATGTTATGATAGGATAGTTTAATTTGGGCAATTGATCTTGGATTATCACCAGATAAGTCTGCTCAGTGGTCTACGGGGAGATGTTGGATGGGATGGGAACTGAGTTACTGCAGAGAATTCCTCCTTGGGTGCTGGCTGATGAGTCTTGCCCACATGCTCAGGGTTTAGCTGATCGCCATATTTGGGGTCGGGAAGGAATTTTCCTCCAGGGTGGATTGGCAGGGGCCCTGGAGGTTTTTCACCTTCCCCTGCAGCGTGGGGCATGGGTCGCTTGCTGGTGGATTCTCTGCAGCTTGAGGTCTTCAAACCAATTTTGAGGATTTCAATAACTCAGTCCTGGGTTAGGGGTTGTTATAAAAGTGGATGGGTAGGGTTCTGTGGCCTGCCTTGTGCAGGAGGTCAGACTAGATGATCATATTGGTCCCTTCTGACCTATGAGTCTATGAGTCTATGTTTATGACACGCCCCCAAATTGTAGACCAGGGGTAGGCAACTTATGGCATGTGTGCCGAAGGCGGCACGCAAGCTGATTTTCAGTGGCACTCACACTGCCTGGGTCCTGACCACTGGTCTGGGGGGCTCTGCATTTTAATTTAATTTTAAATGAAGCTTCTTAAACATTTTAAAAACTTTATTTCCTTTACATACAACAATAGTTTAGTTATATATTATAGACTTATAGAAAGAGACCTTCTAAAAATGTTAAAATGTATTACCGGCACGCGAAACCTTAAAACCTTCTGAAAGGTTGCTGACCCTTGTTGTAGACAGTGCTGGACAGCCTGCTTTACACTGGCTGTGATTTTTTTTTTTTGGAGCTTTAGGAGAATGCAGAATTAATAAGGCACGTGCACCCTTAGATATACTATTGATTATGTAAAAACTAACTATTTTTTTACATTTTAAGGATGACTTTAACCAGTTGATTTTGGGAAACTTTATGGGAGAGTGCATTAGCCACTTTTTTAGAAGCTTTTGAAATGTGTTTCATTTTAAAATTAAAATTTTGAAGAGCTAAACTTTACCAAAGACATTTTTTGTTATTGTTTTTGATGGTATGAAGCCACTTTAGCGCAGCATGGTTGGTTTGCAGGTGGAAACACTGTTTTTAAACATATGGGCTTAGCTTTTTTAGCATATATACAATAGCATAATTTTTTTTTTCCTGATTGACCAGTGGCTTTTTCTTTTAAGGGAGTTTTTTGCTGAGAAACACAACAGGATGGAAATTTTGATTTTTTTTTTTTACATTAAAACTGCTTTTACACCATGCTTGGATGCATTTGTGGTTACTAGGAAAGGTTTGTTAAAATTTGGGGCCCTTAGCACAGGGTTAGACATGGGTGTTGCTTTAAGCTGCTTAAAGGCCTTTTGACGCTTTTTAGTTTATTGAACTGCATTTGGCTGGGTTTATTTGGTTAGATTTGTTAATGGAGCAGAAATTTGGCTGTCGTGTGGTACAAATCACCTGTAATATCTGGCCAAGCCTAAGAAGGAGCTGACCTATTTCTTTGACTTTGGGACAGGCCACTTTTGGATCGCAGTTACTTTGGCCTGTAGGGAGTTGATAGTTTTTTGACTCAGCTGGTGTTTAAGGTAAGTTATTTGGTTTAGGCCCATTTGACACTTTTTAGCCTTAACAGTTAGTTCTGCCTCTCTTATGCGCTTGAAGACTTTTTGCAGATGCTTTAGGTGTTTTGCCCATGAATTAGAAAAAATGGCCACATTATTAAGGTAGGTGACTGCAGATTTTTTTTTAATTTCGCTAGGAGACCATCTACAAGTCTTTGGAAGGTGGCGGGTGCATTTTGCAGCACAAAAGGGAGCACATGAAATTTATACGGCCCTGCATGGGTGATGAGGCTGACCTTTCCTTGGCGGGTTCATCTAGCGCTACTTGCCAGTACCCCTTGGTTAAGTCTATTCTAGAGATGAACTGGGCATGTCGGCACTGGATAGCTGTGTGGGCTAGTTACAGCATTTAGCTCATGGTAGTCCACGCAAAAGCCTATTTTTCCATTTGATTTGGGAACTAGAACCACTGGAGATGCCCGTGCCCATTTGTAGCATGTTTTAGATTTTTTGTTTCATAGCAGTTTTGGCTTGAGGAGACACCCGGTAGGGTGGGGTTCTAATTGGGTGAGCATTACCTGTGTCAATGGAGTGGTATGCCCATTCAGTCTGTCCTGGGGTGGCTGAGAACATTGGCACAAAGCTATTGCACAGCTCCTTGGTCTGCTGTCACTGCAGACATTCAAGGATTATTGAGAGGTTTACCTTTTTTACACCACCATTACTTTTTTTTTTTTTGGAGTAGTAGACACCTTTAGACCACTTAGCGTTATTTTCTTCCTGAGCTGTAAACTGGAAAACCTTTAATTCTTTGCAATAAAAGGGCTTTAGAGAATTAACATGGTATACCTTAGGCTTTAGGTTTCAGGTGGGGGATGCTATGAGATAGTTAACAGGTCCCAGGTGCTTTTGGATCGTGAATGGCCCTTTCCACAATGTTTTTATTTTATGGGCCTGGAGCACCTTTAAGACCATGACTTGGTTTCCTACTTTGAAGGAATGCTCCCTGGCATGTTTATTATACCAGGCCTTTTGCTTTTTTTGAGCATTTTTTAAGGTTTTTTTAGCAAGGGCTAAAGAGTTTTGGAGGGTGTTTTGTAGGTTGCTTACAAAGTTTCGAATGTTAGTTTTGGAGAAGACGTAAACCTCTCCCATTGCTGCTTTACCAACTGTAATGGCCTCTTAACCTTGCAGCCGTACACAAGTTTAAATAGTGAAAACCCTAAACTGAGATGTACTACAGCCTGGTAGGAAAGAGCAACTGTTGCAACATTAGGTCCCAATTATGGGACTGCTCATTTATGAATTTATGTATCATGGCCCCCAAAGTTCCATTAAACTTTTCCACCAGGCCATTTGTTGGATGGTGGTAAGGGGTGGCAACCAAGTGGTTCACCACATGAGCTTCCCATAGGTTTTTTATGGCCCCTGCCAGGAAATTAGTTCCCAAATCTGTAAGGATATCAGAGGGCCAACCTACCATGGCAAAAATGTTTGTTAATGCCTGGCACACACTTTTAGCCCCAGTGTTGCTTAAAGCTACTGCTTCTGGCCATTGGGTGGCAAAATTAATGAAAGTCAGTATGTCCTGGGTTTTTTGGGGTGTCTTATTTGGAAAACGACCCAAAATATTTACTGCTACTTGCTGAAATGGAACCTTAATTATGGGGAGTGACTGAAGAGGTGCCTTGACCTGGTCTTGAGGTTTTTAACCTTTTGGCACACCTCAAGACCGGACACAAGTAGAAATGTTCTTGCCCATTTCCTCCCAGTGGAAGAACTTTCCCAAACGGTTTTTGGTCCTGTTTACCCCAGCATGGCAACTAGGATGATCATGGGCTGAGCTCAAGAGCTTTACCCAGTACTTAGTTGGAACTACCAACTGTCTGAGGATGCCAGTCCTCCTTGTGCCCACCAGAAAGAAAGAGGGTTTTTTATTTATTTATTTATTTATTTACACACAACAAACCAGGATCAGTTAGAGCTGAGAGGCAGTGGGTTGCTTTGTGCCACCGCCCAAGCTTCCTGGATTCTGTTATTTGCTACTTGCTTAGCCTGGAACTGTTTTCTTGATGCTGGAGACATCAGTTCCTTATTGAATTGTGGAGTTGGGCTTGGTTCCTTTGGACGTGATGTAGATGATGGGGCTGTTCTTGTTGACTGTGAACTGCTGTTTGCTGGCACGCTATGTTGTATTTTAGGCTTCTGCTGAGTGTTTTGCTTAGGTTTATTTTCTGCTGCCAGTGCAAGCTTGTTGGTGCCCTCTGGCATTGGAGTTGTAGATGGGGTTGCAAGCGCTGGATTCAGTGCTGGCAATGGTTTTGGTGCTCGTTGCTCTGCCAGTTCCGGCTCCGGGACTGGCTTGGTCTGGGTCTCTGTGGCTGGATCTACTACTGTTGTTGCAGACGTTGGCATGGGGTTCGGTTCTATCACCTCAGTCTGGGTTTTTGGTAACACAGACTGGGCCCTTGTAGAAGGCGCAGGAATGGAGCTAGGTATAAAGGTTTGCTTAGCCTGGCTGCGATGACCATTCCCACCCTCTTGGCTAGCTTTACATGGTTGGCTAAGTCTTCCCCCAGCAGCATGGGAATGGGATAATGATTATAGACTGCAAAAGTTCACATTTCTGATCAGCTCTTGTACTGGACAGGCAACTTGGCTGTAGGCAAGGCAAAAAATGTTGACTTGAAGGGTTTAATCGTCACTTGGATTTTTGGGTCGATGAATTTGGGGTCCACTAAGGATTGGTATGGATAGCTGACACCTGTGCTTCAGTGTTCCTCCATGCTGTAACCTTTTTCCCACCCACACTCACAGTTTTCCTTTGCTTTGAGGGTATTTGGGAGGCATTTGGGCCTGAGGACCTTTGGTGTGACCTCGGTGTAATAACCTGTAATTTGTTGGGGTTCTTGGAGCAGTTGGCCTTTACATGCTCGTTACATTTAAAACATCACCCAGCTGACTGGTCACTGGGGTGAGGTGGGTTGCTGGAGAATGATGTGGTGGGACAATAAGGTGTCTGGGGGTTTTGCGGGGATGTAGTTGGGGCCTTGGGTTGACCCCGGTGGTATGGTGTGGTCTTGGGATGTCCCTTTTGGTATCTGCCCAAACTGCGACCAGGGTTGTTCCCCTCTACCACCTCCACCGGTTTGGTTTTGATTTTCCTGCCTCTTTGGTGGTCTGGGACTGCTCATATTGATCAGCATAAGCAGCAAGACCTTCTGCTGAGTCCATTGTCTTATCCCATAACCACTGTTTTATATTATTATGGGTCATAGTTAGGAACTGCTTCTGTACAACCAAACTACACATTCCTTCAAAGCTAATTACATCCCTTCCTTTGACCCATTTATTTAACAGATCCTTCATCTGGTTTACATAAGCCACATTACTTAGTCCAGCCCCTCTTTAAAGGGCTCTAAATTTTACTCTGTAAGTTTCAGGGGTCATTTGAAATTGTTGTAAAACCAAATCCTTAAATTTACCACAGTCAGAAGCGTTATCAATAGGCATTGTGACAAAGTTCCTCCTCTACCTTGGTGGGTCCTGCGCTTATTGGCAGGTCAGCTCACCTCAGTGATCTTCCCCACAGTCTGGATCAGCTCCTCCTGTGTCTGATCAGGAGTTGGGAGGTTTGGGGGGAACCCGGGCCCACCCTCTACTCCGGGTTCCAGCCCAGGGCCCTGTGGATTGCAGCTGTCTATAGTGCCTCTTGTAACAGCTGCATGACAGCTACAACTCCCTGGGCTACTTCCCCATGGCCTCCTCCAAACACCTTCTTTATCCTCACCACAGGACCTTCCTCCTGGTGTCTGGTAACACTTGTACCCCGTAGTCCTCCAGCAGCACACCCTCTCACTCTCAGCTCCTTGTGCCTCTTGCTCCCAGCTCCTCACACGCACTTCCTCTCCTTTGGCTCCCCCCTGCCTGAATGGAGTGAGCTCCTTTTTAAACCCAGGTGTCCTGATTAGCCTGCCTTGATTGGCTGCAGGTGATCTAATCAGCCTGTCTGCCTTAATTGGTTCTACCAAGTTCCTGATTACTCTAGTGCAGCCCCTGCTCTGGTCCCTCAGGGAGCAGAAGCCTGCTTCTCCTGGGGCCAGAGATCTCTCTTCTGCCACTCTGCTGTAGAGGAAGGAGGGAGAGGGCTGCTGCTGCTGCTGCTGTTCCTGCTGGGCGCTGGGCCCTCGCTGCTGCTGTTTCTGCTGCTGTTCCTGCTGCTTCCCTGGCTGGGCTAGACACCACCACCTACCCCTCTCTGTGCTGTCTGTTTGCTGGCTGGCTGGTGGTTCCCCCCCACCTCAGTTACTGCTGTTATTCCACCTACAGCCCCTTGGGGGGGGGGTGCTGGCCTGCTTCCCAGAGAGGAGGGGAGTGAGGGACCCCGGCTCTTGTTGCTGAGGACACCACCATCTGAGCAGGGTCCCTCCTGCCTGGACACCAGACCACCACCACCTGGAGCTGATGGGGCTACTGTGGCTGTTGCTGGGGAGCTGTTGGTGCCCGGAGGAGGAGAGGAAGGAGAAGAGGACCGCCTGCTGCTGGAGACAGTATGAAGACCACTGTGGAGGGGGCTTTTCTGGACTGAGTCTTTTTCAAACTGTGCTCTTGTGGTGGGGTTTGGACTGTGTCTGCTGGGGCACCGGGGGTGTGGCATGGAGCCTGCCCCCAGTCCATCCGTGTCCCCCTTTGCCCCCACCACCATCGTTGCCCCCTCCACCACCCCCGCTGGCTGTTTTCCTTCTGCTTTGGACTCCTGCCTCTGGGTCTGAGCTGCTCGCCTGGCTCACCACGCCCACTTCCACCATTTGGGCCTGCAGCAGCAGCAGCCAACCATTGACTTTTTGGCACAAGTGCCTGTGGGTGCACCACCTCCCCCCTCCTCCTGGACTGATCCCCTCCCCTCTGCCACATTTGTCCACCCCACCTATTTCCCTCTGCTGCCTGATAGTTCTGCCCCAGCCCTGTCGCTGTCCCCGTGGTCCCTCTACTCCAATCTCAGCTCGCCCTTTCCCCCCACCCTGTGCTACCCCAGCCCTGATCGGTTCCCCCTCATGCGCCCATGCCCCCTCTCAGGCGCTTGTGCCCTTCCCCATTTGGTTTCCCCTTGTTCACTGCACTCCCCCCTCTGCCGTTGCCCCCCCGCTCCCCTAGTGCAACTGGAGGCGCTGGAACCCCCCTCTGCGTTGGTGCCCTGCACCAATCCCACCCGTAGTCCTTGGTTGCTCCCTACGCCCCTTTAACCTTCCCCTTCTGGCGCCCTCCTCCCCTGCCTGCAGCCTAGCGGGGAGGGGTGGCCGCCTCCTCTCCTTCCCCTCCCCTCGCTGTTTGTCCCCCTCCCCGCTCTCGTTATGGCAGGGGATGCGGCGGGGGAGACCCCTCGCGATGCTCCCACTACCCCTCCTCCACCTGCCCCCGTGTCCACTGCCCAAGCCTCTACCTCGACCGCCGCTGCTGATCCACCTACCACCGCCCCTGCTGGGGCACTGACGGCGGCGAGTACTGGGGAGACCTCCGTTGTTGCCACGTCTCTCGCCCCTTCTGATTCGGGGGGAGCCCCCCCAGCCGGTGGGAAGGGTCGGGGTGGGAAGAAGGATAAGGGCCCCGCTAGAAAGGCCAGGCCCTCCATGGCGGAGACTGCCCCCGTTGCCGCAGCCCTGCTACTGGCTGCGGCGTCCCTCCCCGCTGTTCCCTCCACCAGCTCTGCAGGTGTCCCTCCCCCGGCCCCCAGGGCGTACGCCCAGGTGGCGGCGGCCCCCCCGCCTGCCGCTGCTCCTCCGCCCGCTGCTTCCGCCAACATCTACAGCGGCCGGGGCCCCTTTCCCACTTTGACCAGGAAGCACGGCGTCCGTTGCCTCCTGGTGCCCGCCTCGCCCCACGTGGAGACCTACGTGCGGGCGTTGGCCAGGGTAGTGGGGCCCACGGCCATTGTGGCGGCCTCCAAAATGTACGGGAAGGTGGTCTTCTTCCTGGCATCGGAGGCTGCCGCCCAGGAGGCGGTAGAGACGGGCCTGGCGGTGGGGGGCGTGTTCGTCCCCCTGGAGCAGTTAGAAGACCTGGGGGTCCGCTTGATCTTGACCTCCGTCCCTCCCTTCCTGCCCAATGCCGCCCTGCTGCCCGCCCTTTCTGCCCTGGGACGCCCCATCTCTGTCATCAGCCCTCTCCCCTTGGGCTGCAAGGACCCCGCCCTCCGTCATGTTCTCTCGTTCCGCCGGCAAGTGCAGCTTCAACTGCCGCCGGCGGCGTGTGGCGGAGAGGCGCTCGAGGGGTCCTTTCTGGTCCCTTACCAGGGAGCCCACTACCAGGTGCATTACTCAACGGGGGAGGCCCGGTGCTACCTCTGCCGGGCGATGGGGCACGTCCGGAGGGACTGTCCCTTGGCCCAGCACGGAGGAGCGTCCGGGACCCCCGAGCCCCGGCAAGGCGCCGGCCCTGTCATCACCGGTCCCCCTAGCTGCCCGGCACCCGAAGCTGCCCCTCCTCCTCCTTCTCAGTCCACCTCTGTGGAGGAGGGTGTGGCGGGGCTACCGCCGGCCGTGGGAGAGGGCTTGTCCCAGGGGGAATCCTCCCCGGTTGCTGCTGTCCCACCACTGCCTCCTCGAGTCCCTGAGCCATTGCCCTTGCCCCCCGAGCCGACCCCTGTTAGCCAGCCCCCGGATGATGCCATGGAGGGCTGGTCCTTAGTGCAGGGGAAGCGGGGCAAGCGGAAGGCTCGAGTTTCTTTACATACTTCGGATTCGGAGGCCCCCCGGAAGAGCAGGAAGGGGGGCGCCGATGTCGAGTCTCCCGCCTTGTCCCCTGATGACTCCCAGTTTGTGGTGCCGGCTGGGGATGCCGTGGCAGCACCGGAAGGTGACACCGCCCCTCCTCCGGGGTCCCTTCCCGTGGATGCCCCCGAGGGAGCCTCTCTCGCCCCCTTCCCACTTGGCGCCTCTGAGAGCGCCGCGGTGGGTATCGCCTCGGGTGCTGGCGGGGAGGGCCCTGGGGTGGTGGACTGTGATCTCCCTCCCATCTACGCAGAAATCGAGGCCCTGGGTTTGACCCCGGTCACGCAGGGGGAGGACGACCCTCTGCTGGCGGGCCTCGATCTGGGCGACCTCACTACATCCCCCCTGTCCCTGGGTTCCCTTCCCCTACCCGCTGTTTCTGCTCCCACCTCTGAGGGTCCCCTGGAATCTTCCCTCGACTCGGCTGCGGGTGGCACTCTGTTGGCAGCTGCCGAGCCCCTTGGGGCGACGGCCAGTGCCCCACTGCCGAGACCCGCTCCCCAGGGGGTGTCCCTCTTGGGTGTAGAGGACCCGCCCTCCTTCCTCAGCGGGGACCCCATTGACCACCATCTCTCTCTGGGTGCCGAGGCTGCCGCACGTGCCACAGTGGCTGAGCCCGGCATCGTTAGGGGTCCCCTGCCCACTTCCCAGATCCTTGAGCCTGGCCAGGAGGAGCCACCTTCTGGCGTCTCACCTATGGAGGCTCCGGATCCTGCCTCTACCTCCTTCCCGGATTCTCTCCCTGATCCCCGCCCTACTTCTGTTGGCTCTGTCCTTGTCCCCCCCACTTCCTGTGATGCCAGTGCCGCCCCTGGCAATACCTCCCAGGGAGCGGGTTCACTAGTTCTTTCCTGTCCCGACCCCCCAAGGGCTGCTGTTCTCCTTCCACTGCCCCTTCTTGAATCTGAGAGCGGGGCGGGTCGTGTGGCGTCGGTCCATCTGCTGCCACGTTGGGGATCTGCCCCCTGCCTACCCGCCTTGGTGGTCCACGGGGCTGTGACAGGGGCCCCACTGGGGGCCAGTCAGCGATCAGTGACCCCACCCCCCCATGCGCTGAGGGAGGAGCTGCGGGAGTTCCTTGAGGACGTCCGTGGCTCCCGGAACAAAGTCCATCTTGCGCTCCAGCGGTGGGGGGATTTCCATCAGGTCCTCCGGGCCGCGAGGGCCCTCATGGGGGAGGGTAGGAGGACCGGGAAGCAGGCCGCCGCGGCCTACCGGCGGGTCCGTGTCTTCCGTGACTCCTTACTCACCTTCGGGGTTGGTCACGGATTGCTGCGCGGCCTGCCGGAGGCCATGGGCGTGTCTGCCAGCGAGGATCCCCCCCAGCCCTCCTCATGGCGCCGATCATCCTTGCCACCTTAAACACCCGAGGCTGTAGGATGGGTCTCCGCAGGAGCCAGGTGCTCTCCTTCCTCCGGGAGGGGGGGTACTCTGTGGTTTTCCTGCAGGAGACCCATACAGATCCGGCCGCTGAAGCTAGCTGGCGGCTGGAGTGGGGGGACGGGGCCTACTTTAGCCACTTCTCTGTCTGCGCGGCTGGAGTGGCGACCCTGTTCTCCCCCGACCTACGGCACGAGGTGCTAGGGGTCGCCGAGGCTGTGCCGGGTCGCCTGCTGCACCTCCGGGTCCGCATGGAGGGGCTTGTGGTTCATCTCGTCAACGTTTACGCCCTGACATCGGCCCCGGAGAGGCTACGTTTTTATCAGCAGGCATCCGCCTTCCTCGGCTCCCTGGACCCTCGTGAGTGCCTGGTCCTGGGAGGGGATTTTAACACCACCCTCGAGGAACGGGACCGCTCAGGGACCGAGCAGTGCCCGGCAGCTGCGGACGTCCTCCGGGAGATTGTCGACCGCCACTCCCTGGTGGACGTCTGGCGCGACCACCACCCAGATGACGTCTCGACGTTCACCTTCGTCCGGGTGGAGGCCCATCGGTCGTGCCACTCCCGGCTGGACCGTATTTACCTGTCACGTTTCCACCTTTCACGGGCCCACTCCTCCAGCGTTCGGCCGGCCCCCTTTTCAGATCACCACCTTGCCACCGTGACGGCCTCTCTCTGCGCGGAGCGGCCGGGGCCGGCCTATTGGCACTTTAATAATAGTTTGCTGGAGGATGCGGGCTTCGTGGCGTCCTTCCGGGAGTTCTGGCTGGCCTGGCGAGGGCAGAGGCGTGCCTTTTCCTCGGCGCGGCGGTGGTGGGATCTGGGGAAGGTGCGCGCCCGGCTCTTCTGCCGTGACTACACTCGGGGTGCCAGCCGATGGAGGGATGCGGCGATAGGGCAGTTGGAGCGGGAGGTCTTGGAGCTGGAGAGGCGTCTGGCCGTCAACCCCGCGGATCCATCCCTCTGCGGAGCGTGCCAGGAGAAGCGGGAGGAGCTCCGGGCCCTCGAAGACCATCGGGCCCGGGGTGCTTTTGTTCGATCCCGCATCCACCTCCTTCAGGAAATGGATCGCGGCTCCCGCTTCTTCTACG
This sequence comes from Gopherus flavomarginatus, assembly GCF_025201925.1. Classification (NCBI taxonomy): domain Eukaryota; kingdom Metazoa; phylum Chordata; order Testudines; family Testudinidae; genus Gopherus; species Gopherus flavomarginatus. Next base: position 133,462,495 of record NC_066619.1, on the reverse strand, counting down.
CCCTGGAGAAAAGGAGGGGGGCCAAGAAGCACGTCACCTGCCTCCTGGCGGAGGACGGCACCCCCCTCACGGATCCGGCGGAGATGTGCCAGAGGGCCAGGGCCTTCTACGCCACTCTTTTCTCCCCGGATCCGACCGATCCTAACGCTTGCAGAGTGCTCTGGGACGGGCTCCCGACGGTCAGCACGGGCGACCGGGACCGGCTAGAGCTGCCTCTCACTCTGGCCGAGTTCTCGGATGCCCTCCGTCACATGCCCACCAATAAATCTCCGGGCTTGGACGGGCTGACCGTGGAGTTCTACCGCATGTTCTGGGACGTCCTCGGCCCAGACCTGGTCACTGTCTGGGCTGAGGCTTTGCATAGCGGGGTCCTCCCTCTCTCGTGCAGGCGAGCCGTGCTGGCCTTATTGCCGAAGAGGGGGGACCTCCGCGACTTACGGAATTGGCGTCCCGTCTCGCTCCTCAGCACGGACTACAAAATTGTTGCGAAGGCCATCTCGATGCGGCTAGGGTCCGTGCTGGCGGACGTGGTCCATCCAGACCAGACCTACACCGTCCCGGGCCGCACCATCTTTGATAACTTGTATCTGGTCCGGGATCTTCTGGAATTGGGGTGTAGGGATGGTCTGTCGTTCGCCCTCCTGTCCCTGGATCAGGAGAAGGCGTTCGACCGGATGGATCACGGGTATCTCCTGGGCACTCTGCGAGCGTTCGGCTTCGGACCCCTGTTTGTGGGTTTTCTGCAGGTGCTGTACGCTTCTGCGGAGTGTCTGGTCAGGCTCAACTGGACCCTGACCGAGCCGGTCAGCTTCGGGCGGGGAGTGCGGCAGGGGTGCCCCCTCTCGGGCCAGCTGTACGCTCTGGCGATCGAGCCCTTCCTCTGTCTCCTCCGCAAGAGGTTGACGGGGTTGGTGCTTCAGGAGCTGGGGCTGCGGCTGGTCCTGTCGGCATACGCTGACGATGTGCTCCTCGTGGTCCAGGACCCGGGCGACTTGGCGCGGGTGGAGGCTTGCCAGGCTGTGTACTCGGCAGCCTCCTCCTCCCGGGTCAACTGGGTCAATAGCTCTGGCCTGGTGGTCGGGGACGGGTGGCAGGCGAGCTCCCTCCCACCTGCGCTTCAAGCCATCCGGTGGAGCGCGGGTCCGCTGCTCTATCTCGGCGTTTACCTTTCTGCCACGCATCCGTCTCCGCCGGAGAACTGGCAGGATTTGCAGGGCAGGGTGACGGAGCGGCTCCGGAAATGGACAGGACTACTCCGGTGCCTCTCCCTTCGGGGGAGGGCACTGGTGCTTAATCAACTGGTCCTGTCCATGCTCTGGTACCGACTCAACACCCTGGTCCCGGCCCCGGGTTTCCTGGCCAACCTCCGGACGGTGATTCTGGAGTTCTTTTGGCCGGGGACGCACTGGGTCTCTGCAGGGGTCCTCCACCTGCCCCTGGAGGAGGGGGGGCAGGGCCTGAAGTGCTTACGCACTCAGGTCCATGTCTTCCGCCTCCAGGCCCTGCAGAGGCTCCTGTTTGGTGCGGGTAGTCCGGCGTGGAGCGTATTGGCGCACGCCTTCCTCCGCCGCTTCCGAGGGCTCCGATACGACCGGCAGCTCTTTTACCTCCATCCGAGAGGTCTTCCGCGAGACCTCTCTGGGCTGCCGGTCTTCTACCAAGACCTCCTCCGGACCTGGAAGCTCTTTTCAACGACCAGGTCCGTGGCGGCCACCGTGGGGGTTGACCTCCTCGCGGAGCCCCTGCTACACAATCCCCAGCTTCATGTGCAGGTGGCAGAGTCCCCCACGGTGTGCCAGAGGTTGGTCTCGGCAGGAGTCACCAGGGTCGGAGACCTCCTGGACTACGACCGGGGAGACTGGCTGGATCCCCTGACGCTCGCTCAGCGCATGGGGCTCTCCAGACCTCGTACTCCCCAGCGCATACTTCAGGAGGTGAAGGCCGCTTTACTGCCCGCTGCTCGGGCTTACCTCGACCGGGTCCTGCGAGAGGGCACGCCCCACCCACCCTCCACCCCAGGCCCCGTGGACATTTTTATCGGGCCCCTGCCCCGTGGACCCAATCGGCCCCCTCACCCTTTCACTGCCAGCCGGCTGCATGATCTGCAGCCGGTTTTGTTCCAGACCGCGCCACGGAAACATCTGTACTCACTCGTGCTCCATACCCTTCACTACCTCACACTCGCGTCCCGCCCCGATACCAAATGGCGGGACCTCCTGCCGCCTCTCGAGGGTGAGGAGCCCCGGTGGGCCAGCTTGTACTCCGCCCTGGTCCCGAGGCCCGCCGGGGATATCAGTTGGCGGCTCCTTCACGGAGCCCTGAGCACGGGCGTGTACTTGGCGCAGTTCACATCTGTCCCTAGCACCTGCCCTTTCTGTGGTGAGAAGGAGACCTTGGCGCACGTTTATTTGGAGTGCGCCAGGTTGCAGCCCCTGTTCCGGCTCCTCCTGAATATTTTCCTGCGTTTTTGGTTGCACTTTTCCCCTCACCTTTTTATCTACACGCTCCCCATCCGTGGCCCCACGAAGTCGCGGGATCTCCTTCTCAACCTCCTCTTGGCCCTGGCCAAACTGACCATCTACAACACCAGGGAGAGGCGGTTGGCCGACGGGATTTCCTGCGACTGTGGGGCCTATTTCCGTTCCTCCGTCTGCTCACGCATCCAGGCAGAGTTCCTCTGGGCGGCGTCCACTGGCTCCCTTGACGCCTTCGAGGAGCAGTGGGCGTTGTCCGGGGTTCTCTGCTCGGTGTCCCCATCGGGTTCCCTTCGTTTAGCCCTATGACCTCACTCCCGATCCTGTTTTTTTTCATTAGTTGTCCCCCGTAATTATTTGGTGTCCCAGACCTGTGGGTCCTCCCCTTAGGCTGGAGGGAGGCCCTTTAGAAGTGGGCGGGCTTCGCCCGCCCACCCCCGCTGGATGCCAATAGGACCAGTATATTTGCCCTCTACCAGACTCCTGTACCCCACTGGCCTGGGTCTGTCACAGCATCTTATTGAATATGTCCAGAGCCCTTTCAGTCAATTTTGCTAACAATGTGGTCATTTTGTGATTGTCAGGAATTGCATGGAGAGTGCAGTCTTTTAAAGGTGATGAAATATTCAGCAATATCGCTGGATTCATTATACTGTGGACATAGTCATTCCCATTTGTGGATTTTGGGGAAGTGGAGCCAGCGGGTGGAGGGTTTTGGTGTTTTGACTTCATTACAACCAGTTCATGCTTCTGGGTCTCCCTCTGGGCCTCCACAGCTCTCATGGGTAGTTTCCTCTGCCTCCACCCTGGCTTTTTCTGCCTCCATAGCTCTTTTGTGGACAGCTTCTTTCCTGGCTATCTGTTTATCATGTTCTTTTATTCTTTCCTCAGCTTCAAATCTCGCTAATTCCAGTTTTTTCTGGATGTCACTTTCTGTCATCCTAGCCTCTCTGTGTTTAACCTACCTTAACCTGAGAGCTAGAAAGAAAAGAAAAGAAAAAAACACTTATGATTCGCTTGCAGGAAGTTAACTACCCTGCCCTCAGGCAGAAAAAAAACCTCCAGCTGCTCACAGCTTCAAAAAACCTCTCTGCTTGTTAAGTAGTCAAAAAGGGGGGAGGGGCGAATTCTCCTTTTAAAATCCTACTGACCTTTTGGTTCAAAATGATCCCACCACGCTGCCACCATGTCAAGGTTCCTTCCCCACTCTGAACTCTGGGATACAGATGTGGAGACCCGCATGAAAGACCCCCAAGCTTAGTTTTACCAGCTTAAGTTAAAAATTTTCTCAAGGCACAAATTCCACCTTGAACAGTATGCTGCCACCACCAAGTGATTTAGACAAAGAATCAGCGAAAGGACCACTTGGAGTCCTATTCCTCCAAACTATTTCCCTAAGCCCTGCACCCCTTTCCTGGGGAAGGCTTGAGAATAATATCCTCACCAATTGGTACAGGTGAACACAGACCCAACCCCTTGGATCTTAAGAACAATGAAAAATCAGTTGGGTTCTTAAAAGAAGAATTGTAATTAAAGAAAAGGTAAAAAAATCACCTCTGTAAAATCAGGATGGTAAGCACTTTACAGAATAACAAAAGATTCAAAAACACAGAGGATTTTCCCTCTAGGGGAAATTTTAAAGTTACAAAAACAGGGATAAACCTCCCTCTTAGCACAGGGAAAATTTACAATCTAAAATAAAAGATAACCTAATGCATTTTTTTGCTATTACTATTTTTGCAATATTAGATGCTTAGCTTAGATATGGCTTAGGGAGATGTATTTTCCCTGCCCTGGTTCCTTGTTGACTCCGGAAGACACAGACAAAAAACCTTCCCCTACAGATTTGAAAGTGTCCTCTCCCCTTATTGGTCCTTTTGGTTAGATGCCACACAGGTTATCTGAGCTTCTTAACCCTTTACGGGTAAAAGAGGAATTAACCCTTTACAGGGTAAAGAGCGATTTTATGCTACCCTTAGCTGTATGTTTATGACACATATCAAGTTGTACCTGTGCTCTCAGGCTATGTCTACACTCGGAGCTAGGGGTGTAATTCCTCTGCTCATGTACACACATTTGTGATAGCTGTCATTGAGCAAGCATGAGTATACACAGCTGTGATGCCACAGTAGCACTGGTAGTGGCAGCGAAGGCACAGCTGAGCTAATGTAATTAATGCTTTTTTTGCCTCTGTTTTCACGAACAAGGTCAGGTCCCAGACTGCTGCACTGGGCAGCACAGCATGGGGAGGAGGTGACCAGCCCTCTGTGAAGAAAAAAGTGGTTCAGGACAATTTAGAAAAACTGGACGAACACAAGTCCATGTGGCTGGATGCGCTCCATCCGAGAGTGCTAAAGGAGTTGGCAGATGTGATTGCAGAGCCATTGGCCATTATCTTTGAAAACTCATGGTGATCAGGGGAGGTCCCAGGTGACTGGAAAAAGGCTACTGTAGTGCCCATCTTTAAAAAAGGAAAGGAGGAGGATCTGGGGAACTACAGGCCAGTCAGCCTCACTTCAGTCGCTGGAAAAATCATGGAGCAGGTCCTCAAGGAATCAATTCTGAAGCACTTAGAGGAGAGGAAAGTGATCAGGAACAGTCAGCATGGATTCACCAAGGGCAAGTCATGCCTGACTAACCTAATTGCCTTCTATGAGGAGATAACTGGGTCTGTGGATGAGGGGAAAGCAGTGGATGTGTTATTCCTTGACTTTAGCAAAGCTTTTGATACAGTCTCCCGCAGAATTCTTGCCAGCAAGTTAAAGTAGTATGGGCTGGATGAATGGACTATAACATGGATAGAAAGCTGGCTAGATTGTCAGGCTCAATGGGTAGTGATCAATGGCTCCATGTCTAGTTGGCAGCTGGTTTCAAGCGGAGTGCCCCAAGGGTCAGTCCTGGGGCCAGTTTTGTTCAATATCTTCATTAATGACCTGGAGGATGGTGTGGACTGCACCTTCAGCAAGTCTGCAGATGACACTAAGCTGGGAGGAGTGGTAGATATGCTGGAGGGTAGGGATAGGATACAGGGGGACCTTGACAAAATTAGAGGATTGGGCCAAAAGAAATCTGATGAGGTTCAACAAGGATATGTGCAGAGTCCTGCATTTAGGATGGAAGAATCCCATGCACTGCTACAGACTAGGGACTGAATGGCCAGGCAGCAGTTCTGTAGAAAAGGACCTAGGGGTTACAGTGGACAAGAAGCTGGATATGAGTCAACAGTGTGCCCTTGTTGCCAAGAAGGCTAACAGCATTTTGGGCTGTATAAGTAAGGGCATTGCCAGCAGATCGAGGGACGTGATCATTCCCCTCTATTCAACATTGGTGAGGTCTTATCTGGAGTACTGTGTCCAATTTTGGGCCCCTCACTACAAGGAGAATGTGGAAAAATTGGAAAGAGTCCAGCAGAGGACAACAAAAATGATTACGGGGCTGGAGCACATGACTTATGAGGAGAGGCTGAGGGAACTGGGATTGTTTAGTCTGTAGAAAGAAGAATGAGGGGGGATTTGGTAGCTGCTTTCAACTACCTGAAAAGGTGGTTCCAAAGAGGATGGAGCTCGGCTATTCTCAGTGGTGGCAGATGACAGAACAAGGAGTAATGGTCTCAAGTTACAGTGGGGAGGTTTAAGTAGGATATTAGGAAAAACTTTTTCATTAGGAGGGTGGTGAAGCACTGGAATGGGTTACCTAGGGAGGTGGTGGGATCTCCTTCCTTAGAGGTTTTTAAGGTCAGGCTTGACAAAGCCCTGGCTGGGATGATTTAATTAGGGATTGGTCCTGCTTTGAGCAGGAGGTTGGACTATTCTATTCTAATCAGTGTGAATAAGGGTTGCTGAGTTTGGCCAAAAACATCTATATATTGTGGGACTTTTTCTGTTACATAATGCAGCATCCTGTTTCTCCTGACACAGATTGTAAGACAGAGAGGTCCATCGTATCTTCAGGTCTGACCTCCGGTGTAACACAGGAAATACCTTTTAGGCATGATGAAATTCTATCTTCCAGTCAGGCATCCAGTCTTGATTTGAACCCTTTAGGAGAGGGAGATCCACCATATCCCTGGATAGTTTCTTCAAATCACCCACTGTTAAAAAATGGTGTCCTAAATGCATCACATGGCTTTCTCCCAGGGCTTCCCCACTGTGCCGCCCCTTCGTTTTTCTTTCTAATATTTTCATCAACAGCAGCTCAGTCCTATGCAGAACAAAATATTTGAGCTTAAAATCTTAAATCTGTTCCTCCTCCCTGGACTCTGGCACATATTTTCCAGCACTTGAATGTTATAAATAGGGGCAGATAGAGAGGAAAAATAGGAACATGTGAATTTTTAGTCCATTTAAATTAATCGGACTAAGAAAGCTTTCAGGTAGAGCAAAGTGGAAGAATGAGCGTTATTTTGCTTTAAAAACAGGGACTTGCTCCTCCTAAACAAGAACAGTTGATATGTAAGGCAGTCAGCTATTTAAATACCATCTTGGAATTGGCCAAGGAGCCGCTGAAATGCTAATGTCTTTTGTCAGGAGCCCTCTAAAATAGCTCTAGTTACCACTGGAACTTCCCAAATGCCAGGCTTCATCCGTGGCACATATTGTCTATATGAAGACACAGAGAAGTGGGCCTGATGTCTGAATAATATTGCCGCTTAAAGGCTCACAATTGGCATATGCAAACAGGTTCTGACAAGGCAATGATCAACATGCTCACTTGGCCAATTTCTCTCAGCCATACCAGAGCTATTCCATTGAAATCCATGAGGGCTGCATTGGTATAATCCTTATGGAAAAAATCCTGTGGAATTTAATAGGGACGAGACTAATAGGGCTCAGATTGAATAAAAATCACTCTGAGGGTCTCTAGACTGTCATAGAAAATTATCTCCTTTCTATAATCCTAATCCTTCATCCAGACCTGCTAGTGCACTCGTCTGCACCTGAATGGAATCCCACTGAAGTCAATGGGATTTTGCGTGAATGCTCAGCTGATCCAATGCCACATTGGGCCTATAAAACTGGGGGATTTTTGTTCATTTTTAAACCATCAGATAGATCAATAGAAGGGATATCGTTCAAGGATTGTTAAAAAAAAACGATAGAAAGGGTTGTCGTTTCCCATTAAATTCTAGAACTCTATTCCATGCTTATTTCCCCCCTCCTACAGTTCCTCACATCTTCTCGTCAATTGCTGGAAATGGGCCATTTTCATTACCACTACAGACAGTTCTTTTCCTCTCCTGCTGATAATAGCTCACCTTAATTGATTGCTCTCCTTATAGTGTGTATGGTAACACCCATTGTTTCATGTTCTGTGTGTATATATATCTTCCTACTGTATTTTCCACTGCATGCATCCGATGAAGTGAGCTGTAGCCCACGAAAGCTTATGCTCAAATAAACGTGTTAGTCTCTAAGGTGCCACAAGTACTTCTGTTCTTTTTGCAGATACAGACTAACACGGCTGCTACTCTGAAACCTATTTCAGAAGGGCAACTTAGAGCAGAATCTGGTCCATTGTCTCTCCAGGGGAAATTGATATGGGAAAAATAGATGATAGTGAAATGCATGTTTGCTGCTAAATGAGGTGGGCACTAACACTGAGCCATCCATTTTTATGCCAAACTCCTCATTGAAATCAATGGTGAACAGAGCTTTAAAATCAACCAGCATATCTGTCTGGTTGTTGAGACTTTCTGCTTTGCCTGTTGCATAGCAATGCAACAGACACATCCTAAGTGTGCGAAGTTGAATGTCAGACTTCTCTTCCTCATCATTTAAGAGCTTCTCTTGCTATAGGAACTTTGTCAGTTCCTGGTTCAGGGGAAAAAACAAAAGACAAAATGGTTTTTCCCAAATACCTCAGCTGAGATCATTAGCTGGTGTGCTTTGGCACTGCTCCACTGAAGTCTAAGTTGGTTTGCATTTCACTTTAGAAAAAAGAATAAGCATGAATTCTTCTTTGATCACATCAAAGGAAAGAATATATAGAAAGTTTAATAAAATTATATCTGTATGGGATTTGAGCTCACTATCTTTTACAGTACGCATCCGGCATCTGGGGACAAACTTTCCAGCAGCAGCTTTTCATTGTCTGATCATGGAGTTATATGTGCACAAGTCTGCATCTGTATATTCCCTTTTATGAAAATAGGTGTGGTAATTGTGTGCACTCAAGCTGCATGTGCACAATTAGAGACCGGGTTAAGGTCTGTTGAATATCTTCTCACACCTGCTACTTCCTCTCTATAGTACCACCTTCTAGGGAGAGAGATGGATAATACAAAACTAGCAATAGCCACGCAGTGTTTTTCACAACGGTAATTTTCAACAGCGGAGGGCTTCCATAGACTCAGACTAAGGTCAGAAGGGACCATTATGATCATCTAGTCTGACCTGCACAATGCAGGCCACAGAATCTCACCCACGCACTCCTGTAACAAACCCCTAACCTATGTCTGAGTTATTGAAGTCCTCAAATTCTGGTTTGAAGACCTCAAGCTGCAGCGAATCTTCCAGCAAGTGACCCGTGCCCCATACTGCAGAGGAAGGCCAAAAACCTCCAGGGCCTCTGCCAATCTGCCCTGGAGGAAAATTCCTTCTCGACCCCAAATATGGTGATCGGTTAAACCCTGAGCATGTGGGCAAGACTCACCAGCCAGAACCCAGGAAAGAATTCTCTGTAGTAACTCAGATCCCACCCCATCTAACATCTCATCACAGAACACTGGCCATACTTACTCCCAATATGGTTCCAGTTTTGAGAATTAGTTTTAAAACCCCAAAGACAAAAAACAATATTGACTAAGTGCTATTGTGGCGCGATGGGGTTCAACCAGACCAGGAAGGGGTTGTGTAACTTTGAGTACTTCTGTGTTGTGCAGCTTTGGCTCGGAGGCCTGACGCCGGCAGCCTGCTCAGAGCACAGTGACCTCACCCTGGCTTCCACCAGCCTGATCACTCCACGCAGGGTGATACTAACTGCCCCTCTGGCCCTGTGTCTACCCAAAACTGTCTCCCATGCAGTGCTCAGCCCTTCTCATGGTAGCCCTCACAAAACCTTATCACGTTTGCTTCTCCTTTAGACACACAGTACACAGCATCAGCCTGTTAGTTTGGCTGAGGATTTTACTCTTCAGTTTGAAACACTCCAATAAAACAAGATTAAGTTTATTAACAGAGGACAGATATTTAAATGATCCCAAGTAGAAGGAACTGGGATTGAAATGGTTACCAACAAAACTAAACTAACAAATATGCTTATGAGACTAAAACCTGACTTAGGAAACCAGAGTTCTTTTGTTCAAAGTAATTTTCTGACCACAGTCAATCTTCCAGCATGGCTGGCCAGTCCTTCGCCAGGATCCAACACATTGCAGGAGGAGCTAGGCTCCAGGGGGAGGTCACTGCTGTAAGCAGGCTGATGGTATTGGGGTTTGAGCCAAAGCTGCAAAGCACAGAAGCATCCAAGGTTACAGGGCACGCTGTGACAACCCCGAACTGAGAACCCCCAAAGCATCCCAGCTATAAGTGTGTGAAAAATGTTATGAAAATCAGACTGTTTATTTCGATAAAAATACAAAGTGTTGAAGAGAATATTGTCCATAAATGCCTCTATACACAACACCTACCCTGTTAAAATGATCTTTATTGTGTATTACATTGGTCAGGTCAATATTAATGCACAAAGAAAAAAGGTTGTAATAGTTAATATTGTCAGAACAAATGCCCCATTCCTTTCAGGCATGTATAGATAATAAAAGACAACGGTTCTTTTTGTGACTTGGAGTTGAGTCATTACAGTACTATGATTCTTTATAATTATGTATTAGATAGGCTTAATAGATTTTATAATTTTTCCTCAATGTACAGAGGCAAATTCCTCCATTGACTCAACTGGAGATGCACCAGTGATAAATTTGTCCCCTTGTCTTTAATATTAGTAAATCAGCAGCACCTCTCTCATTACTACATATAAAATATGTAGTAGGAAGGCTACAACTGGTTGGGGATTTTTTGTTGTTGTTGAGAAACACCGATTCAGCTAAACTAAAACTGTTTGTAAGAAAGGGTCTTGATGAATTTCCCATTTTGAATTTTTTTTTTGAAAAAAAGATTCAAAATTGTCATTCTATTCTGACATTTTCTGAATGAAAATGCTCCTATTTTGGGTTGAAACTTTTCACTGTAAAGTTTAAGTAAGTTAATTTGTTTAAAAATGTAAAAAAAAGGTCAAAAATCAAAACAAAAATGTTTCAAAATGATTGAAAGAAATTTCAGTTGACCCAATCTGATTATTTTATTTTATTTTATTTTATTTTGAGTTCACGAAGTATTTCAAGATTTCGACTTCTTGTCCTATTGCAGGAAAAATGTTCAAAATATCTCACAACTTTTTGCAGGACAGAAAAACTGTTTGCTGCCCAGCTTTACTTGGGAGACACTATGACTTTCCACATCGCAACACTGCTCTCCAGCCCTTTCTCTACCAATAGTCCTAATTCATGGAATTGCCCCCATTGACTTCAGTGAGACTGCTAACATGGGGAAGGATGGGGATCAAGCCCAGCTCCAGTCCATTACATCTTCCTCTCCCCTTAAGCCAGCATTGAGTACATCTCACTGCCTAATACACATTTCCAGGAGAATTGTACTAGGAAGGCTCACCATGATGGTGGGGAAACATACAATATGGCAGAACTGTTGAGGCTCTGAAAACCCAAATCGCGCTCTCTTCAGTGGGAGTTTTTCATCTGTCTTAACTCCATAGCAGGAGCAGAACTCGCAGGATTAGATAAGCCACAGTGAATGTAATTCACCCCACTGGAATGCTCCAACTATGGGGCTCAGAGTGAATTGGAACATAGGGAGTTCAAATTATAATATACAACACACACACACACACACACAGGGCACCCCAGAGCCGAGCTGCAAGCCCTTCACCCGTACAGATGTGCGGGTTACTCACTGTGCATGAACACAAATCCTCAGCTCCTCTTAGAATCATAGAAGATTAGGGTGGAAGAGACCTCAGGAGGTAATCTAGTCCAACCCCCTGCCCAAAGCAGGACCAACACCAACTAAATCATCCCAGCCAGGGCTCCGTCAAGCCAGGCCTTATAAACCTCCGATGATGGAGATTCCACCACTCCTTAGGTAACCCATTCCAGTGCTTCACCACCCTCCTAGTGAAAGTTTCCTAATATCCAACCTAGACCTCACCCACTGCAACTTGAGACCATTACTCCTTGTTCTGTCATCTGCCCCCAAGAACAGCTGAGTTCCATCCTCTTTGGAACCTCTCTTCAGGTAGTTGAAGGCTCTCCCATCACTTTTCTGCAGATTAAACAAGCCCAGTTCCCTCAGCCTCTCCTCGTAAATCATGTGCCCAGCCCCCTGATCATTTCCGTTGCCTTCTGCTGGACTCTCTCCAATTTGTGCACATCTCTTCTGTAGTGGGGGCCCAAAACTGGATGCAATACTCCAGTTGTGGCCTCACCAGTGCCGAACAGAGAGGAATAATCACTTCCCTCGATCTGCGGGCAATGCTCCTACTAACGCAGCGCAATATTCTGTTAGATTTCTTGGCAACAAGGGCACACTGCTGACTCATATCCCACTTCTCATCCACTGTAATCCCCAGGTCCTTTTCTGCAGAACTGTGCCTTAGCCTGTCAGACCCCAGCCTGTAGCAGTGCATAGGATTCTTCTGACCTAAGTGCAGGATTCTGCACTTGTCCTTGTTGAACCCCACCAGATTTCTTTTGGCCCAATCCTTCAACTTGTCTAGGTCACTCTGGACCCTATCCCTTCCAAAGTGGTCTAGTGAAGAGAGAAATTCAGCAACACAGAGCGTACATAGCCTGTTGATGCCTTGCACATCTTATCTGCAGAGTTTACAAAGTACACAGGACTTTGCACCAGCAGACAAATTTCACCCAACATGCTTTGCAGCAAAATGAATTAACCTATATACCAGAACCCTTTTTAGCTGCTCATTTCAGCAACGCCTGCTATCTCTTTTTTATGAGCAGCAAATACCAGAGACTTTTTAAAATCCCAAATATGTTAAAAATGTGAAACATATCTAATTCCAGAAAATAGTCAAGAAGTGCAAAGAATATAACCTTTAAAACAAAGAAGAGGTGGTTCTAAAGGACTCTGATGTCACAGTGATGGAGTCAGAGCAGAATGGAGAGAAAGGAAATGATGCAAAAAGAAAATACAAAACAAAAAAGTCTTTGCATTATATTATTCCTGTCTGTGCCATGGACTTCTTGTCTGACCTTGGACTGAGTCACTTCGCCAACTTACAGCTGCCCAGGCAAAGGTTTTTGGCAGATGGGAGGGAAAAAAAGGGAAAGGTGTAGGGACTTCCTTCTACCACTAGTATTTATGCACAGGGGGCAGCCACAATTTGGCTGCATTTGAGTGCCAAAGACATCTAAGGGATGCTGTATTAACGGTGCCAAAGAGGTGCCATGGGTTGGAGCAGCGGTTGGCAACCTTTCAGCAGTGGTGTGCCGAGTCTTTTTTCACTCTATTTTAAATCACTCTAATTTAAGGCTTCGTGTGCCGGTAATACATTTTAACGTATTTTAGAAGGTCTCTCTATAAGTCTATAACCAAACTACTGTTATATGTAAAGTAAACAAGGTTTTCAAAATGTTTCAAAAGCTTTATTTAAAATTACATTAAAATGCAGATCTCAGTAGTTTAGTGTGATCCTTGCCCTTGCTTTTCCTTGCTCAGTTTTCCGATGTCTGGTGGCATGTATTTGGATACTTTAAGCTGCACATAGGCTTCCGAGTGATCAGTTGTTAACCAGCTGGAACCCCAGATCAGCAGGTGAGGTGACTGGAGCTGGCGGCTGGTAGGGCTGAGTGGGGCCGGAGGCCTGGACCCTGTCTGGCAGGGGCCTGCGCTGGAACTCCAACCAGAAGCAAGGTGAGCAGGGCTGCAGCAGGGATCCAGCTGGCAAGTGGCCAGCAGCTGGAACCCCAGAGCAGCGGGGGGCTGAGTAGGTCAGCCCACCCAACTCTGGGGTTTCAGGGGTGGGCTGAGCATCTCCACTTGCCCCTGCTCTGGGGTTTCAGCCGCTGGCTCCTGCCAGCTGGGGTCTCAGCTTACCGCCAGCCTGGGGTTCCTTCACCCAGGCCAGAAGCAGGCACTGAGTGGGACCGGCGGTGGGACCCCAGCTGGCAAGGGGTCAGCAGTGGGAACCCCAGAGCAGCGCTCAGCCCACCCCGCTCTGGAGTTTCAGCCGCTAGCTCCTGCCAGCCGGGGTCTCAGCCCACTGCCAGCCTGGGGGAAGGAACCCCAGGCCGGCAGTGGGATCCCAGCTGGCAAGGAGCCAGCAGCAGGAACCCCAGAGTGTCTCTGCCTGCCCTGCGTGCCATCAAAAAACGGTTCGCATGCCACCTTTGGCACGTGTGCTGTAGGTTGCCAACCCCTGGTTGGAGGGATGGGAACATGCAGCTGGAGGACCTTGTTTTGGGGGCAACATGTTCCCAGATATATAGAAATGCCTGCCAGGGTATGCAGGGCAAGTAATGGAGCTAGACAACGTCTCTGTCTGCAGGCATAGTGCCTTCTACCACCACTGCACCTGGTCCTTCTCCCCATGATGGCTTCAGCTCTAGGAACCTCAGGCCTCAATCTTTCAAACTTATGCATTGCTTTACTTCAGTTGAACTACTAACATGCTTAGTATGTTTGCAGGATCAGGGCCTTCACATGGCCTTTACTGTCTCTGCAGCAAAGAATCCTGTGGCACCTTATAGACTAACAGACATTTTGGAGCATGAACTTTTGTGAGTGAATACCCACTTTGTCAGATGCATGTAGTGGAAATTTACATGGGCAGGTATATATAAGCAAGCTAGAGATAATGAGGTCAGTTCAATCAGGGAGGATGAGGCCCTGTTCTAGCAGTTGAGGTGTGAAAACCAAGGGAGGAGAAACTGGTTTTGTAGTTGGCAAGCCATTCATAGTCTCTGTTTAATCTTGAGCCCAGAGCGGTGCCACTGATCTGGAGATATATATTGTCATCAGATTTGAAATAGTTGTGTGTGAGGATAAAGGCACAGAGCTCAGTAGCCAGTTGTGCTGTGGCATCATCAGGGATACTGTTCCTGACAGCTTGTGTTCCATCTGTGTGGGATGTTTGTGTAGAGAGCCTCTACATGCATGGTGTTTTCTGGAAGGTCACTCATGCATTGTAGTTTCCTCAGGAAATCAGTGGTGTCACGGAGATAGATGGGAGTGCTGATGGCATAGGGTCTGAGCAGAGAGTCCACATATCCAGACAGTCCTTCAGTGAGAGTGCCAATGCCCGAGATGATGGGGCGTCCAGGATTTCCGGGTTTGTGGATCTTTGTGGATCTTGATGACAATATATATCTCCAGATCAGTAGCACCACTATGGGCACCCGCATGGCCCCATAATATGCCAATATTTTTATGGCTGACCTGGAACAACACTTCCTCAGCTCTTGTCCACTCACGCCTCTTCTCTACCTATGCTACATTGATGATATCTTCATCATCTGGACCCATGGGAAGGAGACTCTGGAAAAATTCCACCACAATTTCAACAGCTTCCACCCCACCATCAACCTCAGCCTGGACCAATCTACACGGGAGGTCCACTTCTTAGACACCACAGTGCAAATAAGTTATGGTCACATTAACACACCCTATACCGAAAACCTACCAACCGCTATGCCTACCTTCATGCCTGCAGCTTCCATCCCGGGCACATCACACGATCCATTGTCTACAGCCAAGCACTGAGATACAACCGCATCTGCTCTAACCCTTCAGACAGAGACCAACACCTACAAAACCTCCACCAAGCATTCTCAAAACTACAATACCCGCATGAGGAAATAAGGAAACAGATCAACAGAGCCAGATGTGTACCCAGAAGCCCCCTACTGCAAGACAAACCCAAGAAAGAAACCAACAGGACTCTACTGGCCATCACATACAGTCCCCAGCTAAAACCCCTCCAACGCATCATCAGGGATCTACAATCCATCCTGGACAATGATCCCACACAAATGATCCCACACTTTCACAGGCCTTGGGTGGCAGGCCAGTCCTCGCCCACAGACAACCTGCCAACCTGAAACATACTCTCACCAGTAACTGCACACCGCACCATAGTAACTCCAGCTCGAGAACCAATCCATGCAACAAACCTCGATGCCAACTCTGCCCACATATCTACACCAGCGACACCATCACAGGACCTAACCAGATCAGCCACACCATCACCGGTTCATTCACCTGCACGTCCACCAATGTAATATACGCCATCATATGCCAGCAATGCCCCTCTGCTATGTACATCGGCCAAACTGGACAGTCACTACGGAAAAGGATAAATGGACACAAATCAGATATTAGGAATGGCAATATACAAAAACCTGTAGGAGAACACTTCAACCTCCCTGGCCACACTATAGCAGACCTTAAAGTGGCCATCCTGCAGCAAAAAAACATCAGGACCAGACTTCAAAGAGAAACTGCTGAGCTTCAGTTCATCTGCAAATTTGACACCATCAGCTCAGGATTAAACAAAGATTGTGAATGGCTTGCCAACTACAAAACCAGTTTCTCCTCCCTTGGTTTTCACACCTCAACTGCTAGAACAGGGCCTCATCCTCCCTGATTGAACTAACCTCGTTATCTCTAGCTTGCTTCTTGCTTGCTTATATATACCTGCCCGTGTAAATTTCCACTACATGCATCTGACGAAGTGCGTATTCACCCACGAAAGCTCATGCTCCAAAATGTCTGTTAGTCTATAAGGTGCCACAGGATTCTTTGCTGCTTTTACAGATCCAGACTAACACGGCTACCCCTCTGATACTTTACTGTCTCTGTACCTCAGTTCCTCATGTTATACAATAACACCTAGCTCCTGAGGTCAATCTGAGGCTTAGTTCACTGAAGTTTGTAAAACTCTGAGATCCACAGAGGGGAAGGCGCTGTAGAAGGGCAAAGTGATTGTTTTGTTATGTAATAAACATTTTAAAAGAGATTATTATTGTCAAAAGACTGAGCCAAGAACATTGAGAAAAAGAATCCTAGAAAGGCAGAAAAAATATGGTGTGTTAGGGGAACAAAAGCCGTATCTACCCCCAAGGGAAGTGAGTAGAGATACAAATGACACACAGGAGGTTGAGGGAATAGGTGCAGTGTGGCTCAGGTACCAGAGCACAGAGCTTCATATCATAGACTAAATGGGCGGATTTCCAAAGAGAGTCAGGCACCCAACTTTGATCCAGGCCAATGGGAACTGGGAATCCGATTTCAATTTGTGCCTCTGAAAATCTTCCTTTCAATCGCTACAGGCAGCAAGATGTGGAGCCAGGAGTCACTGCAGCAGGGCCTTTCCTCCAGCTGGAGCCCCAGCATGCCCATATGGGCTTGTAAATATATGCTGGAAAAGCTCTAAGTAGAATGTTTGAGCAGTTACATTCTGTCTCATAAAGAAAACTCCTCACTGGAGAAATACAGGCTTCTAAAATGTGCATTTACACAATAGGCTCTAATGGCTTCACGCCACATGCACGAGCTGGCTCCCCTTACAAACTAGTACAATAAAAGAGGCCTGTACATACGTACTAAGGGCCAGATCCTCCAAGGTGCTGCGCACTATCAAATCATTGGGAGCAGAAGGTGGTCAACACCTTGGGATGCGTTCAGCATTAGAGCTTCAGTCAGATTTCCTAGGGCAGTGCTTCTCAAAGCCAGTCCGCTGCTTGTTCAGGGAAAGCCCCTGGCTGTTCGGGCCAGTTTGTTTACCTGCCACGTCTGCAGGTTCGGCTGATTGCAGCTCCCACTGGCCACGGTTTGCCGCTCCAGGCCAATGAAGGCTGCAGGAAGTGGCACGGGGCGAGGGATGTGCTGGCCACTCTTCCTGCAGCCCCCCTTGGCCTGGAGCACCGAACTGCGGCCAGTGGGAGCTGCGATCAGCCGAACCTGCGGACACGGCAGGTAAACAAACCAACCCAGACCGCCAGGTGCTTTCCCTGAACAAACGGCGGGCCAATTTTGGAAGCACTGCCCTAGGGGATTTGGATGGACACCCAATGAGAATTGGGTATTGAAATCCCTTAGATGTCTTTGAAAATCTCACCTTTAGTGTTCAGATTAAAAGCCCACTGACCTTTGGTATGTCTGAGGTCTTCAGTACAGCACAATGCCTAGACACTAAGGAGCGTAATTAAGAGGGAGATTTATCTTTTGCTTTGATTTTTATGCCTTTCATAGTTTTAAGACATCTTAAATATAATTTGATAACAGGGGACCAAATTCTTTGCTAGCATAACTATTAAAGTCAATGGGTCACACCAACAGAGAATGTAACCCTGGGCTTTTTTTGTGGTTTAGTACTGTCAAGGTTCCTCTCCCACTCTGAACTTTAGGGTACAGATGTGGGGACCTGCATGGACACTTCTAAGCTTAATTACTAGCTTAGATCTGGTAACACTGCCACCCATCCAGAAATTTCAGTGTCTGGAACACTTCCTGACCCCCCCAAAACCTTCCCCTCCCTGGGCAGCCTTGAGAGGCTCTCTCACCAAGTTCCTGGTGAACACCGATCCAACCCCTTGGATCTTAACACAAGGAGAATTTGACCATCCCCTCCTCCTTTCCCCCACCAATTCCTGGTGAGTCCGGATCCAATCCACTTGGATCTTAAAACAAGGAAAAATCAATCAGGTTCTTAAAAAAGAAAGCTTTTAATTAAAGAAAGGTAGGTAAAAATCATCTCTGTAAAATCAGGATGGAAAATACTTTACAGGGTAATCAGATTCATATAGCCCAGAGGAACCCCCTCTAGCCTTAGGTTCAAAGTTACAGCAAATAGAAGTAAAATCCTCTCAGCAAAAAGGAACATTTACAAGTTGAGAAAACAAAAATAAGACTAACATGCCTTGCCTGGCTGTTACTTACAAGTTTGAAACATGAGAGACTGATTCAGAAAGATTTGGAGAGCCTGGATGGACGTCTGGTCCCTCTTAGTCCCAAGAGTGAACAACCCCCTAAACAAAGAGCACAAAGACTTCCCTCCACCAAGATTTGAAAGTAACTTGTCCCCCCATTGGTCCTCTGGTCAGGTGTCTGCCAGGTTTACTGAGCTTCTTAACCCTTTACAGATAAAAGAGACATTAACCCTCAACTATCTGTTTATGACAAGTACTGTAATACCATTGATGAAAAGCCTGAGCAACTGTTGCAAGGATTTGCAGTGCAAGCTCTACAAAGAACTCGCAAACACTCTCAATGTTGTTCTGCAAACTACGATACTGAGGACCAATGTCAATGTTTTATATTTAAGTGTCCTACTTCTTATACTCTATATAAAAATAGTAAATTAATTTCTTGGATAGAAGAGGATTTTGAGAAGCTTTCAGCCAGAGAAGCTATTGCATATCTACAAATCAAGTTCAACTATACAGGCAAAAGACATCAGCAAGATACAGAAATATAGTTATCGTTTAGATTCTGCACAATGAACCATCTATCCTATTTTTCTGCAGGTTATGTATAGCTCTTTGGATAGACTGAAATGGGCAGCTCTTAATAGGGACCAGGAGGTCATAGTTCCATAGGACACGATGGCTTAGAGCTTTTCTCCAGTTTGAATCCAGACCAGGTAACAGATCCATCTCCCAGTGAATGTAAAGGCCCACACTGACTCCAATGGAAAACAGATTGGGCCCCAGCTTATTAGCAACTTAAAGTTGTTATAATCTGCAGGTTGTTCACGGGTCTATGTAAAAAGTTGATCACATTAGTCTAGTTTCCAGTGTTCAGATCTCAAAGCACAGTCACAATGGTCAGCAGTCAGCGCTGCCAACAGAGGCACCAAGAGTTGAATAGACAAGATGACTAACCTACCTTCAATCTCACCCTACAGATGATCCTTTCAGGTTGTTGTAAAGGCACATTATTGGGGCAGAAGCTTGCACTGTGGTTGCTGCTTACTTCATACATGTTTGTGGCTTGTTTGTGGTTAAAGGATTTTGTCTTGAGGCCTTGGTGCTGTGTAGCCAACAACCTTCATATTTCACTTCCAATTGGTCTTTCAAACATATCTGGTTTAAACCACTAGCCTCTTCCTCCTGCTCAGGAGTCAGATTCCACTGTGCAAGAGTGGCAGCAAAGAACCATGATGTTATACTGTCATGGTATAATCCCCACTCTGAACCTTAGGGTCCAAAAAGATGGGGTACCAGCATGAATTCCTCTAAGCTTAATTACCAGCTTAGAACCTGTAGCGCTGCCACCAACCAGGAATTACAGTGCCTGGTACACTCTGGTCCCCCCACAACCTTGCCCGGGCACCCCCAAGACCCAGACCCTCTGGATCTTAACACAAGGAAAGTAAAGCCTTTCCCTCACCATTGCCTCTCCCAGACTTCCCCTCCCTGGGTTACCCTGGAAGATCACTGATTCAAACCCCTTGAATCCTGAAACAGAGAGGAAAATGCACCTTCCCCCTCCTTCTCTCTTCCCCTCCCAGATTCTTCCTGAGAGAAAGTAATCCTGGCACAGAGAGAAATCAGCCTCTCTCTCCCTCTTCCCTCCTTTCTCCCCACCAATTCCCTGGTGAATCCAGACCCAGTCCCCTGGGGTCTCACCAAAATAAAAAAAAAATTAGGTTCTTAAACAAGAAAAGCTTTTAATTAAAGAGAGAAAAACAGTAAAAATGATCTTGTAAATTTAAGATGGAATAGGTACAGGGTCTTTCAGCTATAGACACTGGGAACACCCTCCCAGCCTAAGTATACAAGTACAAATTAAAATCCTTTCAGCCAAATACACATTTGAACTCCTCCCAGCCAAATACACATTTGCAAATAAAGAAAACAAACATAAGCCTAACTCGCTTTATCTACCTAGTACTTACTAGTCTGAACTTATAAGAGCCTGTATTGGAGAGAAACCTGATTGCACATCTGCTCCCTCTGAGCCCCCAGAGTGAACAACCACCAAAACTAACAGCACAGCACAGCACAAAAACTTCCCTCCCTCAAGATTTGAAAGTATCCTGTCCTCTGATTGGTCCTCTGGTCAGGTGACAGCCAGGCTTACTGAACTTGTTAACGTTTTACAGTCAAAGAGATATAAAGTACTTCTGTGCTATTAACTTTTCTTATCTGTTTATGACATATACGCTTGTGCATACTAATCTCAACTCCCAGGCACTGATTAAAACAATGTGAAATAAACTGATTGTGCTGGATTCAGATCCACACATTCTACTTTAGCATCAGATTAGGGTGAGAAGGAATATGGGCAGAATGATTTATAAAATACTAAGGGCGTGTCTAGATGGAGATAAAGCATGGGGCAAGCTGGAGCATGAGTCTACATCACCCAAGTTTGCTGCACACTAACTGGCCATACCTTGCTGCCATGCTCCATGGGGAGCTTTGACATAGTACTATAAATAAGCCTTAAGGATAAAAATACTCCATTATGTTCCTGGCAGTGATGCTCCATACACTTGTTTTTACTGTGGTGGTGGAGCTTTCCGCTGCCTAACGGTGTAGTTACTATCTTTGTTTTCATGCGTCACAGTATTTTTAAAATGAGAATGCAGTTAAAGCATTGTGTTTTTTAATTCAAGTCATCAATAATGTTGCCAATGTAATCAAAATTAGCTGGTCAGAAAACGATTGGTTTTTTTCTTGCAGAATATTTTGATATAACAAAAACAAAACATTTTCACTGAAATTTTTCACAAAACCTCAAATTTATGGCAAAAAAATCAAACCAAAATATTTAGTCTGAAACACAAATGTATTATTTGACAAAAGAAAAAAAATTTCCACAGAAAGCAGATAGTTCAATTAAAAAAAAATTTTTAACTGTAAAACAGCTTCACAATGAACAATTTTCTACCAGCCCTAATCAAAAGCATTCAATTTAATAGTAATTAGTGCGGGTTGAAAATACCAATTTTTCCATGATAAATTTTTTTAAAATTGGATTCCACCCTCTCCCCAAAAAGATGTGTGAGATTTGGGTTTTGGATGCAAAAAATCAAACCAAATAACTATTTTCTAAAGCTATATTTTGGTTCAGAAAAATCAGTATTTTTAAAAAGTTTTCAAAAACCAAAAAAGATATAGTTTTACTGAAAAAAATTTCAATTTTCAGTTTCGGGAAGGGGTTTGTTTGTTTATGTTTGGAGGGGAAAAAATCCAAAAAAAATTTTGTTTTGGTCAGAAATCCACTTTCAGTTGAAAAAAAGACGGTGAAAAATATTTGACAAGTTCTACTAATAATACTTCACATTTCTAATAGTACCTTTCATGTCAGGATCTGAAAGCATTTCACAAACAATTCATTAAGTTACACAACACCCCTGTGAGGTTAAAAAGGAATGGCACCCATTTTACAGATGAGAACAGAACAAAGATGTTGATGGCCTCATTTTTAGAAGTGCTGAGCACTTTCAACTTGCTCTAGCTTCAAGGAGTTATGTGATGCTGGCTAGCACTTTGCACAGGGATAAATTTCATTCCAAGCACATAATTTAAGCTGTTTTTCTGCTTCCTGTGTGTTAGTAAGCATGTCAAGCACAAATCCATTTTTTAAGTCATTTCAGCCTGATTCTTAACACCAGGGGGTAAAAAATTCAGCATGATGGAGGGGATTTTTGAAACACATCTTATTAACAATGTGATACGCTTGTTTGCATTCCTGCACATCACATTGAACATTTATCCCCAGAGGTCTTGCCCTGCTTGACCTCCTTAATTGTTGCTTTTCCTCATAATATTTTGATGTGTTCATTTCAGGAACATCTGCACAGACCAGATTCACATTAAATGAGAAGTGTAGCATCTTCATCTAGGTCAGTAGGGGTAAGATTGTGAGACGAGCATTAGGGTCCATGGTCTTAGTTTGTTTCTGATCACACCTGCTAGGTTCCTCCTCTTACATAGAGAGCACATGCTGCTACTGAAGTGAAACATGTCTATCGGCAATTTCACTTGCTGTTCATCTTTCTTTGTCCTCGTTCCTTGCATGCTTTCAACTTTTTTTCACTTTGGCCTGAACCTTGTTATCCTTATGTTCTGTATAGTTTGCATTCAAGGCGAGAGATTGTTCATACAGCAAATTGCAGTTTTGGCATGCCTGTTTCACCTAGCTTCGTATGGTAACTTCTCTCAGTAAGATGAGTAGCTTTGTTTGTTGTCTACTTTTTAGTGGCTATCTTGAGTGATCATATAGCGTTTATTCATATCTGCTAGATTCTTCATTCAATAAAACTTTCACTGTTTAATATGTGTGACTTATTCAAGAACAGGAGAGACAGACAACTTTTTTTTTTTTAATTCTAATGTCTTTCTGGTTTGTTCAGCTTATCAAAATTAGGGGACTTGTCTGGCAGTCTTTAGTCAAGGAAAAATACCCATTTGAGATCAACAGATGTTCAGTTTAAGTAAGAACTGGGCACCCAAATCTGACATTAGGTTTTATTTAGAGGGTTTCATTTAAAGAACTGGCCTGGAACCAAAACCCAAATACAAACATGTGAACTGAAGTTTGGATTTCACATTCAGAACCAGTATTGGTCTGGATCAGAACTCTGGGTCCTACATTTGTGTTGGTGAAATCAAAGCCTTGGGCTGTGAAACCCACCCCCAAAATTTTGAGGGAAGGAAACTTCCAAAATCTGGACCTGAATTTTGGGGTTCAGGCCAATCCCTGTATTTTTCCATGCATTGTCAGACTTCTAAGTCCAAACCCAGACCCCAAGAGAGTTCATGAGAAGTTATACCTACAAAGACATCAAATTCTACAAGGAGGATGGCAGAGCTATAAACTATAAGGTTGTAACTCAAAAGAAGAAATAAAACTAATTAGATAACAGTGGAAATGGATAGGAGTAGGAAAATGGAGGATGTATTAAATGTTGGTCTAAATGGTTTTTAAAAAGCTTATCTATGGTTAAAAAGTCATTGGATCACCTGCTATGCCTTCATGCATTTCCCACATAAGGGCAAGAAACTCTGCAGGTATCTGCTGATGGATTCACTGGTTCCTAAACTATGGCCCACGGAGCACTTGTTGGTGTGTCCACTGTGAGCTGGCAGATCATGTGGTGCTGGCTCTCTTCATTTCCAGCTGCTACATCACATTAGAGAGCACTACAAATACATTAAATACCATCCTAATAAATTGAAGCCACACAGCCTGAAAGCTAGTACAAAAACACAGCAGCCCATCTGCTCAGCACCACAGGTCTGTGAGAATACACCACCTCAGAACTCTCTTTTAGTTATTGGCTTGACATCTGAATACCAGTTCAAGGCCTCCCCTCTGCTGTTCAAAGTCTTTCACAGGATAGAATCTAGCTAGGTAAGAAAACCCTTCTCACTTGCAACCAATCTTCCACTGGAACAATGGAACTATTAGCCAATAAGGGGAGGCTTGTAAATTCAGAAGGTAAAGCTCTTGCAGGAGCAGGACCTAAACTATGGAACTCACTTCAGCAGGAAATGAGAGCAACCATGAAACTAAATGCTTTCAGAAGAAATGCAAAACTCCTTGGATATTGCTTCCCTCAATATTTCCTTCTCACAAGCAAACAAGAACCCTGTTGACCAAACTAATGATTTCCACAACCTGAGAAAGAAGATTTCTATTTTTAAATACTTGGAAGGCACATCGGTACTACAGGGATGGGGACTGTAAATATCAAATAGTAGTTCCACCAGCATCTTGAACAAAATTTGGCCTTTTTACAAAGAAATTCTCCTTGATTAACAAAATGTACCAAAGCGCATGGTGGTAAATTCTTCATAGTTACTTACCTGATTTTCAACCAACTACCATGAAAATCTATGCACTATTTCATTTTTGGAAGCCTTTTAAAAGTACAGTACCAAGTGCCACTGGAATTGGGTTTCCAACATTAAGAATTCCAGTATAAGTAATTGTTAGGTTTATGATTTAATGAACTGCTTCCCTGATCACACAACATTCTCTGAATTCATGATTCCCTCAAGCAAACAGGCTTGACTTTCTTTGCAAGATTGGCGGCTCATCTGATGGTCTCTCCGTAGAAGCTGTACACACATTAGACTTGGTGGAAGCAGAGAGCTAGGTTAGGATGCTGGTTGTGTTTCTGATATGCTGTTCCATGCAGACTACATTCTTCTAATATATTAGTGTTCACAAAAGCCACAAGATCCATTTTCAAAGCAAAACACAGGAATGGCAACATACTATTCTTGAGAATATTTGTGTGTTCCTTCTGTACGTCACTTTAAACAATTTACTCTCATGATTGTACTTACCTTTGGATGGGTGTCTCCTTGTTCTTGCTGTGGGTAGGCTTGCAATAACGGCCTTTGCCTGTATGTAGTGGCCATTTTACGAACAAATAATTCCAAGCATTTTGTTTCACATCACATCACATCTTCTGATTGTTGTTATGCTATTAAATGCTACTTTAGCTGCTGGGCATTTGTTTGGTTTGTTTAGAATCTAGTCAGAGGGATTTATTTTACTCTCCAGCTTCAAGTGTTGTTCATAAATGCTGAATTTGTATTTACATATTAGTAATGGACAAGACTCAGGGGTTCTATTTATGTATCATGGTGATGAATACAGTATAAAACCTAGATTATTCAGACCTACTTAACCTGGTAACAGAGGCTGGAATTCTTGAGAGATCACACATACGCTATTCCCACTAGTTTCTAGTTTTAGCCAAATTAGAAATAGCAGCTGTGGGCTTTCACTATTTCCACTTCAGTCCAAAAACTTAGTAGTACTGGAAAGAGTGCAAAAAGGAAACGTTTATAATCTTCAAAAAAGTATTTGGGTCCAAGTTTTGAACAATGGTTCTGTTTTGTTACATTTATGTGTATCACTTCACCCATGCCTTGATATTACTCTATAACTTTCTTCTATTGTCAATTTAGGCCTTGATTCTGTAATCTGATCCATGCAGGCAGATCCCTCTGCCCACACAGAACTTCAGAATTCAGTGGGGCTCCCAGGCAGATCAGAGCCTTAGTTTGTATTAGCAAAAGATACGTTTAAAGAAACAATCTGACGAATGAAAGACAGGAAAAAATTCATATATGGCACTTGTGCTGGATCTGGTTAATCAAGAATACTTTATCCTGTATCTAGCCAGCACAGCAATTATATTGAATACACTGTTTGATCTTGCAGAGAAAAATTTAGCAAAGGTATATTAGGGATGATAGCTAGAGAAGGGGATATTTACCTGAACCAATCCACACCTAAGAAGGATGGGATTTAGTTGAGTATTTATAATGCAAGTATCCCCAAATTAACTTTTCCAGGGTTGTTGCAAAAGTTACTTGACTACGACACAAGAAGATATCAGATCTGAAAGATTAACGAATGAAACGGATGATAAGTAAACTGAAAGACGTGCAGATAGACACCTTTTTATGTTAAAAACCAGAGCTGACAAATGTGAAAAAATCTTGAGTGTAGGAGTAATGTATGTTCTGCTGCTGTAGCTCTGGTATAAGTTTTTCCAAGAAACTGCAAAAACTTTGTCTTGTTATTCAGTATTATCAACACATCATAGTGCAGTTTTCACAGCAAGGGTCAGATTTTTCAGGCATGCTCTGCACCTACAATTATAGCTAGATTTTTCAAGAGTGCTCAGCATCCAGAACCTGAGAACAATGGGATCTCCTGGATATTGGGCATTTTTGGAGTGGCCAGATTTTCATTTAGGTGGAATGGAAGCTGTCGTATGCTGAGTTTTTAGAAATCTGTCCTGCAAGATCATTCTCTAAAGTATTTTAATATGAAGTAGTTTCAAAGTTCCTCTGGAATGGGAACACAATTTATTACGTTTTTCAAAAAGATTATACTGTATTTCCATTTGAAAGTAACATTACAGGCTTTGGATTTTTATGTTCTTATATTTGTCTAAAACATCTAAATAAGAATAGGAAAAACACAACTGTTTCCACTTATTTTATTAATAATGTAATTTTTATAAATCCACACTGAGTATAACACACCACATTTTCTGCTTCAAATTATTGTAAACAAAGATATTTTCACATATCCATTTGGGTTAAAAATAGTGATATTGGCCAGTATTTCACAGTAGTACAATATAGTTACCTGGGGGGAAAAAAGTGTCTCCAACCCAATGTACCAAGTCTAGTACTATGAAGTATTCAAACACTTGTTCACAATCTTAATACACCTCTTAGGGACTTAAGAGTTACCTGAAACTTTTACATGTGCAGGAAGTACTGCAGTTACTGGTGTCTCATTTTTAGCTCCCTGTTAACCAGGAAACTAGTAGTTACTTTTAATGGCATCCAAATACCCTTTTATAACCTAAAATCATATGGGTAATCAATATTCTGGTATGAGGTGATTCAATGCTCCTACCACTTATTACTGGAAAATAAACTAAGCCCCAAGGTTATAAGGCAAGAATCTTGACATTCTGTCCTTTAGGCACTAGACTCATAAGACTTTTGCCCAACGATGAGATGGATTTCATGTATTTGTTTCCACGTTGAAGTAGGTTGCTGTTTTAGTTAAAAAGACCTGAAATACATGGCCAGTTACCTGGACACTGCCTAAAATCTAAGGTTTACTATAAAGTTGGGGTTCTTATCTGAGAAGTGACTTGAAGTAGCATCATGGAATTCTAGCTGCATCTTTATTTCCCTATCAGAGGTTCTCAGTGCATAGGTGAAGAGGTTTTTTCTAGCTGCCAACCCTGAAAATACATCAAATAGATTCAGCATGCTCTCTCAGCTATGTTGGATGGGACTAACAGGAGGAAAAAGCAGTAAAAAAAATGTTGGCTACAAGAATGAGTATATATGAAAAGCTTTGTTGAATTAGGTGCCATATTTGCATATATCTGAACTCAGATTATCTCAAATTCAGAAGTGTACCTTGCAACAGGAATTTCATTTTCAGATTTTAGATCTGACCCCTGAGCTACTTGGATAACTGTTTACCCACAATCATTTTTCAGAGTTGAACTGCAATCTGAGGAGAAATGTACATTTTCTCTCCCCCTTGCCATTTTCACATGGAGGTAACTGGTTTAATTTAGCTACAGAAATGCTTCAAAAGTGCTCACTGTTAGACAAAAGTTAGGCTTGTGCAGACTGGTGTTGACGGAAGAAACACAGAAGAAAATAGTTTTGATGACAAAATGAATGACAGGCCAAATGAAAGATGTTGCATTTTGTGAGTGGCATCTCTGAAACACTAATTACATCTTCTAAAACTGAGAGACTTTCACTAAGGCAATAGCTGCTACAAATGAGTTACCAAACTGGTGTGCAACGTACGCAAGGAACAGAAGAGGCATTTCAGCAAAAGCTGATGGACAATTCCAGTGCATCTTACACTAGAAGTACTCCTACTCATTACGACCAGCAAGTAACTGCTCCACCAGTATGCTAGTACCAGGATAAGTGGTGGAACAGACAGGGCACAAGTATTTTTATTACCACATCGTATGACCCTAATCTAAACAGGGTTAAATGACAGAGGTATGAACACAGTTTTTGCACCAGTGCTATTGCCATTGGCGCAGCTTAACTGGTAGTAGCAAAATGATGGGAGATTTTAATAAAAACACTAGTGCAGAAAAGGTGAGTGTGCAGGAAGTAAAAAACATGTATTTATCCTACAATCAGGGAGAAGGTTAAGGTGATAAACATTTTGGGTTCGAAAAATGGATATTACTTGCAACATGTAATTCTGAGTTCCTTTCACAATGACGGTCTACCTTAGAAAGCAGGAGAAGATGATATTAGATATTTGGGATAAGATGCCATGCTAGAACACATCCAGTCACAGCAAAATGAAAATGGAAGAAACGCTAAAAACCATATGCTTCAATACAAATGCACATTAGCAATTTAATAACAGTAATATTACGTTACTATCTGATATACTGCGTACAGAACAGCAAACATATAAATCAAAAGTTTTCAGCTGACAGTATCAAAGTGGGTTAGCTAGATAAATGTTAGCAAATAGAAAATTTTCAGTACTAACTATAATATTTTTTTTAAAAAATGCAAGAGAATTTAGTCTTATTCTGGAAAGTAGAAAATGAAAAACATTTTCCAGTTTGTGACTAAGCAGAATCAAGATCAGTGCAACATGAATTATAGTAGTAATTCAGATATTTTTCTAGGGAACAAAGGCCTTAGTTTTGGCACATTTCCACAGTTTTGCAGTGCAAACTATTTACAGTGGTAATTTTTTATTCACATAATGTGAATGTTTGGTAAAATTTTACTCTAACTCCATTGCTCATTTGAACAAGACTTCAGGAGCTTTTCATACCTTGGAATATGCTACTGTGTATAAGTATCCATTTTATTCAGCTGAAAAACAAGAATCAAAACAGAAAAAACAGTCAGATCTGATTGCCTCATTTTGTTACTAACTTCAGGGTAAACTACATTTAAAAGTTAGTTTTTTATAAATATAAAAACAAAATCACAATAACTCTCTCATTTAATAAAATCATCATCACTATAAAAATCTCTTTTTAGTACCATTTAAGTTAGAAACGTCTACCATGATACACACATTCCCAGAATTTGAATTACAATTTACAAAATATACTTTAAAGGCTAACTACATTACAGTAGTACACAAAGCTGATCACTGCTGCCAGTCTGTCACATGTATTTCTTTTTTCCCATCATTTGAAATAGAAATGTTTTAAAGTGTTATGGCCACTTGTAACAAGATAATTTTTTTGGCCACTTATTCTGTTTTCTTTGCCTGTCTTTTCTTAATACTTTCACTAGCCTCTCCAGCAGAATGATTACAGACTGAAGAGGTCCCATTGGAAGATACTCTGGCCTCACCCTTTACTTTGGATGGAGTTTGTTGCCAACCAAAGAGCATACAGCCCAGCACAGACTCGAAAGGAGCAAATGGAGGAACTGCAGATTGTGTCAACATCATGGTTACCTGTAAAGAAAGTGGTCAAATGTAAGTTAGAAAGCCTTAGCTCTCCAAATTAAAAAGAAGAAGAATCAGCATATATGGGCTGGTGTGCACATAAAAGTACGCACTGAAATACCTAAACCAGTTTTAATTCACACTTTTGTTATTTCAGTACAAGTCTGTGTGTGGCCACTCCTCTAACAGAAGCTCCTATTTCAATTTTACATTAAACTCTCATCTGCTAAATCACACAGACCTGCACTGAAACAACAAAAGATACAAATGAAACTTATGTAGTTATTTTGGTGCAAGTTTATGTAGACCATCTCTAAGCTTTCAGCACTCTGAATTCCATATATCCCTAATTTGAAGACAGTGTTGTATTTCACGTTATAAATATAGGGCATTTCTAGCCTCTGGTGCAAATCTTTGTCCAAAATTACTTCTACTTTCAGTTGAAATGCAGTTAACAATCCTAAAGTGTAACACTGTTGCAAAAAAAGCTAACATTCTGAGGTGTATAAGCAGGACTGTTGTAAGCAAGACACGAGAAGTTATTCTTCTGCTTTACTCTGTGCTGATTAGGCCTCAACTGGAGTATTGTGTCCAGTTCTGGGCACCTTATCTCAGGAAAGATGTGGACAAATTGGAGAAAGTCCAGAGAAGAACAACACAAGTTATTACAGATCTAGAAAACATGACCTACGAGGGAAGATTAAAAAACTGGGTTTGTTTAGTCTACAGAAGAGAAGACAGAGAGGGAACATAAAAGTTTTCAAGTACATCAAATGTTGTTACAAGGAGGAGGGAGATAAATTGTTCTCCTTAACCTTTGAGGATAGGACAAGAAGCAAGGGGTTTAAATTGCAGCAAGGGCAGTTTAGGTTGGAGCCCCCTCCTGCACCCTAACCCCGTTATGAGCCCTCTGCTGCATCCTGCACTCCTCCTGCACTCCCAACCCCCTCCCCTGAGCTCCCCGCTGCACCCTGCACCCCAACCCACTGTACTGAGCCCCTTGCCACACCCTGCACCTCTCCTACATCCCAAACCCCTGCCATACTCCTCCTATACTCCAACCCCCGCTGAGCCCCCTGCTGCACCCCATACTCCTTCTGCACCCCAACCCCTTGCCCTAAGCCCCCTCCCACACTCCACACCCCTCCTCTGCCCCAACCCCTTGCCCTGAGCCCCTTCCTGTACATCACACTCCCTCCCACACCCCAACCTCCTGCCCCACCCCTATATTCATGGCCCTGCATGCAATTTCTGCACCCAGATGTGGCCCAGGCAAAAAAAATTTGTGCACCCTTAATCTAGATAATACTTAGCCCTGTCATGAGTGCAGAGGACCAGACTAGATGATCTCTTGAGGTCCCTTCCAGTCCTATGATTTTATTTCAACTTAGGTTTATTTGTTGTATTTCAGTCTAAGTGTACACACACAAAATAAAACTAAGCTTAAGAAAGATGAAACAGAAGCTCTCTGTAGATTTATCAAATGTATCTTGACCACTGAAATAAAGTATCTTTAAAAAAGTGACATGTATAAAACAAATACTCTAGAGCCTTGTCTAGACTTGAATTCTTAGTCATGTTGTGCGCTAATTGGCAACTAACGAATGTCTTAACTATTATGATTTTTAAATGCTAATACAGATTCTTCATAAATATTTGTTCCAGCATGAATATTAGTTCCTGGTTGTAGTTTTCATCCTAAGGTTCAGCCATTCCTCCCCTTCCTGCTCCCAACACTGTCACTGTGCCAGAGGCTATGGGGAATGAGGTTATGCTGGTTCTACACCACTGAAGACTCCAGGCACTGGGGTAAATCCCCAGAGGGGGCCTGTGGCTGAATTCCACTCCCTTTGCACTAGTTGAGCGGATCGGAAGGAAAGAATGAATCTGCCCTAGAGTGTTGTTTGTGGCCCCTTGACCTTCCATTGCCCCCCAGCTGTAAAGGTTGAACGTCACTGATTTAGGTAGACGTATCCTAAAAAACACCCCCACGTTAAAACAAACTTATTGGGAGAACTTCCTCCAGGACTAGGGTAAAAGGACCTGCTTAACAGACCCAATATGGTATTTATAACCCAACACTAAAGACTAGAGTAATACTCTGATTCTGAGAGAGGTTTCAGAAGTGTCTGGAAAGCAAGACACTATTTCATAAGTCTGTGGCAGACTTGCATGAACGGTGTCAGTTTAGCAGTACATTACAGTTACTAGCTGACTTCAAGCTCCTAACAAGTCACCAATGCAGAACTGTTGCCACAAAGTTGTGTGTCACTGTACTACAGGTTTTAGCAATACAGGGAGTCTGAGGCTAACTATCTCCTAACACCACACCCGTGGTATCCCGAGAATCTCTGATGTTTAGATGTTTTAACAAAAGATAAGTCTGGAGTATTAAAGATAAGGATTCCTTGCATTACTGTAGCAGCCAGGAGACCCAATATCTCAGTCAGATTTTAGAAACAATGTTTCTAGGGATGCCCTGGGGGAGGCAGGCAGTTCTTTTTAAACCCTCCTCCATAGTTCACCCATTTTTTAACATCTTCTCAAGAACAGAGGGGCCACCTTCAAGATTGTTACAGCTCAGATGATACTGAGATTCCAACTTTGCCTTTTTTAGGATTAACAGTCCTGAATATAGCCCAACTTTCCAGAAGGAGATAAATGCAGAATGGGATGAATTAGAGTTCAACCATAAGAAGATTAAAGGGAAGAACAATAATGTGCATATATCTCACATGTTGTACACACGCATGTGTGCGGATATACATATCCACACTTTTTATAAACAAAAGTGATCGTAAACACTTTTCACATTATTTTTCTCTTCTCCTTCACCATTATTTTCTATGTAGTTGAAAGACGTGTCCAAAACCACAAACTGTTTAAAAAAAACCAGCATGAAGACAAACAGAGCATGTTCTATTAACTTATAAATGTATCTGGTGACTAGAAACACGTGGCCTTTGGCTGCAGTTCCGTTTTGCTCCACATGTATTAACAGGCTGGCAAGGCAACCTGCTGTGTCTTAATTATATTTCTCTCTCAAATAATTTAGTAACTTGAAATATCAACTCCCTGTGCCTAACTTCTGAAATATTTTTTTAATACAACTAGCAAAGGTCACGATGCAGTTTCCTGTCGGTCCGCTTCACATATGGAAGAGTTACTTAAGGCTCATGGGGGTCAGATCTTCCACAAGTATTAGGGTAGCTCCACTGACTTCTATTGAGCTATGCCATTTTCACCAATTGAGTTTGACCAGACCTCTCCAGAAAGAGAAAACTGAAATTAGTATTCTGGTGGGGAATATAAAGACAAATATTCAACAACATTTATCTTGCTTTAGAAAGTACAGTGAGAAATACTGCTGTATTGCATATGTTTAAATAATTATACATTTCCAAATTCTTACCTTTGTGACCACTAGAAAGGTGGTATAAAAGAACATTAGGTTGTGTCTTGCTATCGGCAGGTTCTGGGCATGCTGCAATGTGAAGAGTACTGCACCTACCAGAGTCACTTTCACGGGGCTGGAAACCAAACAAAGTAAAGACAAGTGTGTGAATTTTCTCTCCTCCCACTCCTATGCTGATAGAAATTATGATCTGGAAAGTAATAGCATACAAATATAACTATAATATTTGCTTGGCTGAAAGTAAATGATAAAAAGCTTCTGGTAACAATATGGCAACATGTTTCATAGGCTAATTACATGTTTTGTTAAAAAAATGCTTCTCCTAGTTTTTAGTTTGCAAGCTTTCCATTTCTTAGATCTTCGTTCCTGAATTTAAAGAACTCCACCCAATTTGCCTTCTCCATACCATTATTTAATTTATATATCTGATATATCCCTTTATTAGTCACCTCTAAACTAAACTGTGCCAATATTTGCACTCAGTCTTCTTATGGAAGTTTTTGCCACGGCGCTAATCATTTTGAGGTACTTTCTTTCCCCTGAGGATTTTCAGCTTAATTTTACTGTAGTTACCATTACTTAGTGGTTCAACTTAACTTATTACTTCAGTCAACTCTTACATGGGACTGAGTTAAGAATAAGCTCTCCTCCTTGTGTGCTCAGAGCAAGCTGTTCTAAGAACCAAACATTTAAGGTGTCAAGAAACTGCCTGTCTAAATCTTATACCGCTGCGACATTTGACCACTTTATAGGAGACTGGAATTATCCATGATTACTGTTTATTAGACTTAGTTCCCTCTGTTCACCCTCAACTTTGAGCACTCAGTATCTTTCCCCTGATCAGGAAGCCAGTAGTATAACTCTACTTGTATACTTATATTCTTGTTATTTGGGATTTGTCAAGTTTCATTTCTTATCACACCTTTAATTAGATTAATGTATTTAGCATTACAACCAAAGGAGAACATTTGAAAAAAAATTGTCAAGCAAATTTTTAACCAAAATAATTTCAGGATGTGAGGACAGTGATCTGTGTCCAACACCTCTCTGTTCTGGCATATTGCAATCTCAGCTTTTATCCTTCATAAGATGATGCAATACAACATTTTTTAACATTTAAAACTCATTCTTCCTTCAGCTAGCACATTTTTAAAAAAAGAACATGACTGCAGTGTTTTAAACTAGCATAATTACTTGTTTCACTAAGTTTGAAGTATTTAGGTGCAGCTGACACCATAAGCCTCACAATCCTTCCTTTTGGAAATAGTTCTGCTCATAATTTTTGTATTTCTCTTCTGTCATTCTTTACTACCCAGGACAGTTACATGAAAACAGCATCTCTAAATGTTTATCACATCAAAAGTCATAATCCTGTTTCTTAAATAATCATTTCCACAGAAACCAGCTGGGAAGTCACATGGGAGGGCAAAGTGGGCCTTTTAAATCCCCTATGAGCTTGTCTCGCTTTACAACAGTAGTTTGTGGCCTGCCAGCCAGTTCCAATTCTTTCTTTTGCAGAAGCTAAACTGGGTGCTATGTAACACTCCCAATTTAGCTTTTGCGAGACAAAGAACTGAAAGCTGAAACTCAAGTAGCATCTTCTATCTTGCAATGCACCTGAGGCATGTGTTGATGTGTTTTAATGCTATACATTTAACAGATCGGTTGAAAGTGTATTCAGAAGAGTGCAACCGGTTTTTTTGTTTTTTGTTTTTTTTTAAATAAAGTATTTAGTGTTGGTGGAATATATCTACTAGACTGACAGACCTAAAGTCATCTAACTACCTTCAGAATATGTACCAGCACTCACATAACCCTGCCACAATGTGCTTCATTTCTGACTTGGATGAACCACAGGTCTGGAAGAGAAGGTTAATTTTTCTTGCCCATTCAAATGATTGTCCTCTCTACACAAGTAGCTAACATGTTTACCACTTAGTTCCAATTCTGTGGCGATTTTGTAGTGGAGATAATTATTCATGAGGAAATCATTTGAGACTAACAACTCATTGCACGTAGGTCAGGCCAGCCAACACATAGTAAAGATTTGGTCCCACTTACTTTGAATTTATAAGCAGTCTACTAGCACCTGTTTTTAACGCTGCATCAAGAAAATTACTCATGTAGGTCTTTGAATGCGAGAGCCAAAGAGAACAAAATTATTCCAGTTGTACTATGGTTTACATAAACTTACTAGGACATCTTCAGAAGTTCATTGCTTTCAGGTTTCCAAACACCTCTCACCAACTGCTCAAAGTTAGAGATTAAGCCACCACCAGCTCCTGAAAATCCAATAAATTATAACATGTCTCAGTGGTATGATCTCTTAGTGACTAAGGCCAGGTCTACACTGGCAATTGAACGACAAAACTTTTGTCTTTCAGAGGCGTTAAACACCCGCTCCTCGCCCGAAAGACAAAATGTTTTGCTGCGACAAGTGCCAGTGTGAACAGTGCGTTTTTGGCAGGAGAGCCAAACAGCAGCTACACAGCCCGACTTTTAGCAGCACAACTGTAGCAACACAGCCATGTCACTAAAAGCTGTGTAGTGCAGACAAGGTGGATAAAAAACGATTTAAAAACATATTAAAAAATCTGATTTTTTTTGATAAAATGGTTTTTGAGGAAAAACCTATCTAAAAGATAGTTTTAATTAAGATATATTATAGCTCAAAGATATCTCATCATGCAATAGGGATTATAAATTCTAATTCTATAGAATGAGACAGTGTATTCATGTAATGTTTAAGAAAAGTTTTGTAAATGAGTTCCAATAATTCATGGATTAGGGATCCAATTTTATGGGGTTCCCAGGGCGTCTGTATAGAATATTTAGGTTAATCTTTCTATCTACCCAATGGGACTCTTTGCTCAGTCTAGAAGATACCATCAGAGATGCTTAGTTTTGCAGTTTTCAAACTGTGGATTTGTGTCGTCAGAGATAACATGCTTGTTAACAGCAAAAATGTTTTTAAATAAATATAGGTGAGAAATAACAGACCTCAACCCTATTGTCCCTCTGCAAATTTGTGTACACAGAGTCAATCCCTTGCCTCTCTCTAAAAGTGAAAAGTTTCAAAAAGTTCAATGACTAGAAGATTGTTGGGGGCAGAATAGATTTGGACAAGGAGAAGTCTGGAGATCAATGTGAGAAGGGAGGGACAGGCAGTAGAAACAAAAGTGAAACTGTTTGAGCAGCATACAGTAACTCCTCACTTAACATTGGAGTTATGTTCCTGAAAAATGCAGCTAAGTAAAACGATGTTAAGTGAATCCAATTTCCCCATAAGAATGAATGTAAATAGGGGGTTAGGTTCCAGGGAATTTTTTTTTTGCCATACAGTACAGTACTCTAGTTGGGAGGTGCCTCCACCTTACCCCACAGAGGCCCAGCCCACTGGCACTGCAGACAAGGAGGCAGACAAGGAGGCTGAAGGTGCTGTAGGCTAGGAGAAGCATGTTGCGCAGCAGTAGCAGTAGCTTCCCCTACTCTGCAAGCACAGGGCGGGGGGCTCAACCCTCGGCCTGCCCACGCCACTCCTTTCCCCAAGCCACCACCCTTATCCTACCTCTTCTTCTCCCCCTCTCCCTTTACTCTGCACACTGCATCCTCGCGCCTCCCCACTCCCTCCCCTGCCTGTGGCAATCAGCTGGTTTGCGGTGTTCAGGAGGCAGGGGAGGGAGCTGGAACCTGTGTGCCAAGTCCTCGCTCCTCTCCCTTCCCTCCTGAACACCGCAAGCCAGCTAACTGCTGCAGGCAGCAAGCATATCCAAGATGAGAAGAAATTATTTAGAAGAGAGTCTCAAGCTAACATATGGTTGCAGTGCTCATTTGATGCATCTCCTAGCCAAAGACTTCAGTGTTTCAGAAATAAAGACTAATGTTGTTAAAATTGCAAAATAATTCCGTAAAAACCCTTTTGCAGTAGCTGCTCTGAAAAAAGTGGGAGGAACCAAGCTAACGCTCCCACAAGACATGGCACGGAACTCAGCAGTGGACTGTTTGGGGCACTATATCAAGAACTGGCCTAAGCTGCATGGAAATCCCTAATTAAAAAAAATATAGTAAGGTGACCCAAAAAGTGCCATTATGGCTAAACAGAGTAAAAGAGATTAGAAGCAAAAAGACATCCTTTAAAAATTGGAAGTCAAATCCTACTGAGGAAAATAGAAATGAGCATAAAGTCTGGCAAATCAAGTGTGGAAGTATAATTAGGCAGGCCGAAAAACATTTTGAAGAGCTACTAGCAAAAGATCAAATATTTTTTGCTGTAAGTTTTTGTAAGAACATCAGAAGCAAGAAATCTGCCAAACAATCAATCACTGAAGCCACTGAATGAACGAGGAGCTAAAGGAAGACAAGACCAATACAGAGAAGCTACATTAATTCTTTGCATCAGTCTTCACTGCAGAGGATGTGTGGGAGATTCCCACACTCGAGCTCTTTTTTGTAGGTGACTGATCTGAGGAACTGTCCCAGACTGAGGTATCTATAGAGGTGGTTTTGGACCAAAACTGAAAAATTAAACACTAATAAGTCACCAGGACCAGACGGTATTTACTCAATAGTTCTGAAGGAACTCAAATATGAAATTGCAGAGCTACTAACTGTGGTACATAATCTATCACTTAAAACAGCTCCTGTACCAGATGGCTGGAGGATAGCTAATGTGATGCCAATTTTTAAAAAGGCTCCAGAGGTAATCCTGGCAATTACAGGTGGGTAAGCCTAACTTCAGTACCAAGCAAACTGGTTGAAACTATTACCAGACATATAGATGAACACAATTTGTTAGGGAAGGGTCAACATGGCTTTATTAAAGGGAAATCATGCCTCACTACTCTATTAGAATTTTTGAAGGGGTCACTGGACTTTCAGAAAGTCTTTGACAAGGCCCCTCACCAAAGGCTCTTAAGCAAAGTAAGCAGTCATGGGATAAGAGGGAAGGTCCTGTCAGGTATCAGTAACTGGTTAAAAGACAGGGAACAAAGGAAAGGAATAAATGGTTAGTTTTCAGAATAGAGAGAGAGATAAATAGTGGGATCCCCCAAGGGTCTGTACTGGGCCCAGTGCTATTCAACGTATTCACAAGTTATCTGGAAAAAAGGGGTAAACGGGGGTGGAAAAGCTGAGTAATTTTGTAAGTCCAAAACAGACCGCAAATAGTTACAAAAGGTTATCACAAAACTGGGTTACTGGGCAACAAAATGGCAGATGAAATTCAGTGTTGATAAATGCAAAGTAATGCATGTTGGAAAACATAATCCCAACTATACATACAAAATGATAGGGTCTAAATTAGCTGTTAGCACTAAGGAAGAGATCCTGGAGTCTTTGTAGATAGTTCTTTGAAAACATCTGCTCAATGTGCAGCGGCACTCAGAAAAGCTGATGGAATGTTAGGAACCATTAGGAAAGGGATAGATAAGACAGAAAAATATCATAATGGTACTATATAAATCCATGGTATGCTAAACCTTGAATACTGTGTGCAGTTCTGGCCACCCTACCTCAAAAAAGATATATCAGATTTGGAATAGGTACAGAGAAGGGCAACAAAAATTATTAAGGGTATGGAATAACTTCCATATGAGGAGAGATTAATAAGACTGGGACTTTTCAGTATGTAAAAGAGACGACTAAGGAAGGAATATGATAGAGGTCTATAAAATTGTGACTGGTGTAGAGGAAGTGAATAAGGCAATGTTATTTACCCCTTCACATAACACAAGAACCAGGGGTCACCCAATGAAATTAATAGGCAGCAGGTTTAAAACAAACAAAAGGAAGTTCTACTTCACACAACGCACAGTCAAGCTTTGGAACTTGTTGCCAGGGGATATGGTGAAGGCCAAAACTGTAACTGGGTTCAGAAAAGAATTAGGCAAGTTCATGGAGGATAGGTCCATCTACGGATATTAGCCAAAATAGTCAGGGACGAAACCCCATGCTCTGAGTGTTTTAAGCCTCTAGCTGCCAGACGCTGGGAGTGGACAATAGGGGATGGAGCAGTCACTAAGTTGCCCTGTTCTGTTCATTGCCTCTGAAGCATCTGGCATTGGCCACTGTCAGAAGAAGGACCACTAGTCTGACCCATTATGGCCATTCTTATGGGAATCCATTTTCTTCCAGGATCACAGATGGCAATTTATATATTAGCATACAAATATGGGGGAGAGAGCAAGCATGAGTGCACACATCCCAGTACAAAATCTAGAAGAGTTCCATAATAGGGAAAATAATCAAAGATTACTAGAAGTATATGTGTGTGTGCACATGTAGAGGAAATAAGGCATAAGAAGAATGTGGCACTATCTGTTCAGTAAACACTGTAACAAATCCAACACAAGTTAGAATTACTTTTGTTAACATGTCTGTGGGCTCCCAAGCAGAGTGGAAATAAACTGCAATGCAGAACTGAAGCCAGAGTTGAGCCAGTGGTCTCTCTACTGGAGTGGGATATAAAGTACAGGAGTAAAGCAAACATCGCTGCTCTGAAGTGTACAATACATTTCTAGATAAACTATGTGGTAGTTATTTAATTTAGGAGACAACTCGATTAGATGAGATAAAATGCCTCTAGTGTGTTCAATCTGATTAAAGGATGGGGACAGACAAAAAAATTAGAAAAGTAACAGTCCTGCTATATAGAAGTGCAACTTCTGTAAGAATAGTTTCATTGAAAAGTTTATAATTATAATGATCAAGTTATATATAGCCTCGTTGATTCCTTTTGCCATCAACCATCAAATCCTAAAGATCCTTAAATGAGGACAGGCATCTTTCCTCCTAAGGGCCCTCCATGGTTCCCTCCAAAGCCAGTCAATGCCATTCCTCATCTGACCAGAGAAATTGCTGCACAGACACACAGGCTTTCCCTCCATGAGGGACAACAGTTTGAATTTAAGGCTGCCATTCCCACATAGTAGATCATGGCCTTATCACTAAGACCACATGGTTCACAATTTAAATATCACTTTAAACTTCACAATTCAACAGAACACGAGATTTTACACATTACCTCTGGCCCAACCAACAGCTACCATGATAAGCCAGGCATTTTTGTAGTGGCTGTTTGCATGTGCAACTCCAGCTGTTATTTTCCAAGTCCTAGTCACTTCTTTCATTCCTGCAATCATCAGTCGAAGAGGCAGAAAGGAAAAGCATCGGTAGATTATGTCATGTGGACAAAAAAATACAAGATACCTGAAATTTAGAAGAAAATTTCTACTTAAAATCTCTTGGCAACAAAGTTACTCTCCTAAAGCATCTTTTAAAATTAAATTTTGGAGCATCACTAAGAGTTCTTTAATATTATCCCTATACACCATATATCCTTTAGTGTTTTAGCTCCAAATTAAAAATTAGAATAGTCCCTTTTTAGAATTTACCTAATTAAATCTCTTTCTAGGTATTTATACTGCACCCATCACCTGATATTTGAGCACCTAAAATATAAGTTTATTACACACAATATATTCCCAAACACATCATAAATAGTTTATAAAGGCTTCCTTAAAGTACAATAGAACAAACTGAACCCATCCTTGGAATGGAACACATTTCTTTAAGCTTATAGACCACCAAGATTCCTCTCTCAAGTTGCTATCCAGCTTGAATGCTGGTTTATTGTTTAAAAAAGTAAACTTTGTGTAAACATTTGAGCTTCTCTGGATTGTTAAAATAGTATTAGAACAGAACGGGAATTCACTTATATTCTGACACAGGGCTCTCATACTGCCAGCGACACAAAATTATGTAACTTTAGCAAGATTGCCATCCCTTGTTAAAGTCAATGCCAGTTGTGATTTAAAGCTATTTTCAAATACATTTCACTTCTTACAGTGAGCAGGGCTTTCAGCTTTTTGAACAGAATATGGGGCTAAGCAAACTGTTGTAGTTTTCTTTAAAGAAGAACACTGGTATGCAGTGTTCCAAATTTAAGGACTCTACAGCCACAAGCTCCAATTTATCCAAAATGGGCTCTTTTACCCCACTTGCCATTTCCAGCACAAGCGGGCTGGACTTCAGGATGGTCCTTTGTAGTCTCATCGTTTAACAATTCAAGGACACTCATATGTTCAAACAATTTACTTCTTATAACAATACCAAGATGTAACAAAAACCTTACATATTTTACTTTCATAGCCTTTTCATTTTTAGATTATACTGCCATTTTTTTTATTTAACTGGGTCTGATTCACAGTCATGGGTCCAGTGTCTTAAACTGAGTGCACTACTGTTGGGGACTGTACTTAAATCAGTCTTTACAGTTTCATTGCTACCCAAGATGGGAAAAATCACATGCTAGATGCGAACTACAGCCCCTTAGCCCAGCCCCAGCCCTTTGGAAATCAGCACAGCTGCTCCAGCACAATAGGACAAGAAGCAGTTGGTGTATGGAGCTCTATTTTGTCCCTACTCAGTTCTTCTGGGAAGCGAGTCTCTTGGCTAGGCCTTGAAAGGAGAAAGCAGCCTCCTTGCAAAGCCTGAGATCTAGCATGTCTTCCTATTTATTGAGACCTATGTGACTCTCTAGTACCATTGACTGTGACTATTCTGAAGACAAAACGCCACATGAAAGCTGTGTTCAGTACGGGCTGGCAGAGGAGCAGGTCTTTGCAGGAATTAAACCCATGCCCTTGAAATCCCAAGAGGGGAGAAGGAGAGGAATAAAAGGGAGGAAACACTGATGGGGAAGTTGAAACTATTGAAGCACATATTCAAAAAATTTGGATCTGTCCCCCATAGTTTTGAATGCCTTCCTCCAGTGCAAGGGTAGATGCCCTTTCCCAAACAACAGAATTGAAATTCTGGATTCAATAATTATGACTGTGACTGTATGCAATCATTGAGATTTGAGGACTTCAATAACTCAAACATAGCTTCTGGCCTAGGGCGCCAGGATTTGGGAGGGTGGCAATTTGGCGGCGGGGGGTCCTTCCGCGCTCGGGGTCGTCGTCAGCAATTCTGCGGAGGGTCCTTCACTCGCTTCGGGACCCACTGCCGAAGTGTCCCGAAGACTGGGAGCGCGGAAGGACCCCCTCCCGCCGCAGAATTGCCGCCAATGACCGGGAGCGCGGAAGGACCCCCGCCTAGGGCGCCAAAAACCCTGGCGCCGCTCCTGCATAGCTTAGGGGTTTGTTACAGGAGTGGGTGAGTGAGATTCTGTGACCTGCATTGTGCAGAGGGTCAGACTAGATGATCATAATGGTCCCTTCTGACCTTAAAGTCTATGAGTCTATGAGAATATATCTGTGAATAGCAACATAGGCTTGAGGATACCTTAGTGTAATCTAAACCTTTAAAAATTAGAAGTGAAAGGAGTGAGTAAAATAATTTGTATGACTTCATCTGCACTTGCATCCGACGAAGTGGGTATTCACCCACGAAAGCTCATGCTCCAATACGTCTGTTAGTCTATAAAGTGCCACAGGACTCTTTCTACTTTCAGCTGCACAATAACCCATTTCTTATGTGCAACAGATGTCACAAGTTGCATTACAGAATGATTAGTGTTCAAATAAGAGCACATCCACTTTTTTCTTTTGCACTGACTAGTGATCTGTCCCCCCGCCTTATATATGAAAGCAATTATTGAACTTAATTGTTTCATGATATATGAGAAAAACAGTGATCATGCATCAGTGCATGGTAGTGTGGATGCAAACTATTGTGCAACTGCTATTTATGATAGACAATTAAACCTCTGGATATTGAGCATATAAACTCTGCCCATTGGTAAATCGTAGTCACATATTGGGGGTAAGAGTTCGATCCAGTAGTAAGGCTTTTTTACCCTGAAGCGTTCTGCAAGAGGCTGCAACTCTGCATGCCACTATGCTCAGTCATGCAACATAAAAATCACAACTGAACTTAAATACTGAAGTTAAGAATGTTAAATGGTTAGTGAACAACTGAAAAACAAGATTAGTTCAGATTAGTATTCAGTTTCACAAAACGGTTATCTTTTTTAAATCAAATTAATAATTCAGTGACACTTGATATGCATTTGTGTGTGTATATTTAATTATTTGTTCATTAATAAGTCAAGCACCACCTACTGCAAGTGTTATAGATATTTTTAATCCATTCTATAAAATTTATAGTTGCCTCCATCCAGCTCAAGGGAACATTTTAATATTTTGTTTCACTACACAATTTGTATGTGATTGGTGTAATAATTACAAACAACTACATATGCAAAGTATTTGTGGCTGAATATTGAACTGCTAACATTTACTTTCACAGCATTCTCCCATGCTAGTGGTTCCTTCACATAAGTGCTACTGCAGACTGACAATATCTACATAGGACAAAATGAATTCTTGTGTAAGCAGGTGTTGCAGTAAATGGAGTTTCACCTCCCTACTCCAATGAATTAATTTGCCTTAATATTTTTGTACTACTCATCCTACTTAATAATTAACTTATTAATAGAAGTTATTAAAAAGCCCATAAATTGTGGGGAAATTCAAATGGATTTTACCAGTTTTCACTGTTGTGTTGGTACTGTAATTATGAAGCCTAGTATTTTCTTTTTCAATATCAAAAACAGAATAAAATAGTTTACTGAAAAACTAGACCATCCACAGCATTCTGTTGAAAAATGGCAGAATCATCCACAGTTCTCTATTTTTTGTTATTTTCTACTACTCTCCAAACACTATTATTTTATGCAATTAACAACAGCTACCAGTAGATGTTGCTATTCCACATAATGTTTTAAAATGTTATTGATGCTGAATTACCAGATAGAGAAAAAGTGTCATATTACCCGTTTATATATTAGGGTATGAATTCTGCTTTATTTACTCTAAGACCAAATAGGAATCATATGATAAGTCAATGTAAAGTTCTAGTAGTGAGCAAGAATAGCAGGTTTTTACATAACTAATAGTTCTAAAGGTTTCATAATGTTTGTACCGGGTCATGAGCAATACACACCATTTTCACTTAACTCTGATTTAACAGTACATTTGGTTTACATACTGTCGTCTTTGCTCTTTCACATCTTTTGGGGCGTTGTCAAAACAGACTCCAACAAGAAACTGCTGAGCTTAAATTAATATGCAAACTACATACCATTAACTTGGGTTTGAATAGAGAGAGTAGCTGGGTCATTACACATAT
Source organism: Gopherus flavomarginatus (assembly GCF_025201925.1). Classification (NCBI taxonomy): domain Eukaryota; kingdom Metazoa; phylum Chordata; order Testudines; family Testudinidae; genus Gopherus; species Gopherus flavomarginatus. Next base: position 133,418,474 of record NC_066619.1, on the reverse strand, counting down.
TGAATCTATTTCCCCATGTTAAGTATCCTCACACTTCTTGTTAACTGTCTAAAATGGGCCATCTTGATTATCACTACAAATTTTTTTTTCCTCCTGCTGCTAATACCTCAACCTCATCTTAATTAGCCTCTTACAGTAGGTATAGCTACTTCCACCTTTTCATGTTCTCTGTATATGTGTATGTTCCATTCTATGCATCTGATGAAGTGGGCTGTAGCCCATGAAAGCTTATGCTCAAATAAATTTGTTAGTCTCTAAGATGTCACAAGCACTCCTGTTCTTTCTGCGGATACAGACTAACATGGCTGCTACTCTGAAACCTAACATTCATAGACTTTAAGGTCAGAAGGGACCATTATGATCATCTAGTCTGACCCCCTGCACAATGCAGGGCACAGAATCTCACCCACCCACTCCTGTAACAAGCCCCTAAACCATGTCTGAGTTATTGAAATCCTCAAATTGTGGTTTAAAGACTTCAAGGTGCAGAGAATCCAACAGCAAATGACCCGTGCCCCACGCTGCAGAGGAAGGCCAAAAACCTCCAGGGCCTCTGCCAATCTGCCCTGGAGGAAAATTCCTTCCCGACCACAAATATGGTGACCAGTTAATCCCTGAGCATATGGACAAGACTCATCAGCCAGCACCCAAGAAAGAATTCTCTGTAGTAACTCAGATCCCATCCCATCTAACATCCCATCACAGACCATTGGACATATTTACCTGCTAATAATCAAAGATCAATTAATTGCCAAAATTAGGCTATCCAATTATACCATCCCTTCCATAAACTTATCAAGCTTAGTCTTGAAGCCAGATATGTCTTTTGCCCCCACTACTCTCCTTGGAAGGCTGTTCCAGAACTTCACTCCTCTAATGGTTTGAAACCTTCGTCTAATTTCAAGTCTAAAAAAGTCACTTGTGAAAATGGTATACCTATTCCAGTTACATTACATGTAACACTCAAGAACCCAGAATATATATTTCTTTTTTTCCCCAGTTTGCATACCATTTTACTGTTTTCCCTGGATGCAACCAAACAGGAATCTGTCCCTTTGCACATCTCATTCAGCAAGAGTACAATTTTTTTTAAATAAAAATGTGATTTTATAACAGGCTACAATTATAAAGCCAGTAGGAGGACTGAGGGGACACATAATACCTGATACTATTTAGTCTTTTATAATTGACTAGATTTCAAGGAGACCGTGTCCTTAAAGAAATCAAATGGTTAACTTTCTTGTAACTGGTTTCTAAAAGTAAATTCTAAATAGGGATTTGTGAGTTTGAAGTTTTGTTCAGAAAATATATTTTAAAGGAAATTAAACTAACAACTATTATTAGACTACATTCAGAAAGTAGCTTTCATCTCTTCCACCTGAGTACGTCAATGAAAAAACTCATTTAATTTAACAAGAGTATAAAATAGAATCGGAGGACTCAAAGGGACCTCAAGAGGTCTAATCCAGTTCCCTGCACTCCTGGCAGCACTAAGTATTATCTAGACCATCCCTGAGAGGTGTTTGTTTAACCTGCTCTTAAAAATCTCCAAGGAGGGAGATTCCACAGCCTCCCTAGGCAATTTATTTCAGTGCTTAACTACCCTGACCCTTGCTTCAATTTAAGCCCATTGCTTCTTGTTCTATCCTCAGAGATTAAGGAGAACAATTTATCTCCCTCCTCCTTGTAACAACCTTTTATGAACTTGAAAAGGTATGTTACCTCTCAATCTTCTCTTCTCCAGATTAAACAAACCCAGTTTTTTCAATCTTACCTCACAGATCATGTTTTCTAGACCTTTAATCATTTTTGTTGCTCTTCTCTGGACTTTCTCAAATTTGTCCACATCTTTCCTGAAATGTGGCACCCAGAACTGGACACAATACTCTAGCTGAGGCCTAATCAGCGCAGAGTAGAGCTGAAGAATTCCTTCTCGTTTCTTGCTTACAACACTCCTGCTAATACATCCCAGAATGACATTTGCTTTTTCTGGCTACAGTGTTCACTGTTGACTCATATTTAGCTTGTGGCCCACTTTGACCCCCAGATCCCTTTCTGCAGTACTCCTTCCTAGGCAGTCATTTCCCATTTTGTATGTATGCAACTGATTGTTCCTTCCTAAGTGGAGTACTTTGTCCTTATTGAATATCATCCTATTTCCTTCATACCACTTCTCCAGTTTAATCGAGATCATTTTGAATTATAATCCTATCCTCCAAAGCACTTGCAACCCCTCCCAGCTTGGTATCGTCCGCAAAACTTTAAGTGTTCTCTTTATGCCATTATCGAAATCATTGAAGAAGATATTGAATAGAACCAGACCCAGAACTAGTCTCTGTGGAACTGCTTTTGATATACCCTTCCAGCTTGACTATGAACAACTGATAACTACTCTCTGGGAATGGTTTTCCAAATAGTTATGCATGCACCTTATAGTAATTTCATCTGGATTGTACTCCCCTTGTTTGTTTATGAGAAAGTCATGTGAGAAAGTATCAAAAGCCTTACTAAAGTCAAGATATTATCACATATACCACTTCCCCTCATCCACAAAGCTTGTTACTCTGTAAAAAGAAAGCTATTAGGTTGGTCTAACTTGATTTCTTCTTGACAAATCCATGCTGACTGTTACTTATCACTTTATTATCTTCTCGCTGTCTGTAAAGTGACTGCTTAATTATTTGCTCCATTATCTTTCCAGGTACAGAAGTTAAGCTGAGTGACTGTAATTCCCCAGGTTGTCCTCATTTCCTGTACTTGCCCTTCTCCAGTCCTCTGGAATCTCTCCTGCCTTCAATAATTTTTCGAAGATAATTGCTAATGGCTCAAATCTCTCTTCTGTCAGCTCCTTGAGTATTCTAGGATGTATTTCATCAGGCTCTTGTGACTTGAAGACATCTAGCTTGTCTAAGTAATTTTTAACTTGTTCTTTCCTTATTTTAGCCTCTGATCCTACCTCATTTTCACTGGCATTCACTATGTTAGACTTCCAAATCACTAACCAACCTTTTTGGTGAAAGCAAACAAAAAAGTCATTTAGCACGTCTGCCATTTCCACATTTTCTGTTATTGTTTCCCTTCTCATTGAGTAATGGGCCTGCCCTATCCTTGGTCTTCCTCTTGCTTTTAATGTAGTTGTACAATATTTTCTTGTGATCCTTTATGTCTCTAGCTAGTTTAATCTTGTGTTGTGTCCTGGCCTTTCTAATTTTGTCCCTACATACTTGTGTTACTTGTTTATATTCATACTTTGTAATTTGACCTTGTTTCCACTTTCTGTAGGACTCTTTTTTGAGTTTCAGATCACTGAAGAACTCCTGGTTAAGCCAGGGTGGTCTCTTGCCATACTTCCTATCTTTCTTAGGCAGTGGGATAGTTTGCTCTTGTACCCTTAACAATGTGTCTCTGAAAAATGGCCAACTCTCTTGAACTGTTTTCCCCCTTGGACTTGCTTCCCAAGCAGTCTTAACTACCAACGTCCTGAGTTTGCAGAAGTCTGCCTTCTTGAAATCCATTATTTTTATTGTGCTGTTTTCCCCTTCTACAATTCCTTAGAATCATGAAGTCTACCATTTCAAAAGCACTTTTACCTAAGCTACCTTCCACTTTCAAATTCTCAACCAGTTCCTCCTATTTGTCAAAATCAAATCTAGAACCATCTCTCCCCTTGTTGCTTTCTCCACTTTCTGAAATAAAAAGTTATCTCCAATACATTCCAAGAACTTGCCGGATAATCTGGGCTCTGCTGTATTATTTTCCCAACAGATGTCTGGGTAGTTGAAGTCTCCCGTCACCACCAAGTCCTGTGCTTTGGATGATTTTGTTAGTTGTTTAAAAAAAGCCTCATTCAAGTAAGTATATGGGACAAAGTTTCACTACATCTTATGGTAGTTAAAGAAAGCCACGGGTAAACAAAAAACAAACCAAAAAAAAAAAAAAGACTTCTCAGAAGCCAGCACAAACCCCATTAAATTGATTTCAAGGGTCATCTGGCACTTTGGTGGTGAAGTAGCCAAACCATGTTAATTAAATCTGACTCTAAATATTCCCCAGGTTTTCAAGTTCTCCAGAAAGCAGAATTAGGATTTAAATTTTTGCTGTCTAGTAGCGGTTTATCATTTCCATACACAAATATTGTGCTTTCCAAGTTCTTTTTTTTTTTTTTTTAAAAGCAGAGAGAAAGCAAACTTTTCTTAAAGCAACTAGTGCCATTTTATAATTTGTGAAAGGTTCCAATCCATTTCTTGTTCCAAAGTTTAAGTGAAACTTGCATTAGACCCCCAGAAGATTTAAGTGTATTTTGCTGATGATTGTCTGCAATGTCAACCATAAGGAACAGAAATTGATGCTATAAGAAAAGATTTAGTTTTTGCAAAAATCTAAACAAGTAAAGGATACTCTCTCTTAATTTGAGTTTAACTGCTTCCATTTTTTGCATCCTTGAAGCGGTCCAGTAGAGTCTGCATTCCTCAACAACAAAATTGTTCAAACCCCATATCTGATAATGGTGCATCTCACAGCAATTTAGATATACAATATAGGTTAACTACTGGAAAACTGAAGAATCGGGTTCTGAACTGATATACTAAAGAAGAGTACATCCTCTGCTCTCCCCTCTCTACTGGAACTCTGCCTTCGTCCCAGCAGCCACTCTTTGGGTATACCACAGATAAGGTACATTCTTAGCTCTAGTTAGCAAACCCTCCTTAGTGAACTTGAGTTAAAATAGCAGTAAGACACAGCAACTCTGCTTTTAACTTGAGCTAGCAGTTTAAATTCAACCCCAGACCGCCCTATAGGCTTTAATTTGAGCTGCTAACGCAAATTAAAAGCTGATTTGCCATGTCTTCAATGCTATTTTAACTCGAGCAAGCTAACCTGAGTTGAACACACTTTTTTGCAGCATAGACAGACGCTTGGGAACAAAACAAGATCTCCTTCAACCTTCAACCCCAAGCTCTGGAACCTATCCCTTTCCCATAGCAAGCCAATTCACTGCCTCTTCTTACCTGCCTTCCCATTAAACTTGCTGCTGACTTCCATGTAAATTTTTCCCTCACCTTTGTTCCCAAAATGACTCCTGTCTCCTGTTAGTTTCAGAAGGTCAAGCTGGGAGCTGGCCGTAAATAAAGGAGGTCATTGCCAAGAAGCACAAGCTGAACGAGAGGGGGGTAGTGGAATCAGTCCCAACAAACCCTCCTTTCTAGCAGCAGAAAAACACCTACCTCTTGGTAGAATCTGGATGTCCAATAGCTACCCCAAAATCATTTAAACTTAGACAGACCCCATGTTTCATCCTTCTAGGAATTAGCTTACTTCTTAAAAGTAACAATGATAAACTCTGCCTTGGACAAACTTACCCCTCTAGTTTCTTTACAAAACTTTGAAGAGACTGACTTACCCACTGACCCACTTGCCAATAATAAACAGAAAATGCCTTAAGTCAAATGAATGGCTCTACATGAGATAGCCTTCCAAAGACAGAGAATGAAAGATAATCTTGCTCCTTCAAAAGAGTCAAGCTGCTTCCATTAATTCCAATCAGCGTTAACTCTGAAGACTCTCTGACTGTGTCCACACCAGGGCTTTTGTATCGAGGGAGGTTTTTTGCTACAGCTGCCCCATTGTCACTTACTGTGAGTGGAGCTCAAGCAGCTGCATAAGCACTACACTTAATAAGTGTGCACACAGTACGAGTTCACTAATACAAAAAACAAAGGTACTTATTTTATACTCTTGTGCATGCTTACCAGATTGAAGACGCCAGGAAGATATTAGTGCTGTTTGCAAGGAACCCTACAGGAGGCTCTGCAAGCATCAAGGAAGACAGAATAGACCCACCAAAGCAGTAAAGCATAGCACTAAACCAACATGCAATTGGACTCTGGCGTGACACTTCCACTGCTCCTGAAATAAAACAAAGTAAAAAGGCAACATGTAAATGACATATTTGTACAAGACAAGTAAGAAGGTATCAAACATTCCAAATTTTAAAACTTTTTAAAATATCAGTAACATGCAAATAATTTAGACTTGTTATGTTTGATAAGATTACACAACACTGAAGATAAGCACTGAATATCAGGTAATATTATGACCGATGATGCAAAATTCTACACATCAATCCCCTGAAAAAGACAAACATGTTAATGAAAGATCACGAAAAGAAAAACACCTATGCATGAGAACTTGATTGCCAAAATATTGCTATGAAACCTACTAGCAACAACAAAGCTCTATACTGCACTCAACAATGCCTTTCATAAGAAGACCCCAAAACACTTTACAATAGGTAGTATCTTCACTGTGCAAATGAAACACAAAGTTGAGGCACTTACAGTAACATTGGACTGACCTAGTACATCAAGTTTTATCAGGCTAGATGGATCACCTCTAATCTTTCAGTGGCTAGTACCAGATGTTTCAGGGAAAGGTGAAAGAAAAGTTATCCCTTAAAAATATTTATCCTATTTAATATTACTGTGGATGTTACTATTCATATAGATAGCTAATCCTTGGTTTCAGAGGTCTCTTCAATCTACAAGTTCCATAGGTTAATTAGATGTTGCATAAAAGGGGTTTAATCATCACTTTAAAATCTTTCAAAGCCTTTTGTGCGTCCCCTTATTGTATTATAATGGATAAAAATGACTACTCTTTTATACATCATTTATTCTTTTATAACGGATGTCCTCACATTCATCTCCTCTATGAACTCCCGTATAAACTCGATCATAAGCCAGTTCGTTTATAAGCCGACTCCCCCCTGCGATGGATAAGTAAAAATGGAAAATGTTTATGACTCATTCATAAGCCAACCCTAAAAATCAGGGGTCAGCAAACTCTGGCTCCCAGGCCATCAGGATGAGCCGCTAGTGGGCCAAGAGGGTTTGTTTACCTCGAGCGTCTGCAGGCACAGAGGTAAACCTAAGTAAACAAAGTGTCCCGGCGCACCAGCTGCTTACCCTGATAGGCCGGGATAGCAACTGGTGGGGAAATTTCTTTGGGGGATGAGAAGCTGGGGTTCAGGGGAGTAACCCCTGTGATCACCTTCCACATGACCCCAGGCCTGGCCCTGGCCTGGCACACTCTCCCCATACCATCCCTTCCCGCCTTATCTGAGTAGGGCCTGGGGAGGATCTCTCTAGCCTGGCTGGAGCTGCTCTGGCAGGCCGGGCAGTGCCGCCGCAGCCTGCCAGCCCCAGAGCTGCAGCTGCTTCGGATGCTGGGGGCGAGCAGCGTGGCCAGAAACAGAGACACTCTGGCTCCGCCTCTTCCCTTCTGGCTCTGCTGCCTTTCCTTACTCCCTCTGTTGTGGGGAGGGACTGTGTCTCACCTCTCCCTCTATACCCGTTCATAAGCCAACCCCCTTCTCTAGTCCTTCCCTTTTTTACTAAAAAAATTCGGCTTATGAACAAGTGTATATGGTATATACTTTTTTAAAACTCTGAGAAACCTTGCAATGCCTCTAATCCAGGGGTTCTCAAACTGGGCGTCATGACCCCTTAGGGAGTTGTGAGGTTATTACGTCGGGGGGCTGCAAGCTGTCAGGCTCCACCCCAAACCCCACTTCACCTCCAGCATTTATAATAGTGTTAAATATATATTTAAAAAGTATTTTTAAATTTATAAGGGAGGAGGTCACACTTAGAGGTTTGCTGTGTGAAAGGGGTCACCAATACAAAAGTTTGAGAACCACTGCTCTAATCATTATCCCTTCTTCCCCCCAGACCCTTTCTATTTCTGATGTATCTAGAGCTGGCCAAATTTTCCAAAGTTAAAATTTGAAGTGTCATCAAAATATAACACTGTTTTGCATTTTCAACCAGTTCTAAATATATACTTTTTAAAACGAGGTGACCAGAATCGAACAATACACACCAGTAATTTATATAATTGGATCAGAATATTTTCAATATATACACTATACTCACTTCTTAATACAACCTAACATTACCTGTTTTTCTGACTTCTGCTGAGCATGGAGCAGATGTTTTCATTGAACTATCCACAACGACAAAGATCTTTTTTCCTGAGTAGCTAGAGTTCATTTAGAATTTATTACTGAGATTAGTTCAAATTATTACTTTCAACACGCACCACCCCACACTTAACTACACTGAATATCATATGGCATCATGTCACCAAATTGCCTAGGTAAGACAGGCCATTCATTAATTTCTCATTGAATTCTTGTCATAAATTAGCTAAATAACTTTATGCCTCCTTTCATGTTGACTGGATTTATGAGCAGCTTCAATGGAAACAAAATTAAACTTAATGTGCCCTCTTGCCAGGTCAAACATAAAAAGGTCAGATACATCTTCAAACCTCACAGCAGCCAGACATAATAGTTTAATCCAGACAGTAAAAAAGCAATTAGGAACCTCTTATGATGGCTTCAAACATTTATTTAGTGGCTAAGATGACATCTGCAAGCAAGCAAGCATCTAACATTCCTGCACAACATGGTCTACTAAAGGGAGATACCATAACCAACACAGTTGCCCTTCACAGATATAGTTCCCTGTCATAATTTGAACCCATAAGCAGCATTCTTTCTGCCCCCTGAAGACAATGGATGTGTGCCAAGACAAAAGAGTTACCCAGCACCAAAGTGCAGGGCAGATCCTGAAGCATCAAGAATACCTGCTGAAACAAGACACTAAAGCACATTAACTCAGGTGTTGATAGTCTGATAAAATAGTCTCCCAACCTCTCCTCCAGATGCTGAAATATTCAGGGACCAGTAATCTGGTAACATCAACATTTTAATGAATGCATACCATCATTTCCCTCTCCTGATATTTTCCAAACTGCTGACGTCATGGAGTTTTACTTCCAGATCCTGGAATGCCTGATATCTGAGTAGTGCAGGATTCCTAATAAAGGAATCCTTAACCTACTGAAATTTAGTTCTGGTGGTCCGACCTCAAAAGAGATACAGTATATTATAATTGGGAAAAGTACAGAGAAGGGCATAAAAATGATTAAGGGTATGAAACAGCTTCCATACAAGGAGAGATTAAGAAGAGACTTTTCAGCATCGAAGAGAGATGGCTAAGTGGAGATTTTATAGACCTTTAACATACCATGAACGGTGGAGAGAAAGTAAATAAGGAAGTATTATTTACTCCTTCACATAACACAAGAACCAGGAGTCACCCAACGAAATTAATAGGTAGCAGGTTTATAACAAACAAAAGGAAACACTTCTTCATACAACACAGTCACCTTGTGGAACTCATTCCATGGGATGTTGTGAACGCCAAAACTATAACGGGGTTCAAAAAAGAATAAGTTCATGGAGGATAAGTCCATCAATGGGTATTAGCCAAGCTTGCAGGGCTGCAACCCCATGCTCTGGGTGTCCCTAGAGTCTGATTGCAGAAGCTGGGAGTGGATGACAGGAGATGGATCACTCAACAATTGCCTGTTCCGTTCATTCCCTCTGAAGCACCTGGCATTGGCCACTATCAGAAGATAGGATACTGAGCTAGATGGACCATTGGTCTGATCCGGCATGGTTGTTCTTCTGTTCTTAAAGTCTGCCACTTCCAAAGTATAAAACAGCATGTGAAACCTATTTTGCTCCTATAAGCCCCACTAAATTCACACCCTCTAGCTCAAGTAAACCCTAGAAAGCATTCACCAATCTCCCCCCATCCTCATAAACACACAGCTGGTGTCTGGCAAGTTTACACACATATAATTGACACCAAATCACTCTTCCCAACCAGTTGTCTGCCTACAGCCTATACAGATGCACAATGGGTGACAGACCACCAGCTAGCTATATCACTTTCAAGACAGCATGAACTGCAATGAGAAACTGACAGAGATGCACTTTCAGTTGCTGATCCTACAGATATCCCAAAGCAAAATAAGCAGCAGGAAGAGGGAGAAAAACAATGCAAAGTGGAAAAGACAAAAAGGTTGCAGAGAAGAAAAAACAACATGCACCAAGACAAAGCAGAAATATCAGTCGCGGTGGTAGGTGTTCACACTTCAACAATGAAAGTGAGCTGATAAATGCAACCTGCCATACAACAGTTTGTTCAGAACTGCAATCTAATCTAAAAGTACATTTGGGATAAAGGAGGCCTGGAAAAGGAAAAAGAAGCAGCAATGGAATGGGAAGGATAGCTCAGTGGTTTGAGCATTGGCCTGCTAAACCCAGGGTTCTGAGTTCAATCCTTGAGGGTGCTACTTAGGGATCTGGGGCAAAATCAGTACTTGGTCCTGCTAGTGAAGGCGGAGGGCTGGACTCAATGACCTTTCAGAGTCCCTTCCAGTTCTATGAGCTAGGTATATCGCCAGATACTTTTTTATATTATTTAATCCTCTCCACCCTACCACATAATTTTGCACTTTTGAAGCTGTTTACTCCCAAACTTTCCTAAAACCTTGAGCTTCATTTGTATAGGGGACTACAGAATAGTCTATCTGAACTAGTATTTCTTGTACTGTTAGAAATAATAGTGGTCAGAAAAGTCTAGTGCATGCAATGAATTCTAAGAAAGTAGTAAGTAGAACAATGTCTTTCTGAAGACTGCTATACTTGCGCTATGTCCTCCCCTAGAAAACATCCGCCACTGAAATCTGTGGTCAGAGTTTTGGAATACTTGCTTAAAACACTGATATTGCCCAGATCATAAATTCATTTGTTTCTCCTTAAAAACAGAGCTCATTTGGAATGAACTCATACCCACAGCAGGTCTACACATTACAACAAGAGATTCAGCTGATAGAAACATGCATTTATTGACATCGGATTTACTCTTATTGCTTGTACTTTCGCTCTATAATGGTTTTGCCTAGTTTTGTATTTAAAAATAGGCTTAAATGTGTATCAGCCTTGTATAAAGTCTTGGCTGGGATGATTTAGTTGGTGTTGGTCCTGCTTTGAGCAGGGTTTTGCAATAGATGACCTTCTGAGGTCTCTTCCAGCCCTAATATTCTATGATTTTATGTTCAGCAGGTAGTGTTAAACTCTTGATTTATTATTAGTCTCAGATTATGAAACAATAAATTACTCTGATTATTACAGCTCCTGAGTGTGAGATGGTTCTCACAAGTCAATAATCCAGTTCTGACAGCTACACTCTGTATCATAATGGCAGTCAGCCTAAGGACAGTAGTTTGGTAAATACTCAATACGTGGATACTGGGCTTAATGGAAATTCTTGATATTGCAGGTATGTAACTAACAGGAAAAAAGATGAAGGCATCTTTGATTAAAAGGATCAATAAGTATATGGAAATAAGCACCCTGCATATCTATGGATGTGATAAAATATCTTTTTGATTGCTAGAAAGACTTACGGATTTTTATCAATTCTACTTTGAAGCATTCCTAGCTCACACCTTGGTTTAGTCACATTAACCCTAAATGGACAAAAACAATCACTCCCCTCCTGCCTCATTTTTGTAATCAAGTTAAGGGCATTCATGCATTGCTCTCTCGCAGACTAAAATGTTGGGACTACTGCCCCCTATTACATACTAATGTATTCTCTCCCCCTTTCCTAGTTTCTAGATAAGGGAGGCAAACATTTAATCCCACCTTCAGATCCTGAAATCTTCCCTATAGAGATGCATGACCATTCCTGGAGAAAGTTTTAAAACTGCTTTCCCTGCAATTATATGGACTTAATTTGTCTGCAGGGATATGGGAGTTCTGACATTTTTCAGGGGGTGATCCAACTTGAACCTGTATCTGACTACCAGGGGATGGGAGAGAGACAGGAAGAAGAGAGTATATTTTTGGGATGGGGGAGGAGACGAATCTCACTCTCAAGAAGCCTCAGATGGTCAGGATTCAAAGGTACTTTCAAGCTATTATTCAAAAGATTGCTTTGTTGAACTGGACAGATGAGATTACTGGAAAGTTATACTCCATAGTCTTCATAGAAATATGGTTATGATATGAATATGGCATAACTAAGATGTACTTTATGCAAGATGACTCGTGTAAGATATCATTGGAAAGGCTATGATTCACTGAAGGTGAATATCCAATTAGGATGCATGTATCATCTCTGTAATTAAAGTTCAGAATACTGACTATATAACAATTTCAACTGTGTGTACTTGGGGAAATGCCCACCAGACAGTAAGCAATCCGACGTAATGGGCCATTAGAAAAAGACAATAAGTCTTTGAAGATGTGGATCTCCCATCTGCCTGGAATTCCTTCCTGTGGACATTGCAAATAAATATGGTTTCATAGTTGCTTTGATACTGCAAGGTCAGGTGATAAGATTACCTGATCCAAAATACCACCTTGAACACTGCTGGTCCTTTTCCTCTGTAGGGGAATGGGGATCAAACAAAGGTTTCCTGCCTTAGGTAAATCCTTTTTAAGACTGGCGAGGGAATTAATCTAGACTCTCCTCCATTGCCGACCCAAGAAGGACTGCTGAAAGTACCTGAAGGGACAAAGGAACCAACCTGAGGGGAAAGGCAGAGGTGAGTCCAGACTGAGAAAGGGGACCAGTCTGTAAGAAGAAATAATGAACTCCAAGCTACAGAAACTCTGCAACTTGCCTAAAACTTCATTTGGGGTGAGAAATTACTTCTTAAAAACAGTCTTAAGATCTTAAGCTTAGAATGCATGTTTTCTTTTATTTGCTCAGTAATCTGCTTTGTTCGAAGTCCTTGCCCACAGACAATCCGCCAACCTTAAGCATATTCTCATCAGCAAACACACACCGCACCATAGTAACTCTAACTCAAGAGCCAATCCATGCAACAAACTTCAATGCCAACTCTGCCCACATATTTACACTAGCGACACCATCACAGGACCTAACCAGATCAGCCACAACATCACTGGTTCATTCACCTGCACATCCACCAATGTAATATACGCCATCATGTGCCAGCAATGCCCCTCTGCTATGTACATCGGCCAAACTGGACAGTCCCTATGTAAAAGGATAAATGGACACAAATCAGATATTAGGAATGGCAATATACAAAAACCTGTAGGAGAGCACTTCAGTCTCCCTGGACACACAATAGCAGATTTAAAGGTAGCCATCCTGCAGCAAAAAAACTTCAGGACCAGACTTCAAAGAGAAACTGCTGAGCTTCAGTTCATTTGCAAATTTGACACCACCAGCTCAGAATTAAACAAAGACTGAATGGCTAGCCAACTACAAAAGCAGTTTCTTCTCCCTTGGTGTTCTCACCTCAACTGCTAGAAGAGGACCTCATCCTCCCTGATTGAACTAACCTCATTATCTCTAAATTGATTCTTGCCTACATATTTATATCTGCCTCTGGAAGTTTTCACTACATGCATCTGATGAAGTGGATATTCACCCACAAAAGCTTATGCTCCAAAAAGTCTGTTAGTCTATAAAGGTGCCACAGGACTCTGTCGCTTTTTACAGATCCAGACTAACATGGCTACCCTTCTGATACTGCTTTGTTCTGTTTGCTATCCCTTATAATCACTTAAAATCTGCCTTTTATAGTTAATACATTTGTTTTATTATTAAACCCAGTTTGTGCACTTTCTAACAGGGGGGCAAGAAGTTGTGCATCTCTCTCTTCACATTGAGGGAGAGGGTGAATTTTGATGAGCTTGCGCTGTGCAGATCTTTCTATACAGCGCAAGACAGCATTATTTTGGGTTTACTCCCAAAGGGGGTGTGCATGTGAGTGCTGGGTGAATCCTCTCACAGAGCTGACTTCAGTCTGTGTCTGCAGCTGCGTGTGGCCCTCCCTGTGTGTGTATATATGCTACAAGAGGCTGGAGAGCCTAATTCAGCAAAACAGGGTGAGGGAATCCAGGTTGGTGGAGCAGGAGGGGCTCAGTGAAACTCCAATACATCAGGTGTCATCCCAGAAGGGGGGTCCAACCCATCCCAATTACCACATTTTACCTTTTTAAGTGAGTCTACAGTTTCCATTGCAGCTTCTAAATATTTTTTTAATTAAAATCAAGTTTTGTTTTTTCCTTTCCTCCTCTTATAAGTCCTAAACTACGTTTAGTAAAGTGAAAGTGTCCCTAGAGATGTACAAACAAGAAAGCAAGCAATATTAAATTTAATCTCTGCTCTAAGCATAGGAAAAGGAATAGTTGCCAAAGGGAGAGAGAAGAGTTATACTAAGAGAAAAGTACATTTCCAGCCCACAGGTTATTACAAGCAAATGAAATTCAAAAGAAAGATGCCCTCTAATTATCCTTTTTAAACTACCCTTGAACCATGAGAAGACACCTATTGACACAGTGGGGCAAAGGCTACACACAGCCCTTATGTATTCACTTAATTGGAATATTCACAAGAGGCTGCATTTCTAATCACAGATACAAGGAAATATCCAGGTCTTGGCTACACTGGCACTTTACAGCGCTACAACTTTCGCGCTCAGAGGTGTGAAAAAACACCCCCCTGAGCGCTGCAAGATACAGCGCTGTAAAGCCTCAGTATAATCAGTGCCGCAGCGCTGGGAGCGCGGCTCCCAGCGCTGCAAGCTACACCCGTAGAGGATGTGGTTTACGTGCAACGCTAGGAGAGCTCTCTCCCTGCGCTGGCGCTCCGACCACACTCACACTTCAAAGCGCTGCCATGGTAGCGCTCCCGTAGCGCTGCCGCGGCAGCACTTTGAAATTTCAAATGTAGCCATACCCCCGTCAAGTCAGCTCTTATATCTGTGAACTCCAGCACAAAAGCCAACTTTACAGAACAGACACCCTAGTATCTTGGAGTTTCAAATTTAAACATAAAATACAGACTGTAAAGATTTAATATGTATTGCATGATTTGTTTTACAATACTGCAATAATTATTAGGGTTCAAAATCAGAGGATATCTGTTCATCTTGAATACTATTATCACTGCTTTGGGCATTAAAGTTGCAGTTAATTAAATTTAATTGTAATTGACAAGGTTAACAAAGGAGATAATGATCTGGGTGAACTATCAGGTTCACTTAATGACACATGTGAAGTGTTTAAAAGGGTTATTAGATCCAGATCCCATATAATAAAAAGACAATACACATACAAGAGGGGAAGACATGCAGAATATGGGGTAGTTTTGGTTTTTTAAATATTTATTTGGATTTCTACTATAATAAAAGGGGCATCTACCCAGAGTTCTGCTGCCCCCACCCACCCCCCATTACAAAAGCCAGAAATAAATTAAACAGCAGCTTACCCCTCTGCCAGCCACCAGGACTAAACCTCCAGCAAAACAATTTCCCTCCCCCTGCATTAAATGGTACAAATAGATTAACCTTGCAGCATGCCATTCATACTAGAACTTGAAGAAAGGAAATTACAGAACTGAGGGACCCTCACAGAGAATACACTATCATCTCTTTTAACCATGCTCCACCTCTTAAATTAAAAAGAGGATCCACCTAGCAAACCTTCACTAATCACAACTGTGGCAATAGGGCACAAGGAGACAGACAGTATCTCAAGCAGCAAGTTCCCAAGCTATTTAGGGCTATATAGATCAGACACAGCATTTAAAATTCAATCAGAAAACCAAAAGGTAGCCCATGCAAATCACTGAGCACAGGTATAATGTGCTTCAACCGGGAAGTATCATTTACTAGGCAGACTTCTGCATTCTGTACTAGCCTTAGTTTCCAGACTGATTAAAGTTACAACCCTATGCAGAATGTATTGTACTTATCCAGTCTTGGAGTGACAAAAGTATGTATCACAATAACAGGGTTCCCATTCAAAAAACAGAGTTTTCCAGCCAGGTGCAGACAGTAAAGCAGCATTCCTGGACATTGCTGCCATATGATCATCTAACAGTACCTCGTTGCAGTAACACACCACTTCACAAGTGGCAGGCACACCTCTCAAAACACAGGTATAGAAATAATCCTTGCAATATCTTCCAATAGAGTCCTCCAACCTACCAACATCCCCTCAGTTTTATCCAGATAGGGGCATGGATAAGAGCTAGCAATCTCCCTCAGACACTGGACCAGGTGTCAACTGTACTGTCTAGGCCAGGTACAAACTCAAATGTATATAGAAGATACATTATAGTAGATGTACATAAAGATCTAAGATATGACCCATCAAGCTGTCAAACAGAGATCAGAGTTTAGTAGCTGGGCTCCTTTCCTCATTCCTGGGCTGGAAGGGAAAGTTTTCCAGGTGATACCGTGTCTTAGATTTTTATAACTTCTGCTTTTTATATTTTGTACCTGCACCTAGACACAGGGATAGAAGTGATTAATATAAAAAACCCAACAAAACAAACCTATACAGAAAGACTGCCTGCAGTAGGCAGCAGCAATAGTTTTTGGGGTGTGGTGGGGGTGTCACCAAAATAAATCACATTTCTGACAAAAAAATTATATGCTATTTGTTACTGTAAACAACTATTATGACTGAAAGCTTAGATAAACATTTTTATTTTTTCTAGTTTGTTTACTTTGTGCATTTCTGACAGCATTTTCCAAGTAAAATAATTCACACTCTCTTTTATAGTCTGTTTTCTGTTTGGCAGGTTTTCCAACAGCAACAGGAAAGCAGAAAACATTTGAGGGTTGTGACAGGTTAGATCACAGAACCTCCTTGGGAGGTGCCACCCGATGTGCCAAAACTACTTCTGCCCCCTGCTTTCCCTGCCAGCTCGGGACCCCAGCACCCTCTCTTGCTGAGTCAGACATACCCATCTGCTCCAACAAAGACCAAGGGTCTGAATTACTTGCCCTAAAGCTGCAGGTTTACCTGAAAACAGCTAACAGAAGTATTCTTGTCTTTTAGGCTACGTCCAGACTACCCGCCGTATCGGCGGGTTAAAATCGAATGCTCGGAGATCGATATATCGCGTCTAATCTAGATGCGATATATCGATCCCCGAGCGCGCTTATATCGATTCCGGAACTCCATCAACCCCAACGGAGTTCCGGAATCGACAGGGAGAGCCGCGGACATCGATCCCGCGCGGTGTGGACGGGTGAGTAATCCGATCTTAGATATTCGACTTCAGCTACGTTCACGTAGCTGAAGTTGCGTATCTAAGATCGATTTCCCCCCCGTAGTGTGGACCAGCCCTAACACTCAGATCCAATGGGGTCTAAACCCAAATAAATCCATTTTACGGTAAACTCATAAATTGTTCACACTCTATAACACTGATCGAGAGATATGCACAGCTGTTTGCTCCCCCAGGTATTAATACATACTCTGAGTTAATTAATAAGTAAAAAATGATTTTATTAGATACAGAAAGTAGGATTTAAGTGGTTCAAAGTAGTAACAGACAGAACAAAGTAAGTCACCAAGCAATATAAAATAAAATGCGCAAATCTATGTCTAATCAAACTGAATACAGATAAGATCCTCACCAGTTCCAGAATGCTCCCTTTTACAGACTAATCTCCTTTTAGCCTGGGTCCAACAATCACTCACACTCCTTTGTTTCAGTTTCTTCCAAGTATGAGAGGTGGGGGAGATACTCTCTCTTTAGCCATCTGAAGACCAAATGGAGGGTTCTCCCAACGGTTTAAATAGACTATCTTTTGGGTAGACACCCCTCCCTCCCCCTGCGTAGAATCCAGACACACTCAGGTAGACTTCTTATGTGGATTGGAGTCTTGCAAGCTCTTTTGTCTGTCAAGTGCCTCCCGATTGAGCACTTAACTTGCACATTCCTTTCCCAAGAAGTGACTAAATGTTCTAATTAGAAATCAAGTGTACAGCCAATGTTCATAACTTTGAACACACAAATGGTACCTGCATACAACTAGGATGAACATAACCAGTAGCTCATAACCTTTACATAGATGTGTTACATGGCATATGGAGCAAAACCCTACTCCAGTTATATCATACATACATTTATAAGCACAAACACCCCATAAAGCCTTATGGGGTACACTGTCACTAGGGTATTTCTAGCTTTCTAATGCAGTAAGTGTTGTGTGTGTTTGTTTGGGGTTTCCTTTTGTTTTTTTAAGAAGTTAATCACACTCCCTCTTTTGTTCCTCTTTCCCAACCCCCTCCATATGCTTCTCTGACAAATGGCTGCATTCTCCATGGGCTTGTCCACACCGGCACTTTACAGTACTGCAACTTTCTCGCTCAGGGGTGTGAAAAAACACATCCCCTGAGCGCCAAAACTTACAGCGCTCTAATGTGCCAGTTTAGATAGTGAACCAGCGCTGGGAACAGCGCTAGGAGCTACGCCCCTCATTTTTTAGAGCATTGGGAGAGCTCTCCCCCAGTGCTGTGCTGCGACTACACAAGCCATGTTAAGGTTGCCAGCATAGACAGGCCCCATGACATACCGTATATACTTGTTCATAAGTCAAATATTTCTGGTAAAAAGTGATGCATCAAAGAGCGGAGGCTGGGTTATAAAACAGGTCTACACCAACATTTGATGATTTTAAAAACTCTATAGAATCATTGAATGAATATTTGATACAGGGATCAGCAACCTTTGGCCCGCGGCCTGCCAAGGTAAGCACCCTGGCAGGCCAGGCTGGTTTGTTTGCCTGCTACGTCCGCAGGTTCGTCCGATCGCGATTCCCACTGGCCACGGTTCACTGCCCCAGGCCAATGAGGGTGGCAGGAAGCAGTGGCCAGCACATCCCTCAGCCCACGCCACTTCCTGCCGCCCCCATTGACCTGGGCTTAGTCCATCTTGGGGGGAGGAGAGCCCAGAGCCAGGGCCCTAGCCCCCCCCTGCACCCAAGCCAGCCAAGACTGACTCACTTCCAGCTGCCTGGCCCCTGTCCTGCCTGTTGCTCCTCCCCTAACTTTTGTCTTGCTTCCCTGTCAAGAATCACCTGGTCGCATCCCCCTCCTGGGTCTCAGGTTAAGAAGGGACAGCCACAGCATCCATGCAGGCAGCTGGCGCAGCCCCCCTGAAGTCATGCACCCTTATTCACACCACCTAGACACTGGTGCAATACTGAGGCCCACACAGCATTCATGCAAAACAGTAAGACTTACATAGGCTCACATACAACATAACAAGGGAAAATCCATACTACGTCACATCTCGCCCACCTTTGAGACTGAACTGAGCGAGGTCACTTTGGCCAGTGACCTGGGGAAGTTCAGGGCTCCCTCTCTGGGACAAAGCATCAGCTATCACATTTGCACTCCCCTTAATGTGGGCCACCTCCATTTCATAATCCTGGAAGGCCAGACTCCACCTCAGGAGTTTGGCATTTGCCCCTCTCATCTGGTACAGCCACAGCAGGGCGAGTGGTCTGGATACCCTGTGAAATGCCACCCAAATAGATCCAGCTGCAGTCTTTTAAGAGCCCTTTCCCTGGGCAGGCATTCTTTCTCTATGGCTGCATAGCCCTGCTCCCAGGGCAGCAGCTTCCTGCTCAGGTACATGATGGGGTGTTTCTCCCCCTTTGCATTGGCCCGCCTCGCCACCGCACCCAGCCCTGTGTCTGGGGCATCGGTGAACACCATAAAGGGCTTGTCAGAGTCTGGGTTTCCCAGCATCAGGCCCTTGATCAGATCTTCCTTCAACATGCAGAGAACCCTCTGGCACTGCCCAGTCCCTACCAGCTTGCCTGGCTTAGCCTTCTTGCATAGCTCAGTGACAGGAGCTGACACAGAGCTAAAGTGGGGCAAAAACTTCCAGAAGTGCCCCACCATCTCAATAAAGGCCTGGGCCTGTTTCTTAGTCTGGGGAGCAAATCAGTCTCTGATCGCTCCTACCTTGGCCAGCTCTGGCTTTAGGCAGCCACTCCTCACTTTGTGGCCCAGATACGACACCTCTGCCATCTCCACCTTGCACGTCCCAGCTTTTACAGTCAGCCCTGCATCCAGGAGGTGATTCCGCTTCCTCTTCACCTGGCACACATGGTCCTCTCAGGTCTGGCGAATGGCACAAATATCATCAAAGTATAGTAGGGTAAAATTCTCCATCTCTCTCAGTAACCGATCCACCTGGCGCTGGTAGGTGACCAGCACCTCCTTGAGCCTGAAAGGTAGGACCAGGGACTTGAACAGCCCCAAAGGGGTGACAAAAGCCAGCTTCAACCTGGCATCTGGATCCAAAGGCACCTGCCAGTAGCCTTTGGTGACATCTCTGGTCATGGGGTACCAAGTCCCCCGCAACTTGTCCAGGATCTCATCAGGCCCAGTATGCGCAGGCACCAGACATGGTGATGGCACTGAGCTTCCAATAGGCCACATAGAATCCAATCAACCCATTTTTCCTGGAGTCCAGCACCACGGGAGAGACCCCTGGGGCTGGATCACCCCTAACGCTAGCATGTCTCTGACCTCTCCCTCCAGGGCCTGGGCTGTGTTCCCAGTTACTGTATTCTGAATGGGGCACACCTGATGGGAGAGCCGGCTCCCCCCAGTGGACAGCTCCAGCTCTAAGTGAGCCCAAGCCAGTTGGAAAACAGCTGTTGGTAGGAATGCAGCATCTTTCTGATCTCTGCCTGCTAGGCAGGGGTTAGCTGGTCAGAGGTGAATTGATTCCAGCAAGGGGCCAGCTCTTCTCCCTTCTCCCATTGGCCACACATGGCCAGTACCAGCCTCCTCTCCATCACAGTACAATTCCATCATGTTGACCTGGTACGCTCTGTGGCTGAGCCTGATTGGGCAGTTCTACCAAATTAGGTCAACCTACGGCCAACGCAGTTATTAAATCACTTGTGTGCACACACACTTGGCTTCTTGTGTCAGCACTGCACATCCTCACCAGGACTGCTTGTATTGATTATATTGTCAGTATGGGACATTGTGGAATGGCTCCTGAAGGCCAGTAACAGTCAATGTAAGCAGCACTGTGTCTACACTGACACTGCGTCAACCTAATTACAATCAACCACGACTCTTCACCACTCCGATCGGTGGTGTCACTAAACTGGCATAGTGAGGCACTTACATTGGTGAGAGTCAAATTTAAGTGAAGACACTTGTACAGCTAAGTGAACACAAGGCAGCTTACATCCACCTAACCGTGTAGTGCAGACCAGGCCTAAGGATGGCTCCTGTTTAGGACTTGGCTACACTGGAGAGTTGCAGTGCTGGTGATGGAGTTACAGCACTGCAACTCACTCTGTGTCCACACTTGCAAAGCACAGCCAGCGCTGCAACTCCCTAGTTGCAGCTCTGGCTGTACACCTGGTTTGCCTGAGGTTTAGCGATTCCAGCGCTGGTCAGCAAGTGTGGACACCAAAAGCACTTTTATTGGCCTCCAGGGTATTAGAAGGTATCCCAGCATACCTTTTCAGCCACTCTGCTCATCATTTCACACTCTACTGCCCTGGGCTCAGGTGACCCACCCTTTAAATGCCCCGGAAATTTTAAAAATCCCCTTCCTGTTTGCTCAGCCAGGTGTGGAGTGCAATCAATCAATCAATCAGTGACCATGCCTCCACGCCCCAAACGAGCCCCAGCATGGAACAGTTCCGAGCTGCAGGATCTCATCAGCATTTGGGGTGAGGAAGCTGTGCAGTCACAGCTGCACTCTAGCCGTAGAAATTATGATACCTATGGGCAGATATCAAAGTCCTTGCTGCTAAGGGGCCAT
This sequence comes from Gopherus flavomarginatus, assembly GCF_025201925.1. Lineage (NCBI taxonomy): Eukaryota > Metazoa > Chordata > Testudines > Testudinidae > Gopherus > Gopherus flavomarginatus. The sequence goes on along the minus strand of NC_066619.1, from coordinate 133,396,965 downwards.
GAACGGGACGTGTTGCAGTGCAGGGTAAAAGTAAAGGAGCTGCGCAGTGCCTATTGCAAAGCCCGTGAGGGAAACCGCTGCTCAGGAGCTGCCCCCACAACCTGCCGTTTTTACAAGGAGCTGGATGCCATACTTGGGTGTGACCCCGCTGCCAATCCGAGGAGCACGATGGAGAGTTCAGAGCAGGGAGAAGTGGGGGAGGGTGTAGATGAAGCAGAGAGTGAGGCTACTGGGGTGGAGGGAGACACCCCGGAGTCCCAGGAGGCATGCAGCCAGGAGCTCTTCTCAAGTCAGGAGGAAGCTAGCCAGTCGCAGCAGCTGGAACTTGTTGGTGGAGAAGAAGCAGAGGAGCGGGTTCCCAGTAAGCTGATTTTATTTTTAGGATGGAACTGTTTTGGGAGAGGAGGGTGGGGGTTATGGCTGCCTGCATGCATGCCTAAATGTGGAAAAGTCCATTCATTTGGTCTATCACGTCTCTGTAATTGGCCTCGGTAATCTCTTCAAAAGTTTCAGCCAGAGCGTGGGCAATGTGCTTGCGCAAGTTTATAGGGAGAGCAACCGCGGTCCTTGTCCCAGTCAGGCTAACGCGTCCGCGCCACTGTGCCGCGAGGGGTGGGGGGACCATTGCTGCACACAGGAAAGCTGCATAGGGACCAGGGCCGAATCCACATTGCTGTAGAAGACCCTCCTTCTCTTCCCAGGTAACACGCAGCAGTGATATATTTGGCACTAGAAAATCCTGTTGAAAATGTAGGGATAGTGTTCAGTGCAGGTCCCCCCCAGCTGCTCTCTGCTTTCCCCAATGCACAGAAACCCCAGTGAGCCCTGACTCAAGCAGTTTCCCTTCCCAGAGGAGTCACTGCTGTGGCAATTGTGGGGGTGGTGTTCAGTGCAGTTCCCCCGCAGCTGCTCTCTGTTTTCCCCAATGCACAGAAACCCCAGTGAGCCCTGACTCAAGCAGTTCCCCTTCCCAGGTGAGTCGTGGCAGAAACGCTCACCCCAGTACTCGCCATGTCTTCGCTGCTGTGGCCTCTCTGTGCTATGTTTGCTATGTGTAAATGATGCTACAAATAGTCTACAAACTCCTTCACTGTGATAATAAACAATGTAGCCTCTGTATTAAATGTTTCTATTTCTGTTTTTTTCAGTGTCCTTGAATCCTCCAGCCCTATCACAGCCTGCTCAAAGACTATAGAACTTGAGGAAGAAGCCAAGGAAAAACAAGGAAGATTTGGTCAAAGCAGTTATGAATCAGTATGCCACAGAGAGTAAGAGGCTGCAGGACTGGAGAGAGAAAATGCATGAGTGGAGGGAAACACAGAGCAGGAGAAAGGAATTGGCTACCAAGAAAAGCACAAAGCAGCTGATAAGCCTCCTGGCGCACCAAACGGACTGTATGCAGTCTCTCGTAGCCATGCAGGCAGATCAGTACCGTGCTAACCTCCCCCCGCCAAAGCTCTCTCCCTTGTTCCCCGGTGTTTGCTCAAAACACCTTTCTCCAGCAGCCTGGTTCTTACCACCACCAGCTGCCCCCAACACCTGTACGTTCACCTACTAGCCCTGAGAACTACAACCCTTACCCTATGCACTCAACCCCCATCACCATGCAGCATATTAATCCTGAAGTGCAGCAGGCATTGAACAGCAATCCAGGCAGGACATATTTAAACCTCTGAATGTACAGTCCACCACCCTACCCCCCTGCCCTTTTATGTACTGTATTTTGAATAAATGATTTCTTGGCTTTTAAATCATTTTTTATTATTGCAGAAAGTGAGAAATACTGTATCCCAAGGGAAAAACAGGCACAGCAAATCACTGTAACCACTGCACTTCACACCCGTGCAAGGCACCAAACATTACCGTTGGCTTTCAGCCTCAAATTGCTCCCTTAAGGCATCCCTAATCCTTGAAGCCCACTGCTGGGCCTCTCTAGTAGCCCTGTTCTCTGGCTGTGCAAATTCAGCCTCTAGGCGTCGAACCTCGGAGGTCCATTCCTCACTGAATCTTTCACCCTTCCCTTCACAAATATTATGGAGGGTACAGCACGTGGATATAACAGCGGGGATGCTGCTTTCCCCCAAATCTAGCTTCCCATAGAGACACCTCCAGCACCCTTTTAAACGGCCAAAAGCACACTCCACAGTCATTCTGCAGCGGCTCAGCCTGTAGTTGAACTGGTCCTTGCTCCTGTCAAGCTTCCCTGTATACGGTTTCATGAGCCATGGCATTAAGGGGTAAGCGGGGTCTCCAAAGATCACAATGGGCATTTCGACATCCCCTACTGTGATCTTGCAGTCTGGGAAAAAAGTCCCGGCCTGCAGCTTCCTGACCAGGGCACTGTTTCGAAAGATGCGTGCATCGTGCACCTTTCCAGGCCATCCTGAGTAAATGTCAGTGAAACGCCCACGGTGATCCACAAGTGCTTGGAGAACCACAGAGAAATACCCCTTGTGATTAACGTACTCGGATGCCAGGTGGGGTGGTGCCAGAATAGGAATATGCGTCCCATCTATTGCCCCTTCACAGTTAGGGAAACCCATTTGTGCAAAGCCATCCACAATGTCCTGCACGTTCCCCAGAGTCATGGTTCTTCTTAGCAGGGTGCGATTAATGGCCGTGCAAACTTGCATCAACACTATTCCAACGGTCGACTTTCCCACTCCAAACTGGTTCGCCACCGATCAGTAGCCGTCTGGAGTTTCCAGCTTCCAGATTGCAATAGCCACCCGCTTCTCCACTGGCAGGACAGCTCTCAATCTCGTGTCCCTGCGCCGCAGGGTAGGGGCGAGCTCAGCACACAGTCCCATGAAAGTGACTTTTCTCATCTGAAAGTTCTGCAGCCACTGCTCGTCATCCCAGGCTTGCAGGACGATGTGATCCCACCACTCAGTGCTCGTTTCCCGAGCCCAAAGGCGGCGTTCCACGGTGCTGAGCACGTCCGTTACTGCCACAAGCAATTTAGTGTCTTGCGCGTCAGGCGAATCAATATCATCGTCTGACTCCTCACTGTCACTTTGGAGCGAAAGGAATAGCTCAACTGCCAAACGTGATGTGCTGGCAACATTCATCAGCAAGGTCCTCAGCAGCTCGGGCTCCATTTGTAACAGAAATCGCGCTGCAGACTCACAATGGTGCCAAACTGCTTGGAATGTGTAGTGATGCACCACGGGGCATTGGGACCGGAAGCAGAATGACCCGCACCATTCCATCCCCTTCCCACAACGCCAAAATGGGACGAGGTGCTCTGTGGAATAGCTGCCCACAATGCACCACTCTCAACAGCGCTGCTAATGCTGCAAATGTGGCCACACTGCAGCGCTGGTAGCTGTCAGGGTGGCCACACTGCAGCGCTGTCCCTACACAGCTGTACGAACACAGCTTAACTCCCAACGCTGCACAAATGTAAGTGTAGCCATACCCTTAGTCTCCTCCTCATCCACAGCAGCAGTCTCTAGTAGACGTAGATAAGCTGACTGCTTCTTCCTTGTTTCCACCCGCTTTTTCATAGTTCCAGGCTCTTAGCAATTTTTGATGACAGAAAAACAGTGGGAAACTAAATATCACATGACCAGCCTGCTCTCCAAAAGCCAGCAGAGATCAAAGTTTGGGAATCTCTTGCACTAAGCAATAAAACGTTAGTTTAAGTATCACAAACAAATCAAAACTATAAGGTAGCCTAGCAAAGATTACGCTAAGGCATCATTAGAAGTCTCTGGGCTCAAGACACTGGTGTTTTGCAATTCAATCACTGTTTTCTTGCTATAGTGCTGACATAGCTAGAAAGTTTGTTGCTTCATTGCTTTTCTATTTTAACTGTCCTCTAGTATTACTATTGCTAACAACATTATGGGTAGAATAAAACCTTTCAAAACCACAGAAATTCAATTTCAAGTAGGTCATTCACTTACAAATAAACTGTCATTTATGTTTGCCCCATGAAGCATCCTTTAACACTAATGGGGCATCATGAAATCATGCAGAATGTGATTTGAGCAAAGCCAACTAGTCTGCAAATGCCGTAGTTTAGGGGTGAAGTTAAGGTTTCAAAAGCAGTGGCTGTTGCTGAGTTGGTTTTTAAAAACTGTTTGTCATTAAATAACTATTCTTGTAAAACAGCGTGACAAAGTCCTGCTTTTTAATGCTTTCCCCTGTCATTTTTTCCTCACTGTCCTCCTCCAACCTACAAAATAAATGATTAATATTAATCACACACCATGCTTGTCTTGGTTTTTCATCTAAAGGGTGAAATAAAAAGCCCTTTTAAAATAAAATGCTTTTAAACACTGTTCAAGATTACTTCGTTTCCATATCAGTAACAATATAACAATAACAACTTAGCACTAAAAAAACAGAATCAGATTCACTTATCAAAACCCTATGCCAAGGATTCTATAATTCTCCTGAAAAAAAAAAGAAAAAAATCAGCTTATGTGGAGAAGCCTACAAATAAAACCTCTACATTAAACATGACTAATAAGTGGTACCAGTACCTCACTCATGAAAACTAAATTTCCCTTCACAATTTATAGAAAATGTTTCTTATGTCACAAAGTGTATAGTAAATAATGGGTTTTTTTCCCCTCTTAAAAAACCTTATACTTTAACAGGTGACCATAACATTACTGAAAAAAGATAGTTTCCACAAACTATCCCTACAGAGTAGTTAGAAAAGAATAAAATTTGGAGTCCTATGTATAATACATGGTCCAAAGTTATGAAAACAAAGGAAGCATTTCAAAAAAGGAAAGTCCTTTTCTAAAAAGAATGCAGAAAAACCTCAATGTAATAAAATGTGATGCTAAATGCAGGCTGCTGACTGACTATGCTCTGACACAATGAGACACCACCTATACAGCAAGTCTACTGACTGAGCCCACGTCCAGACTAACTCGCGGCATCGGCGGGTTAAAATCGATTGCTCGGGGATCAATATATCGCATCTAGTCTGGACGCGATGTATCGATCCCCGAGCGCGCTTACATCGATTCCGGAACTCCATCAACCCGAACGGAGTTCCGGAATCGACACGGAGAGCCGCGGACATCGATGCCGCGCCGTCCAGACGGGTGAGTACCTCGATTTTAGAAATTCGACTTCAGCTACGTTATTCACGTAGCTGAAGTTGCGTATCTAAAATCGATTTTAATACCCTAGTCTGGACGTGGCCTGAGTTACAGCTGGAATGATTTTGGCCCATTTGCAACTCCAATATTTATGTTATTCTTTTTTCTTTTCTTTTTTTTTTGTGTGTGGGGGGAAGCCTCAACACCCCTTCCCCTACAAAAAAAAAAATATTTAATTCCATGCTCAAGTTAGAAAATGAGCTATACTTAAACCGAGATAAATATTACAAAAACAAATTTAAGTGAATTCAGTGTCTGCTCAAACCGATTCTATGGTCATTTACAGCATTTCTGTTTGTTGATAAGAGTGTGTATAGAAGCAACAAAAAAAATTAAGCAAATGAAAATAAATTTTGAATACATATACATAACTGTTCCTACCAGAAACCTGATTCTAAAATGGGAATGATGATCTTGCTATATTTAAAGTAGTGGACTGAGGACACAGGAGATCAGGGCTCTATTTCTAGCTCTTCCACATACTTCCTGTATGACCTTGCAACAATCTTTAATCACTGAATCAGATCATCTATCTGTAAATCGTGGGCATTTTATTAATGTTTGTGAGATGCACAGATACTAAAGTGAAGCATACAAAAGAAAAGCAAGTCAGACAAAAAATTACAATAGAGAACAAAAATATACCATAAGACCAAAGTACCCAATATACTCAACAGCTTAAACTTTCAATATCAAATAGCCACAATGAACTGTTTGCAAATGAGTAACAAAGATTTATTCACTGAAATTTGGCCAGCAGTTCTAAATATTTTTTTTAAATCAAGCTGTTCAACCCTGTCAAAACAGAACTACTCATTTGACATATTTTATCTTTATTAATTATTTGTCCAGCTCTAGCCAGAGCTAGGGAACTTTCTAAAATGCAACATTTTACTAAAGCCACACTGAAGATGTGCCATGGGGAGGGGGGTGGAGAGGAGAGGGAAAGTATGTCCTTTTTTCACTAATGTTCATCTCCAATTTGGATCCAATTCTGAAGCTGAGAGGAATTTGGGACTTGAAAATAATGCAACATCTTCTCCATTATCTATAAATATATTTCTCATTTTTAATCTGCTTGTTCATTCAATGTCATAAGCCAATATTTGTGACATCACAATCACTTTTACAGTAGAGAATTTACTACCACAACTGGTTTACGAAGAGATTTTACAATCCATTAGGAGAAGCAAAACGTTCAAAAAACGGGGAAAAAAACCAAGCTTCTGTTAACATTACCATTAGAGTAATCTGCATAGATTAGTATCCGTGGAAGACAGAAATGTGTGGTTTAGGTATTTTTAATGTATCTACCTACCATACTTTGATATTATGCAAATAACTGACATTGTATATATTTATAGTCTTTAGATTTTCAGTTATTTTACCTAGATCATGACATTAGAGCAATTTCAAATACTGTTGGACACTATGTTAGTAATAAGCAAGCCTTGACAAATCCATTTGCCAATGGCAAACAGTAGAACTTCTTGGTGAATTTACTCATCAGTTATTACAGAAGTAAGCTTTCATTTAAACAAAAATAAAGTGTCTAGCCCTTCAGGTAGCAAATAGCCTTCAGGACATGAAGTAAACAGAGTAATGCAATGGTCTTCCTAAATCTGCATATGTCTGACAAAACATTCATGAACTGCCGAAGACCCAAGTATAGAGAAGTTACTCTGGAGCAGTTACTCTTTTACAGAAAGAGTTAAGTCACTCTAAAGTAGCTATTCCAGTCTCAAGGCTGGATTAACCTATACAACACTTGACCCAACTCTATGAGAGGTGAAGGCTAGTTGATAGCCCCAAATCCATAGTGCACAAGCAGCCCCACAGAGCTTGCACCCCAACACAGACTTTCCAGATACTGCCCCAACACCTATACAGAAGAAAAAAGTTAGAAATGCTACAACACAGCTTTCCATAGCAGGGAAGGATTTACTCTTGTAACAGTTGAATTAGCTTCTACATGACTGAGGCCTTGGCTACCCTTGAGAGTTACAGCGCTGTTGGTGGCTTTATAGCGCTGTAACTCACTCCCCGTCCACACTGGCAAGGCACATACAGCGCTGTATCTCCGTGGCTGCAGCGCTGCTTGTACTCCACCTCCCCGAGAGGAATAAAGAGTATAGCGCTGCTACTGCGGCGCTGGGGCATCAGTATAAAAAGGGAATAATCTTAGTACGCTGTGACTGACCTCCAGAAGCTTCCCATAATCCTTTTAAGTGAAGGTCCCGCTCTTTGTTTTGTTGTGATGCCTCTCTTTGTTTTGTTGTGAACTCCGACTCCCAGAGCTGCTTATCAAAAAAACAAACACAGCTACTGATTGCTGTGAATGAGCAGAGGCGGGAGGGCTCCCTTTGGAATGCCCACAGCTACTGTTTGCTTGAAGAGAGGGGGAGGGAGAGGGCTTGAGGAGAGAAGCAGCGCAGCAGGTGGGGGGGGGTCTGTTTCGGAGCGACTGCTTATCTGGTTTGTGAGGAAAAAAAACAGCTGCTGAGAGAGGGGTGTGTGAGGGGGTCGGAACTTGCAAGGCCATGTGCTGACAGTGTCGGCTGCAAAAATCCACTTACTCTCTCCCCAACGCTCTCTGTCACACTCCACCCAACCCCTCCTTTTGAAAAGCACATTGCAGCCACTTAAACGCTGGGATAGCTGCCCATAATGCACTGCTCCCAGTGCCGCTGCAGATGCTGCAAATGTGGCCATGACAGTGTGCTGGTAGCTGTAAGTGTGGACAGACTGCAGCGCTTTCCCTACTCAGCTGTACAAAGACAGGTTTAACTCCCAGTGCTGTACAGCTGCAAGTGTAGCCATACCCTGAGCATCATGACGACTCTGGAGAGTTTCTGGGCCCATCTTTGTTCAATCCCTCAAAAATGCTATGTTTTGAATTTCCAAGGAACTTGAACCACTCATCCCTTCTGTCCAAAGCCATGCAGAAAAAAAAATCAAGCACCAATAGCAAGGCTTTCAACCAGCAAGTTACTGGATGATGTGTCAATTTATTTTCCCTAGCTTGAGAAAATGGGAGAGCATGGCATTGGTAGGAGATCACAACTATGTGGCTTTTATTGCTGAGTTATTGCTATTTGTTGTCAATACGCTGATTAATGAAGGGGTCCTTCACTGTTGTATATTTCAAAATTGTCAAAAAGCACCTAAATAAAAGGATGTGCATAATTTTGTGTATTATGTAAAAGAATAGCAGCAAGAGCACAATCACCTGACTTGAACTGTACAAATATAAAGTCAATAAGGAGAGATATCCCTACAAATCCATATATAACATTAGAGACTTCCTGCTTGGGGACAATCATTTCAAAGTTTTTTTTTTACAGAAAGTTTTCCAGTAATTTGCCACTAAGTTAGTCAAGACATACGCCACTTGAAAATTGTATTGGAACAGACGAGAAAACTAAAGCTTCAGGAATATAGACATAAGAGAACTGAAGTTTCAAGTTATCATGATCAGTTGCAATAATATCACATTCTGAAGTTCTGAACATTTTAGAAAAGTTTAACAACGTAACTTTTTCAGAATAATTTTACAGTTCTAACACCATTCATCCCTAATTATTTGCAAACTATATGTACTACAACTGAAGTGCAGCTACCTCTGGGGTGGACAGCAGCAACCAGCTGATGCACAAAACATGCATAAATAGGAATGGTTATCTAAGGCCATCAGAGCAAGCCTCAATTCCTCTGAAAATGAACACAAGTTCTTTAAGATCTCTTGTGTCTGCAATGACAACAGCAAAAAAGGAAATATAGTTTTTCAAAGTTTGTAGCAACAGTAGAAGCTATAGTGTAGACAAGGGTCAAGATTGTTTACCATTATATTATCTAACCTTGCTTAATGTTACCTGTTCCCTACCACCTGCAAATATTGACAACCCCACTCACCAACAGAGCTTATGTATATCATTCCCCCAGTGCTGGCATGGAAGGGGTTTGGAGGAGCAGTAAAAGGTACATCAGGCAACAGATTCGGAGCCTACACACACACAGAGATTCAATTTCTGGGGCTGAAATCAGTGGCAATTTTAAATGCATACAATTCACAAATTATAAAGGCAGAAGGGTCCACTGTGATTATGTAATCAATCCTCCTGAATAACAGAAGTCATGGAACTTCCCTGCAGTATTTCCCACTTGAAGTAGAGCACATCTTTTGGGGGGGGGGGGGGAAATCTTCACAGTCATGTCGAACCCCCCATTTATATCTGTGCCCCATGCACACATTTAACTGCCAAGAGCACCAGTCTCCATTTCCTATCCATGGTCTGATACATACAGGCTTGGCAGAACTCAATTTTTTTAAATAAAATTTCAACAGAAAAATCAGCTGTTTATTCTTACGCATTTTTTCAGTGTTTACTGATGTAAATTTTCAGTTGTGCAACATTATGGGTTTAAACATTGTTCCCATTGTTATCTATTTAAATTTTCACAGCAGGGACAAGTAAGTTATGGGGGGAAGGGGTCTGAATTATTTAACAGCAGATGCTGTGATTCACAAAGTTAAAGCTTAAATTGCCAACATAACACGTCAAAACATACACAGTAAATACTCTTAAATCACACTGTGGTTCTCAAGCAGCACTTCGTTTTTTAGAGATGGAAATATTGTTTTTGTCAGTTTGCCTGTGTACACCGCAATGGGTGTTCACCAACATTTACAGACACAAATTAACTCTTCCAAGCCTATGCAGATCATAGGTGCCAACAGGCTGTGGCCGATGTTTAATTCCTTAGGGTACGTCTACACTACGGGATTATTCCAGTTTTACATAAACCAGTTTTGTAAAACAGATTGTATAAAGTCGAGTGCACGCGGCCATACTAAGCACATTAATTCGGCGGTGTGCATCCATGGTCCAAGGCTAGCATCTATTTCTGGAGCATTGCACTGTGGGTAGGTATTCTGTAGCTATCTCATAGTTCCCGCAGTCTCCTCCGCCCCTTGGAATTCTGGGTTGAGATCACAGTGCCTGATGGGGCAAAAATCATCGTCGCGGGTGGTTCTGGGTAAATGTCGTCACTCATTCCTTCCTCCAGGAAAGCAACGGCAGACAATCATTTTGCGCCCTTTTTCCCTGGATTGGTCTGGCAGACACCATAGCATGGCAACCATGGAGCCTGTTTTGCCTTTTGTCACTGTCACCGTATGTGTACTGGATGCCGCTGACAGAGGCGGTACTGCAGCACTACACAGCAACATTCATTTGCCTTTGCATGATAGCAGAGATGGTTATCAGTTGTTCTGTACGTCTGCTGTGCCATTGTAAATTGGCAATGAGATGACAGTTATCTGTCCTTCTGTACTGTCTGCTGCTGTCATAGGTGCCCCTGGCTGAGGTCGGCCGGGGGCGCAAAGACAAAAATGGGAATGACTCCCTGGGTCATTCACTCCTTTATGTTGTATCTAAAAATAGAGTCAGTCCTGCCTAGAGTATGGGGCAAGTGTACTAGAGAACCAGAGAGCACAGCTGCTCCGTGTCAGATCCCGCAGAAATGATGAACTACATGCCATTCTAGGGGGTGCCCCGCAACAACCGCACCTGTTGCTTCCCTGCTCCCCAAACCTCCTGGGCTACCGTTGCAGTGTCCCCCCATTTGTGTGATGAAGTAATAAAGAATGCAGGAATAAGAAACACTGACTTGTTAGTGAGATAAAATGAGGGGGAGGCAGCCTCCAGCTGCTATTAGTCCAGGCAGGACATTAAGCGGTGCAGGGAAGAGGAGCCCAGCATCCCGCTGCTATGATAGTCCAGGCAGTACAGAATCTTTTCTTTACACATGAAAGGGAGGGGGCTGTCAGCCCCCAGTTGCTATGATGAAGACGGTTACCAGCCATTCTGCACCATCTACTGGGAACGATTGGGACTCATTCCTATTTTTACCCAGGTGCCCCCGGCCAGCCAGGATCACTCACGGGCTGATGACGACGACGGATAGCAATCATACTGTACCGTCTGAAACCGGAGAGGAGAGGGGAGGGGAGTGGATACTGCTCTTCACTGCCGCAGCATTGAGACTACCAGCAGCATTCAGCAGACATAGGGTGACATTGTAAAATGTCAAGAAATGATTTTTTTCCCTTTTCTTTCACGGGAGGAGGGGGTAAATTGATGAGCTATACCCTGAACCACCCCGGACAATGTGTTTGACCCTACAGGCATTGGGAGCTGAGCCAAGAATGCAAATGCTTTTCGGAGACTGCTGGGGACTGTGGGATAGCTGGAGTCCTCAGTACCCCCTCCCTCCCTCCATGAGTGTCCATTTGATTCTTTGGCTTTCCGTTACGCTTGTCACACAACACTGTGCTGTGGCCTCTGTCTATCATAGCCTGGAGATTTTTTTCAAATGCTTTGGCATTTCGTCTTCTGTAACAGAGCTGTGATAGAACAGATTTGTCTCCCCATATAGCGATCAGATCCAGTATCTCCTGTACAGCCCATGCTGGAGCTCTTTTTGGATTTGGGACTGCATCACCACCTGTGCTGATCAGAGCTTCATGCTGGGCAAAGAGGAAATGAAATTCAAAAGTTCGCGGGGCTTTTCCTGTCTACCTGGCCAGTGCATCCGACTTCGGATTGCTGTCCAGAGCGGTCACAGTGGTGCACTGTGGGATACCACCCGGAGGCCAATACCGTCGATTTGCGGCCACACTAACCCTAATCCGATATGGTAATACCGATTTCAGCGCTACTCCTCTTGTTGGGGAGGAGTACAGAAACCTGTTTAAATAGCCCTTTATATCAATATAAAGGGCCTCGTTGTCTGGACGGGGGCAGGGTTAAATCGGTTTAACGCTGCTAAAATCGGTTTCAATGCCTAGCGTAGACCAGGCCTCAGATACCCTCCCTCCTGCTCTGACAGACTCAGTTGTGTTTCAGCAAAAGTGCATGTTAGGGGCAGGGAGGGCTCCAGGGTTCCCCAGAGAGATGGGTGGGTGTCAGGGAGATGCACCCAGGACAGGGAAGGTGGGGGCGAGGGGGAGGCTGGATGGGGGTGGATGTGGGGGCCCGCATACCGCCCCATGTACAGCCCAGGGCCGGCGTTACCAGACAGATGGGGGGGCTGACCATATACTTTACCCACCACCCGCGGCCTCCACCGGGTGGGCGAGTGTCCCCGGGGGGCTCCCGCCTGAGGGGGAGTCGGGGCAGCCCAAGAACCAGGGCTCCCGGCTGGGGAGGGCACGGGGGGAAGGCGGCGGGCTCTCCGGGGGATGGAAGCGGCAGTTGCGGGGTCCGGGCCCCGGACAGGCGGTGCCTAGGGGACGGGGGGGGGGGGGGCGAGCTCACCCTGCTGCTCCTTCAGCGCCATGACGGAGGCCAGGTAATGGGCCGCGTCGAAGAAGGGGTACATGGGCAGGCGGGAGAAGACCAGCGGCACCTGCCCCAGCTCCATGGCGGCGGCGCCTCCGCCTTCCCCTCAGCCCGGGCCTGGGCCTGCCTCACGCGCCGCCCACACAGCGGCGGGGCGGGAGAAGGGAGGGGCTGAGTGTTCATTGGTGGGACCAGCACGGGGGGCGGGACCCGCTAGGGGCCGGATCTGCTGGGACCCGGGGTGGCTGCTAGGGGCGAGATCTGCTGGGAGCGGGGCGGGGGGGTTGCTAGGGGCAGGGGGGGCGGGATTTGCTGGGAGCGGGGTGGGGGGATTGCTAGAGGCAGGGGGGGCCGGATCTGCTGGGAGCGGGGTGGGGGGGTTGCTAGGGGCAGGGGGAGGGGGGCAGGATTTGCTGGGAGCGGGGTGGGGGGGTTGCTAGGGGCAGGGGGAGGGGAGGCCGGATTTGCTGGGAGCGGGGTGGGGGGGTTGCTAGGGGCAGGGGGAGGGGAGGCCGGATTTGCTGGGAGCGGGGTGGGGGGGTTGCTAGGGGCAGGGGGAGGGGGGGCCGGATTTGCTGGGAGCGGGGTGGGGGGGTTGCTAGGGGGAGGGGAGGCCGGATTTGCTGGGAGCGGGGTGGGGGAGTTGCTAGGGGCAGGGGGAGGGGGGGCCGGATTTGCTGGGAGCGGGGTGGGGGGAGTTGCTAGGGGCAGGGTGAGTTATTATTTGTATGGCCACGGGAGCAGCGCCGCCCGGGGTCGGGGGGCAAGTGGGGTAGTTTGCCCCGGCGGCGGGGGCCCCTCAGTGCTGGCGAAGACGCGGACCGCCCCCGGGTAAGTACAAGCCCTGCAGCTCCCCCGAATCCTCTGGGCCGCCCTGCATGGGAGGGCCCAGGTAGCAATGGGGCGGGCTGCTCAAGGCAGGGATCGGAGGACCGAGGGCATGAGGGGAACATCTGCTTGGGGGAATTACAGAACCAGTATGTGGGGATTGGGAATTAGGGACCCGAATGGGAATGGGGGGTTGGTAGGCGGATTAGGGAACTTTATGCTTATGGGAAAGAGGGACTCTACTGCATGGATTAAGAACCAGTGTGGGTGTGGGGGGTATTTGGGACCTGTATGGGTACTGGCGGATTGGGAGGGAGATTAGGGAGATTATGTGTATGGGGTGGGAGAGTGTATGAAGTCTGATGGATGGAGGGGATTAGGAACTGGTACGAGGACTGGGAGTGAGGTTCTGCTGGTGAAAGGGGATTTGAGACCTGTACTGAGATGAACACTGTAAATTCCTTAAACAGCTTTTGCTTTAATCTCAGGTCTTGAATCCTACATCACTTTAGAAAAACCTCTTGAAATTCTACCAGTAAAGTGGTTAGAGGAACAGGGGAGTTCTCTGCCCTGTGTAACAAAGCTTTCCTGCTGGTACTATACTGATGGTTTATTTACATTACTACTATCACCATCCTCTCTCCCTCCACGTGCACAACAGAAGGTACGGTGTGTTTTCTTCTTTTAGCAGCCTTGCCTAATGTTTTGACCCTTTAAAATCTAAGCACGTTTACAAAAAAAGGTGCCTCTTCAGAGAAGTTAACTCAAATTATGTGCACTTGACTTATTTCTGTTGTGTTAGCCTATCCAAGGTGACAACAAATATGCTGCTCTCCCACACTGCTTTCACAGTAATGCCTCAATGCTGCATTCAGATCCTTGCAGACCCAAGGGTCAAACCATACAGATGTGACTGAAGCATCAAGACACACATATGCTCCATTTACAAGTTTAAAAAAACACATCTAACTGACACCCCAAACTCAGCCTGGGCTCCAAGAGTCAAGCTGGTTTCTGTCCATCTCATCCACCATCACTAATCATAGGGACAAAGATATCAGCACTTAAACAGTTCTGCTGATGATGCTACAGGAACCAGAAGAAAAACTGGCTCATTTTGCCATAGCTGTATTGGCTAAATTCATGCAGATCTGCCTCAAAACCAGATGGTTATATTGCTCAAGGTGTTATTTTTACACTCAATTTTTAAAAATGTAAATAGGGCATAAAAAGTTATGTTGTATGTATAGCCAATCTTCTCTCTTCATTCCAGAAAATGACATTGATAATGCTTGTGTGAAGTTACCTGTTACTAATACTAACAGGTCATTTGACAATTCATGCCACTATGAGTCGTTTGGAGCAAGACTTAGTCCCTCCATGTGCACAGTCACTCAATTTGTATTTTTATTTTTCATTTTTTTGCCTTCCACCAAAGGATCTTAAGGTATTTGGTCTTTGTCTTAATGCTTGTGTTTTGTATGGAGCTGAGCAAGCTCTATGCTTAATCAATAAGTGACTACATAAATCTAAAATATCCCAGCCTATAACAAAACTGCTTGATTCCTATAGGATGATAGAAATTAGAGAGGATGTAGATATATTAAATGACAATCCATCCTGAAAGCATAGGAGGTAATCTCCCCATTGAACACATACCATTTTAATTGATACTGAATTTGGAACAAATTTCAGTGCTAGAGTAAGCAGGATTATGCCTGTGGTGTTGTACTCTATATGATTTTATGAAAATATGCTAATGAGTGTGAATATAATGTAACTGGAAGATGCTTCATGCAAAAGGTCTCGTAAGGTATCTTTACAAAGCTTATAATCTACTGAGTGTGGTCATCCTCTTTGTATAAATGTATCACTCCTGTATCTGAAACTAGAAATATGAAATAGAACTCTGAGGTCCTATTGTAGTTGTGCAAAGTGTGGGCCATTAATGGTGGTTTGGAATCTTGAGGAATCTCATTAACCAGGACAATTGAGTATGGATGGCTCTGTTTCCTTGCAGGCCTTCCTGTGAGTCAGGCTGGGAGGAATGAAGGTTTGGAGTCTTACAGTGACGTGATCACGTCACCTGAACTGGAATCCATCTTTAACCTGGAGCTTTATACAGGGTAAAACAGATTTATTTGGGGTTTCAACCCCACTGGGAGCTGGGTATCTGAGTGTTGGAGACAGGAGCACTTCTTAAGCTGTTTTCAGTTAAGCTTGCAGGGATGTGGTTCAGACCTGGGTCTCTGTCTGTAGCAGGCTAGCGTGTCTAGCTCAAACTAGCGCAGGGCACTGAAGCCTGAAGCTGCCAGGGAAAACGGGCTCAGAGTTAGTCTTGACACATCAGGTGGCAGTTCCCAAAGGGGATTCTGTGACCCAATCCATCACAATGCCCTATTGAAGTCTGTGGAAATTGATTCTGGTTACACCAGTACATGTCACTGTTTCTCTCTACTTTGCGTTTTTCTGAGCCCAAAACTGCAGAAAAATTACTTGAACTGCTTCTCCAATGAACATGCATCCGAAACACTGAAGTCAATGGAGTTACCTTAAGGAAAACAGTAGTTGAATCTTATCAGAATTTAACAAGAAATTCTCTGTATGGGCGGAAATAACTAAAGTACAATAAGCTCCCTTCCAAGACAGAAGGCATACACCAGATTGCTGTTCCATCACAATATCATAGACTTTAATAATAGAATCATAGACTTCAAGGTCAGAAGGGACCATTATGATCATCTACTCTGATCTCTACACAACACAGGCCATAGAATTTCACCCACCCACTCCTGTATCAAACCCCTAACCTATATCTGAGCTATTGAAATCCTCAAATCATGGTTAAAAGACTTCAAGGTGCAGAGAATCCACCAGCAAGTGTCTCATGCCCCAGGCTGCAGAGGAAGGCGAAAAACCCCCAGAGCCTCTGCCAGTCTGCCCTGGAGGAAAATTCCTTCCCTATCACAAATATGGCGATCAGCTTAACCCTGAGCATGTAGGCAAGACTCACCAGCCAGACACCCAGGAAAGAATTATCTGTAGTAACTCAAATCCCACCCCATCCAACATCCCATCACAGACCATTGGGCATATTTACCACTGATAGTCAAAGACCAATTAAATGCCAAAAATTAGGCTATACCATCATACCATTCCCTCCATAAACTTATCAAGTTTAGTCTTAAAGCCAGATATGTCTTTTGCCCCCACTACTCCCCTTGGAAGGCTTTTCCAGAACTTCACGACTCTGATGGTTACAAACCTTCATCTAATTTCAAGTCTAAACTTCCAGAGCGCCAGTTTATATCCATTTGTTCTTGTGTTCACATTGGTACTAAGCTTAAATAATTCCTCTCCCTCCCTGGTATTTATTCCTCTGATATATTTATAGAGAGCAATCATATCTCCCCTCAGCCTTCTTTTGGTTAGGCTAAACATGCCAAGGTCTTTGAGGCTCCTCTCATAAGACAGGTTTTCCGTTCCTTAAACTGGTGGTCCTTCTTTGTACCTGTTCCAGTTTGAATTCATTCTTCATAAACATGGGAGACCACAACTGCACACAATATTCCAGATGAGTTCTCACCAGTGTCTTGTATAACAGTACTAACACCACCTTATCTTTACTGGAAATACCTCACCTGATGCATCCCAAGAGTGCATTAGCTTTTTTCACAGCCATATCACATTGGCAGCTCATAGTCATCCTGTGATCAACCAATACTCCGAGGTCCTTTTCCTCCTCTGTTACTTGCAACTGATGTGCCCCAAGCTTATTAAAAAAATTCTTGTTATTAATCCCTAAATGCATGACCTTGCACTTTTCACTATTAAATTTCATTCTATTACTATTACTCTCGTTTACACGGTCATCCAGATCTTCCTGTAGGATATCCCGGTCCTTCTCTGTGTTAGCAATACCTCCCAGCTTTGTGTCATCCGCAAACTTTATTAGCACGTTCCCACTTTTTGTGCCAAGATCAGTAATAAAAAGGTTAAATAAGATTGGTCCCAAAACTGATCCCTGAGGAACTCCACTAGTAACCTCCTTCCAGCCTGACAGTTCACCTTTCAGTACAACCCGTTGTAGTCTCCCCTTTAACCAGTTCCTTATCCATCTTTCAATTTTCATATTGATCCCCATCTTTTCCAATTTAACTAATAATTCCCCATATGGAACCATATCAAATGCCTTACTGAAATCAAGGTAAATTAGATCCACTGCATTTCCTTGGTCTAAAAAATCTGTTACTGTCTCAAAGAAGGAGATCAGGTTGGTTTGGCATGATCTACCTTTTCTATAACCATGTTGTATTTTGTCCCAATTACCATTGACCTCAATGTCCTTAACTACTTTTTCCTTCAAAAAATTTTTCCAAGACCTTACATACTACAGATGTCAAACTAACAGGCCTGTAGTTACCCAGATCACCTTTTTTCCCCTTTCTTAAAAATAGGAACTATGTTAGCAATTCTCCAGTGATACGGTACAGCCCCTGAGTTTACAGATTCATTAAAAATGCTTGCTATTGGGCTTGCAATTTCATGTGCCAGTTCCTTTAATATTCTTGGATGAAGATTAGCTGGGCCCCCCGATTTAGTCCCATTAAGCTGTTTGAGTTTGGCTTCTACCTCAGATGTGGTAATATCTACCTCCATATCCTCATTCCCATTTGTCATCATTATCCCTAAGCTCCTCATTAGCCTCATTAAAGACTGAGGCAAAGTATTTGTTTAGATATTGGACCTTGCCTAGATTATCCTTAACCTCCTTTCCATCCTCAGTGTTTAGCAGTCCCACTTCTTTTTTTGTTTTTTTCTTATTTATGTGGCTAGAGAACCTTTTACTATTGGTTTTAATTCCCTTTGCAAGGTGCAACTTTACATGGCTTTTGCCCTTTCTCACTTTATCCCTACATGTTCTGATCTCAATAAAGTAGCTTTCATTGCTGATCACTCCCATCTTCCACTCCTTGTAGGCTTTCTGCTTTTTCTTAATCACCTCTCTGAGATACTTGCTCATCCAGCTTGGTCTACAATTCCTGCCTATATTTTTTTCCCCCTTTCTTGGGATGCAGGCTTCTAATAGTTTCTGCAGCTTTGACTTGATGTAATTCTAGGCCTCTTCTGCCTTTAGATCCACAAGTTCTTCAGTTCAATCAACTTCTCTAACTAATTTCCTTATTTTTTTAAAGTTAGCCCTTTTAAAATAAAAAACCATAGTCAAAGATCTATTTTTGTTTATCCTTCCATTTAGTTTAAACTGAATTAGCTCATGATCACTCAAACCAATGTTGTGCCCTACAACCATTTCTTCTATGAGGTCCTCACTGCTCATCAAAACCAAACCTAAAACGGCATCCGCTCTTAGACTCATAGACTCATAGGTCAGAAGGGACCAATATGATCGTCTAGTCTGACCTCCTGCACAAGGCAGGCCACAGAACCCTACCCATCCACTTTTATAACAACCCCTAACCCAGGACTGAGTTATTGAAATCCTCAAAATTGGTTTGAAGACCTCAAGCTGCAGAGAATCCACCAGCAAGCGACCCATGCCCCACGCTGCAGGGGAAGGCGAAAAACCTCCAGGGCCTCTGCCAGTCTGACCTGGAGGAAAATTCCTTCCCGACCCCAAATATGGCGATCAGCTAAACCCTGAGCATGTGGGCAAGACTCACCAGCCAGCACCCAAGAAGGAATTCTCTGCAGTAACTCAGTTCCCATCCCATCCAACATCTCCCCACAGACCATTGAGCAGACCTATCTGGTGATAATCCAAGATCAATTGCCCAAATTAACTATCCTATCATAACATCCCCTCCATATACTTATCAAGCTTAGTCTTAAAGCCAGAAAAGTCTTTTGCCCCCACTACTTCCCTCGGAAGGCTGTTCCAGAACTTCACTCCCCTGATGGTTAGAAACCTTCGTCTAATTTCAAGTCTAAACTTCCTAATATCCAGTTTGTACCCATTCGTCCTCGTGCCTACATTAGTACTAAACTTAAATAATTCCTCTCCCTCCCTAACATTAACCCCCCTGATATATTTATATAGAGCAAGCATATCCCCCCGCAGCCTTCTTTTGGCCAAGCTAAACAAGCCAAGCTCTTTGAGTCTCCTTTCATAAGGCAGGTTTTCCATTCCTCGGATCATCCTAGTAGCCCGTCTCTGGACCTGTTCCAGTTTGAATTCATCCTTCTTGAACATGGGACACCAGAACTGCACACAATATTCCAGATGGGGTCTCACCAGCGCCTTATATAACGGTACTAACACCTTCTTATCCTTGCTGGAAATACCTCGCCTGATGCATCCTAAAATCGCATTTGCTTTTTTAACAGCCGTATCACATTGGCGGCTCATACTCATCCTGCTATCAACCAATACCCCAAGGTCCTTCTCCTCCTCTGTCGCTTCCAACTGAAGTGTCCCCAACGTATATCAAAAATTCTTATTATTAATCCCTAAGTGCATGACCTTGCACTTTTCACTATTGTATTTCATCCTATTACTATTACTCCAGTTTACAAGGTGGTCCAGATCTTCCTGAATAGTATCCCTGTCCTTCTCCGTGTTAGCAATACCCCCCAGCTTTGTGTCATCCGCAAACTTTATTAGCACATTTCCACTCTTTGTGCCAAGGTCAGTAATAAAAAGGTTAAATAAGATCGGTCCCAAAACCGATCCTTGAGGGACTCCACTAGTGACCTCCTTCCAGCCTGACAGTTCACCCTTCAATACGACCCGCTGGAGTCTCCCCTTTAACCAGTTCCTTATACACCTTACAACTTTCATATTCATCCTCATCTTTTCCAATTTAACTAACAGTTCCCCATGTGGAACCGTGTCAAACACCTTACTGAAATCGAGGTAAATTAGATCTACCGCATTTCCTTTATCTAAGTAATCCGTCACCTTCTCAAAGAAGGAGATCAGATTGGTTTGGCACGATCTACCTTTAGTAAATCCATGTTGCAATTCATCCCAATTACCATTAACCTCTATGTCCTTAACTACTTTCTCCCTTACAATTTTTTCCAAGACCTTACATACTACAGACGTCAAGCTAACAGGCCTATAATTACCCGGATCACTTTTATTCCCTTTCTTAAAAATAGGAACTACGTTAGCAATCCTCCAGTTGTACGGCACAACCCCCAAGTTTATCGATTGCTTAAAAATTCTCGCTAACGGGCTTGCAATTTCACGCGCCAGTTCCTTTAATATCCTCGGATGGAGATTGTCCGGGCCCTCCGATTTTGTCCCATTAAGCTGTTCAAGTTTGGCCTCTACCTCAGTTGCGGTAATATCCACTTCCATATCTACATTCCCGGTTATCATCCCTCCATCATCACTAAACTCCTCACTAATCTTATTAAAAACTGAGGCAAAGTACTTATTTAGATATTGGGCCATGCCTAGGTTATCCTTAACCTCCATTCCATCCTCAGTGTATAGCAGCCCCACTTCTTCTTTCTTTGTTTTCTTCTTATTTATGTGGCTGTAGAACCTTTTACTATTGGTTTTGATTCCCTTTGCAAGGTCCAGTTCAATGCGGCTTTTAGCCTTCCTCACTTTATCCCTACATGTTCTGACCTCAGCAAGGTAGCTTCCCTTGCTAATCCTGCCTTTCTTCCACTCCCTGTAAGCTTTCTGCTTTTTTCTAATCCCCTCTCTGAGTTGCTTGCCCATCCAGCTTGGCCTACAGCTCCTGCCCATGGTTTTTTTCCCCTTCCTTGGGATGCAGGCTTCCGACAATTTCCGCAGCTGCGACTTAAAGTAATTCCAGGCCTCCTCCGCATTTAAATCCACAAGTTTATCCGTCCAATCCACTTCCCTAACTAATTTCCTTAACTCTTTAAAATTAGCCCTCGAGAAGTCGAAAACCCTAATCCCAGATCTACATTTGTTTATCCTTCCGTCTAGTTTGAACTGAATCAGCTCATGATCACTCGAACCAAGGTTATCCCCTACCACCATTTCTTCTACGAGGTCCTCACTGCTCACCAAAACCAAATCTAAATGGCATCCCCTCTTGTTTGTTCAGCAACTACTTGGTGAAGGAATCCATCAGCTATCGCATCCAGGAAAATCTGAGCCCTATTATTACTAGCACTTGTCCTCCAGTCTATATCTGGGAAGTTAAAGTCTCCCACGATCACACAATTCCCATTATTATTTACTTCATTAAAAACATAAAAGAGGTCTCTATCTATATCCAGATCAGATCCTGGTGGTCTATAGCACACCCCAAGCACTATCCCAGGGGAGGCTCTAGTAGCTTTCTTACCCAATGTTATTTTTGCCCAGACAGACTCTGTCTTATCCATTCCATCCCTTCTTATTTCTTTACAGTTACCCTCATCATTGTTATACAATGCTACTCCACCTTTGCCTTTATTTCTGTCTTTCCTAAACAGCACATAGCCTTCAATACCTGTACTCCAGTCATGACTACTGTTCTACCGTGTTTCTGTTATCCCTATAATATCTGGTTTTACGTCTTGCGCCAGTAACTCTAGGTCCTCCATTTTGTTACCTAGGCTCCTCATATTGGTGTACAAACATCTTGGTTTTTACGTTTGGCTTCGCTCACATTCTTTACCCAATTAGGCCCAGATGTTCTACCACCAATATCACCTATTTGACTGATATCTACAGTACCCTTCCTACTTATGTCCATTCTCCTACCTACAGCTATATCCTTTCTTTCTTCTTTTTTCTTCCTTCTCAGTGTTAAAATCTGGCATGGAGGTTACCTGGACATCTCCCAGCCATCTCCCCGCAATGCCTAGTTTAAAGCTCTTAATTAATTGTGCCAGCCTCCATCCTAAAAATCTATTTCCCTCCCTACTCAGGTGAAGTCCATCCCAAGAAAACAGTCCTCTGTCCATGAATGCTTCCCAGTGGCCATACATCCCAAAGCCCTCCTTATAGCACCACTGCCTGAGCCATCTATTGATCATCATAATCTTGTCACACTTTTGTCGCCCTTCTCTAGGAACAGGCAGAATCCCACTGAAGATCTCCTGAACCTCGATTTCCTTAAGCGTCTTCCCCAGCCTGGCATAGTCTTTGATACATTCCAGTGAGAATCTAGCCATATCATTTGTTCCCACATGAAGGACAATCAGTGGATTCTTTCCTGCTCCCATTAGGATCCTCTTCAGCCTCCTGTCCACATCCTGTATCTTAGCAGCCGGCAGACAGCACACACTTCTGTTCTCTGGATCAGCTCTGGTTACAGGCCTGTCTATTCTTCTCAGTAAGGAATCCCCAATCACGTAGACCTGCTTTTTCCTGGTGATGGTGCGATTCTCTGGTCTATCTCCTGTTCCCTCTGGCTACAAGTCCTCTCGATTCCTATTGTTCCTTGCAATCCTCTGCAACCCATCCTGTATCATCCTGGGGCTCATATTTGGTGTTGTCTCCATTGACTCTTCCCCTCTTCCTATAGGACTAGCTGCTCTTCTCTTCTTCCTTGCCCTCTCTCCTTCACTGAGCACCTGCTGTGCCCCTTCTTCATTTTCCAACTCTGCAAACTTGTTCCTGAGCTTTTTTTCTCCTTCCCTAGCCCGTCTTTTCCTCTGCCTGGTTCTCTTAGTCACATGCTTCCACTGTCCTCACCCAGCAGTCTCCTCTCAGAGTTCTTTGGTCCTGCTTCCATCTGCACGGCTGAGCTTTTCCCTTCAGACTCCTCATGTCTTTGCTCCATCATCTGCTCAAAGCCCCTTCTAAACTCAACCAGACTTTCCACCTGCATCTCCAATCCTCGGATCTTTTCTTCCATCAGCTCTATCAGGCGGCACTTCATGCAGACAAAACTCTTTTCAGGTACCCCTCCAGGATCATGTACATGCTGCAGCTTCCACATCCAGTCATCCTCATTGTGTCTTCCATTGCTTGGGTCACTACCACTGCTGCCTCTGTATCTGTCATAGGCTTCCCACCTAAATCCTGTAAATCTGGGAAACATAAACCAAAAGAAAACCCCAACAAAACACTGCCAGAACACCACACATTCCCTTCACTAGCCTGTCTATTCCTCTGCCTGCCTCTTAGTCTTCCCCTCCAAACTCCCCTTGCAAACTCCTCTGTTTACAGCTCTGTTTGCTGACTCCTGTGCCATTGCAGCTGTCTGTGCCGCTGCCTAACTGGCTGGCCAGCTTTATAGAACCCCTAGTCAGAGAAGCCCTGCTCCCTAATCAGGGCTCAGCTTCTCTCCCAGCACACTGCTCCTACCAGCCTCTACACATACAAATACAAATAGCTACAAATACCTTCTCCTCCAACAGAGAGGAGCAAGGGTGAACCTTTATTGCTGATCCTTTTAATGAAATTCTTACATCTCCCAAGCATCTGATCACGTATCTGCACCTCAGTTGCCCTCTACCTCTGTTATTGTCTGTAGTCTCCCCCTGCTGGGCAGGTAATGTGGCTTGTTAGAGTTTAACCCTTCAGCCAAAACTCAGGTACATGGGGAATTATTAATTACATTGGAAAAGATGGGGATCAATATGAAAATTGAAAGATGGATAAGGAACTGGTTAAAGGGGAGACTACAACGAGTCGTACTGAAAGGTGAACTGTCAGGCTGGAAAGAGGTTACTAGTGGAGTTCCTCAGGAATCAGTTTTGGGACCAATCTTATTTAACCTTTTTATTACTGATCTTGGCACAAAAAGTGGGAACGCGCTAATAAAGTTTGCGGATGACACAAAGCTGGGAGGTATTGCTAACACAGAGAAGGACCGGGATATCCTGCAGGAAGATCTGGATGACCTTGTAAACTGGAGAAATAGTAATAGGATGAAATTTAATAATGAAAAGTGCAAGGTCATGCATTTAGGGATTAATAACAAGATTTTTTTTTTATAAGCTTGGGGCACATCAGTTGGAAGTAACAGAGGAGGAGAAGGACCTTGGAGTATTGGCTGATCACAGGATGACTATGAGCTGCCAATGTGATATGGCTGTTAAAAAAGCTAATGCAGTTTTAGGATGCATCAGGTGAGGTATTTCCAGCAAAGATAAGTAGGTGTTAGTACCATTATACAAGGCACTGGTGAGACCTCATCTGGAATACTGTGTGCAGTTCTGGTCTCCCATGTTTGAGAAGAATGAATTCAAACTGGAACAGGTTCAGAGACGGGCTACTCGGATGATCCGAGGAATGGAAAACCTGTCTTATGAAAGGAGACTCAAAGACCTTGGCATGTTTAGCCTAACCAAAAGAAGGTTGAGGGGGGATATGATTGCTCTTTATAAATGTATCAGAGGGATAAATATTAGGGAGGGAGAGGAATTATTTAAGCTTAGTACCAATGTGAACACAAGAACAAATGGATATAAACTGGCCATCCGGAAGTTTAGACTTGAAATTACACAAAGGTTTCTAACCATCAGAGGAGTGAAGTTCTGGAACAGCCTTCCAAGGGGAGTAGTGGGGGCAAAAGACACATCTGGCTTTAAGACTAAGCTTGATAAGTTTATGGAGGGGATGGTATGATGGCATAGCCTAATTTTGGCAACTAATTTGGCAATTGATCTTTGATTATCAGCAGGTAAGTATGCCCAGTGGCAGGGCCGGCCTTAGGAAGTGCAGGTACCAATTCGAACAGTTTCAACAGGGCCCTGGCAGGGATGACTTAAAAAAAAATGTAAAAAAAACACATGGGGCTTGTACTAACCGAGTGGTGCTCCGAGTCTTTGGTGGCACTTCAGCGGTGGGTCCTTCACTCACTCCAGGTCTTCAGCAGCACTGAAGGACCTGCTGCCGAAGTGCCGCTGAAGACCTGGAGTGAGCGAAGGACCCACTGCCGAAGTTCTGCTGGAGACCCAGGTGAGTAAAAATTAAAAAGGCACCTCTAACCAGGGAAGGGATTCTCACTGGGCGCGGGGCCTGATTCGGGGGAATTGGTAGAAGCCGGCCCTGCCCAGTGGTCTGGGATGGGATGGGATCTGAGTTACTACAGAGAATTCTTTCCTGGGTGCTGGCTGGTGAGTCTTGCCCACATGCTCAGGGTTTAACTGATTGCCATATTTGGGGTCAGGAAGGAACTTTCCTCCAGGGCAGATTGGCAGAGGCCCTGGAGGTTTTTCGCCTTCTTCTGCAGCATGGGGCACAGGTCATTTGCTGGAGGATTCTCTGCAGCTTGAAGTCTTCAACCACAATTTGAGGACTTCAATAACTCAGACATAGGTTAGGTGTTCTATAGAAGTGGATGGATGAGGTTCTGTGGCCTGGAGGAGGTCACTGTGCAGGAGGTCAGACTAGATGATCATAATGGTCCCTTCTGACCTTAAAGTCTATGAGTCTAGGTAGAGTCCTTCCGCTTTCAGGGCTCAGAACCATGAATAGTCTCCAAGCTAACTAAGAAGTTCCTTACACTGATGATATATGGAGGTATGTCCTCTCTCTTTCCCTCCTTGGAAGCCCACTCCCTGAAGCCCCAAAATAAATTGGTAAACCCACCAGTCCTCCAGCTCCTACTAGTGCCATGTGACTAACTAACTCCCATGATTATATTACAAGTCTCATGATATATGATGTTTCACTTAAAGCTCCTGCTCCATACAGATCCCTAAATTGTCTGCTCCTAGCAAAGTGATTACATGAAAAGCTCAGTTTTCATTTAAAAAACAAAAGTAGGTTTCTAGCCCTCAGGGATGTGGAGAAAAGCTTGAAAATGTGACCTGAGTGCACCCGAAGGGCTCAGACACCAAATAAACAGAACCAAAATGTTTTGTTGTTGTTGTTTGGTAAATTCCATTCCATTTTGAGGCCTGACTCATTACTTTTAAACATCTGGGGTTGGCAATCCTGCTAATGGTACATTGCCTCAAGCCTTTTCCTTCTTGTTGCACCCCCTCAGCTGCCTTCCATGACCTTCCTTCTCACACACTTTCCACAGCTTCATGGGTTTCATGCTTCTTTTTCTTCTCTTGACAAAACCTTTTAACCAGATTCCTGTTCCCCTGTTTTTTCGGCTTCTTGCCACCAAGCACTTCCTAAATCCTTCTCCAATAATATCACCTCTCAGCTTATATATGGCCCGAGTACACTCATCACATGATTCCCTTTTGATCAGGTGATCCAGGAATACACTTCACTCCTGAGAAACTACATTTCCCAAAATTCCATTCTATTAACGGGGCCAGTAATCTCCCCCATTTTAGCAGGACTTGACCTTAAAGGGCTCACCAGGCTCTGCTATCCTTCCCAGGATAGAAAGACTATAGTTTTAATTTTTGTGATGTAAATTGTACACTGTGGGAGGGGAGTAGGTGATGAATAAGGTATAAAGGATGGGCTGTGCTGGGAGGTGATTGCTTGAGTGATACACAGAGGAATGATGCCTGTTGAAGGCCGTGATAGAGGAACAAGAAGAGATTTAGTTGGATGGCTGGGTATTCCATGAACTGAGGGGTGTTTCCCCAGCTTCTCCTGGTCCTGACTAGATACCCTTGTCTTAATGTCGACGCAAGGGTGGGTGATAGGTGTATACAACATTCCTCCAACCCAGCAAGGGTAAGTGGGAATTTTAAAATAGGAGGCAGGGTGACCATTTTTGTGATCTGGACTTTGCTTCAGGAATTTTTTCAGCAAACCTAGCAAGCGTAGCAAAGTTTCTTGGACCAGGATATATTCATTAACTATGAGGAATGAGCTGTGGAATAATTCCAGCAACAGAGATGAGTTCCAGGTGACTGGAGGCTTGAGGTTCCAGAAGCAACCTGTGTAAGGGAGGGACTGCACCATTCAATGGACACCCTCAAGTGAGAACCATTCTAACACCACTTCTGGCTGCCCGTACGCTCCTGACTTCATCCATGACAAGCTTTCCAGCTCCTTCCAGCAGCTGCTCAATCATCCTGCACCCCAGCAATGAGGCCACTTGCTTTGCTTCTTGCCATAAATGTTATATAAAAAATCCTCCCAGTTGGTCTCTGTAGTGATATTCTTAAATTAAAGGAAGATAAAGTGGTAACTAAGCTGCTTTTTTATTATCCCAGTTACTGGAAGAGAATTTTGGAAAATTCTTATAATTGTTATATTTGTATTATAGTTATGTCCAGATTAGGACTCCATTATGCCAGACACTATATTTATGCATATTGAGGGACAGTCTCTGCCTCCAAAGAACTTACAGTGTAAATAGACAGGACAGGAAAAAGGAGGGAAATACTATTTCCCCAATTTTACAGATGGAGAACTGAGTCACAGAGAGATTAAATGACTGGACCAATGTCAAACAGTCAATCTGTGGCAGAGCTGTGAACTGAACCCAGATCTCCTAAATCTCAGTTCCAGGCCAATGTCATAATCACATGATCATCTTTACTCTCTCTATACAACTATTAATATGAAGATCACTTCTCAGGAAAAGCAGTTGAAGCACAAATTGTTAATGTTTTTTGACCTGTCCTTATAAAAATGGAAATCATAGGTCATTTTTCACTGTAGAATGTTGATTAGCAGATCTTCAGGTATAGTGTGATTCCGTAGGAAGTTAGTAAATTGTGGCCACGTCCAGACTAGGAATTAAAATCGATTTTAGATACGCAACTTCAGCTACGAGAATAACGTAGCTGAAGTCGAATTTCTAAAATCGAGGTACTCACCAGTCTGGACGGCGCGGCATCGATGTCCGCGGCTCTCCGCGTCGATTCCGGAACTCCGTTCGGATTGATGGAGTTCCGGAATCGATGTAAGCGCGCTCGGGGATCGATACACCGCGTCCAGACTAGACGCGATATATCGATCCCCGAGCAATCGATTTTAACCCGCCGATGCCGCGGGTTAGTCTGGACGAGGGCTGTGTCTCTGTCCTAAGGCAGTAATGAGTTAAAATGTAATTTTTTTCTTCCATTAAATGAACTGTGATACATCTACACTGCTGTATCCATCAAAGAATACTTGATAATGTTTTATAAGATGTTAATTACATGCTTCTTCCTGTCACTGACTTGATAAAGAAATATCCTTTCTAGCTTACTTCACTCCTTGCAGTACTGCTTTTTTCCCACTGAGTGGCATCAGGTTCATTTCTGAAAAGCAAAAGCAATTCAAACTAGCTTGCATGTGGTTATGGGACATGGGAGAGGGAGAGAAAATGGCAATAGGTACATTTGGGAAGCCACTTTAAAAGTACTCATTGCTTTGTTATACAGTACTAGATGTTCCTTTGGAGAGAGGCCTTAGGCATGCTATACTAATGATTCCCTCTGTGTGGAATGAGGGAGACCCAGGTGCATCCGATCGGCAATCCACAGACATGATCAGTGGATATCAGCAGATTTTCAGGGCTCTAAAAACAGTAGTGGGCCATGCCTGATTTTATGGTCTGGGAACAGTTTTTTTAAATGAAACATCAAAATGAGAGTGGCAACCAATTCTCTTACTTCCTGGAGATATAAGAGAAGGAGCTGGATGCCGAATGTATATTGACAATTTAAAAAAAAGGTTTGCTTCTGATGCAGTGAGAGACAGAGCACAAGCAGGAGACTACCAGTGTTTCCTAAGTTGTTACTGAAAAGCAAGGAGTGTGGCAGGCAGGTTCTTCATCTCATTATGGAAAAAATTACTTCACCAAAAATAAATCAGACATGAGCAACATATGGTCAGTGCTAGTGCTGAATTGGAATCTGATCTAGAAAAAAACAACAACTGGTCACAGACTTTCCAGAGATCAAAGATACTTCAAGAGTATTTAGAAGACGACAGATGAAGAGCATATACCTGAAATTAATCATATCCAGCCTTCTACCTGATATGCAGCCACTCTGAGAGCTGATGACTCCCCTGTGTGGAATGAGTAAAAATAAAGGTGCTGAAGATGGTAGAGGTGCAGGCCTAATGGTTTGCCTGTAGCACTATTAGATAAACTTCACAATACAAGGGAGAGTGGGAATCAGATGCCTCCTTAGACCTAACAGAAATTGGGGGAGGAGGGAAGCGCATTCATCAGCACGGCAAGGCATTCAGCTTTATTACATGAGCATGGAATTCACAATCAACTCCCCAGAGCACAAGCCGTGAATGGTTCTACAGCCGAAGAAATGTTTGGATGAAAGTCCACCTAAAGCAAAAAAAAGTTTTGCCTTAGACATCTGCACTTCACCTACCAGTTTTTACAACTGCCTAAGAAATATTTTGACAGCTGTAATTTCCCTTTCTGAAGAAAAATGAGACTTTGAGAAAGGAGTCCAAGTGCATGTTCACTTTGTGACAGACTATCCCCAAATCCACCACCCCATCACAACAGAAAGTGGCAGTTTAAAAGACAGACACCATCATCCTGTAAAAGCAGCAAAGTGTCTTTCGTGAGTGAATACCCACTTCGTTGGATGCATGTCCGACGAAGTGGGTATTCACCTACGAAAGCTTATGCTCCAAAAAGTCTGTTAGTCTATAAGGTGCCACAGGACACTCTGCTGCTTTTACAGATCGAGACTAACACGGCTACCCCTCTGATACTTGACACCATCATCCTGTGACTCTCCAGATCTTACAAAAGAGGCTGGAGGCATACAACAAGGTATTAATTTCATACCTCATGGTGGAGAATGTACCCATGGGAAAAAGGACTGGTTGCTTCTTTTCTAGTAAAGTAGCTAGTGAAAATTGGATCTACTTATTTAACCTTTAATGTCTTAATGTCTGGGAACCTTGTTGAGGGTTGAAGTCCGAACCTGGCAACAGGGTCTAGCAGCAAGAGTCAACAGCTGTGTCACCCAATGGCGAGAGTCAATGGCTGGGGGGTAGGGGAACCTAAGCCTTCCCTCCTTCACCAGGTTCTGGTCTGGGGCCCTGTGAGTAATGATTCAACTGTGCAGCCAGGGCTCCCCATGCCTGCTCCCTGAGCCACTTTCTATCTCGTCTTAAGTTTAACTTACACCACTGGTCTGTGTCTGGATTCCCCTTGGAGTTCTCTCTGTTCATGCTCCGAAGGGTTTTCCTCTGTCAGTCATAGCCTGTCATTCCCACCCCTGTGTATGGAGGGCCTGCAATGGCTTGGTAGTTGGGTCTGGTCCCAGCCACGTGGAGCCCCGGTGGCATCTCTGCTGGAGCTTAGGCTAGGCTGAACTGAGCTGCTCCCTTTTGAGGCCTGCCTCCACTATGCGCATGCCCAGCAAGTGCTGTTGGGCAGGGCCTTCCTGGACCCAGAGCTGCTCCTTAACCCTCTGTCATAAGCATACAGCTAAAGGTAGCACAAAATCCCTCCTTTACCTGTAAAGGGTTAAGAATCTCAGATAACCTAGTTGGCACCTGACCAAAAGGACCAATATGGGGAGAAGATACTTTCAAATCTGTTGGGGAAGGTTGTTTGTTTTGTCTCTTTGTGTGTTCTCTCTGGGTCAGCGAGGAACCAGGGCAGGGAAAATACATCTCCCTAAGCCATATCTGAACTAAGCATCCAATGTTACAGAAATAGTAAGTCATAGCAAGGAAATACATTAGATTATCTTTTGTTTTAGCTTGTGAATTTTCCTTGTGCTAAGAGGGAGGTTTATCCCTGTTTTTGTAACTTTAAAGTTTTGCCTAGAGGGGAAATCCTGTGTTTTGAATCTGATTACCCTGTAAATTACCTTCCATCCTGATTTTACAGAGGTGCTTCTTTTACTTTTTCTTTATAATAAAGTTCTGTTTTTTTAAGAATCTGATTGGGTGTTTTGTGTAAAAACTCAAGGGTCTGGTCTGTGCTCACCTTAGTTACTCTCAAGCCTCACTAGGAAAGGGGGTGAAGGGGCTTGGCGGGGGGAGATATTTTGGTGAAACAGGAACTCCAAGTGATTCTTTTCCTGAATCTTTGTCTAACTCACTTCGTGGTGGCAGTACTCATCCAAGGACGAGGAAAGATTTGTGCCTTGGGGAAGTTTTTAACCTAAGCTGGTAGAAATAAGCTTAGGGGGTCTTTCATGGGGGTCCCCACAGCTGTAACCCAGAGTTCAGAGCAAGGAAGGAACCCTGAGACTCTCAGTTCACCAGTGTGGAGCTCGTGCATCCCATCACAGTCCTACAGCTGGAGTTCGCGGAGGATGTCTCAGGGAAGCAACCAAGGAGGAGAATACTCAAGAGTCATCACCAAACAGTCAAATAAATCCCATCAGATCCCCAACAACCATGACATTACAAATATTCAAAAACACTGGCTTTTTTTGGTTTGATTTTTGTGCCTTTATAAGAAGCCTCCCAATCCCCAATCTGTATGCAGTCATTCCAGTGTCAGATATAATCTTGATACACATTCAAACCATGCTAGTTCCACTGGCTTCTTACCCAGTGCTATTCCCTGGTGTGCAGGGAGTTGCCAATCTATCCTCTGCTGTCCTCTCATCCATCTATTGTCTCTCTCCCTCCCCTCCCCTTCACACATAGTCTCCTGCCTCATTTGCATTCTCCCTACAGGCTCCCACACAGCCTTCTGTCCTCCACATGCCCCCTACATTCATCTGTTCCCATATTTTCCCTCACATTCTCCTCTCTTTACCATCAGCTATCCTCCTGCAATCCACTCAGTCACCCCCTTTCAACTCCCATAGTCTCTTTCCTCATTCCCCATCACCCAGTCTGCCTCTTACTCCCCCACAGTACCATCACCCAGTCTCCTCCTGCAATTCATATTCTCCTACCCCCCTCAATCACTTCCTGCACCCCACATTCCCCATCCACAGCCTTTCTGATCCTCATATTTCCATTCCACAGTCTCCCCATGTGTCCCACTCATTGTCTTTTCTGCTCACATTCCTGTGCACTGCCCTCCTTCACTACTGCTGCATCCCACATTCACTATATCCCTACTCTCCCTGCTCCACCTCACATTTCCCCATCACTTCCAAGCTTCCCTCCTGTTCCTCGCCTTGCTTCCTCCTGCAGGTCAGATTCCTCCATCTCCTTGCAGTTTTCTGTCCAAGCACATATTTGTTTAAGTGCTTTAAAGAGTCACAGACTAGGTTGCCTGGTAGTGTAAGGATCAGGCCTTTGTATGCAGCCATATTGTAAGGCCTTTGTCTGCAGCCACATTAAAAGAGCAGCCGAGCAGCAGCCATTAGCAGAGAAGCAGGAAGTTACATCCTCACATTCCATCTAAATTACATTAAAACACTGTAATATCAGGCTGTTAAGAAGGAAACCCCATCCTAATGACACCCACTATCACTAGATAAAGAAACAGATCTTAAGATGGTTAAAGAAAACTTAGTTTGGTATCATCTGTCTGTCAAGAAATCACTTATCAACAGGTGTGGTTGTAAAATCCTCATTTCTTTATTGTTTTGTCGTTATGGTCCCCACTTCCCTATTGTTTATCTGTATAGTCTCTTTGGTTCTTTAATTGTTTCTGTCTGTTACATAATTAATTTTGCTAGGTGTAAATTAATTAAGGTGGTGGGGTAGGATTGGTTCGAGAATTTTGTTACACTGTGTTAGGATTGGTTAGTAAAATTTTAGTATAACGAATGGTTAAGGTATAGCTAAAAAAGAACTCAAATTTTACTATATAAACTGAGTCCAAAAGGAAGTTCTTTGGTAACCAACTCCAGAACACAGCCCCAAAGATCAATGCTGCCAAACCTCAACCCTCTGCCAATGACACTGTGCAGAAACTGGAGTCCCCAGAGGGACCTGATCCTGACTGTCCATCAAGAAAAGTTCATTTGTCTCATTGGGAGTGGTGAGCACTCTGTGTGTAGTGCGTGCCTTCTGTTTTTGAATAAAGAGAGATTATGTAGGCTATTACTGTGTAGGGCTCTTTCACTGGTAAAAGGTCCTGAACACCTGCAGAAGTAGTATACACCCAAAGCCCTACATATTGGGAAAGGGTGTGGGTACTTAAACCGATCAGGTTAGTTACACCCTGAGCCCTATGGATTGGGTACAGGTAGGTGCTTTTTGCCTGGAGCCGTACGGACTGGGAAAAGGCAGGGTGCCTTAATGTGTGCAGGTAACAATAGAGTAAGAACATGGGAAGGTGAAGCAGCCAAAGCCAGCATCAATCCGACCCCTATCATAATGTACCCCCCTCTGTGTGTTTGTTGTCGGTCGAGTTTGTGATATAGTCCCAGTTGAATAAACCAAGTTCAGCCCATGAAGTTGAGAAAAGGGATTTCCTCATTCGCCTCAAACAGAAACACACATGGGGCCATTCTGGGTCGCACCTGCGTCGTAAATGGGGATTTCACACAACCTTCAACTCCCACCACACTCCATAGTCAAAGTCTCCTCCATTGTGTTTGGCCTCTGGTAGAGTGCAGCAGTGAAGTATATGGGTGGTATATAGGGACACCAGCTCCTGTCTCACCTCTCTCTATTTCTGTTATCCCCCAGAGTGTCAGCTCTAAATCTACTTCTAGGATCCTTAACTGATCAAATAAAGGCTCAGGTGTTCAAATTGAGAGAGTAGGTTTCCTCATAAAGTAACCCCTAAAAACAAAGGATAATAAGGCAGGACATTGGATTTTCCCAGTTCATAATCTGCTCAAGAAACAAAAGGAAAAAATCAGATGGTAGAATATGGGGATCCGGTGCCAGACTTTTGAAAAATTAGTGAACTGAGAATAAGAAAAGCTATTCAAACCCCACAGTCAGTTCAGATCAAAGCACATATGCACGTGCACACATAGGAGCCCAGATATAGATTTAAAATTATTCCTGCCTGCCCCACACAGAGTCACTGAGTGGATCCCCTTGATAAGGTGCTAATGATATATGGCTGCTGGGCTGGAAACACCACCTCTGTTCATATATACTAACCTTGAGAATGTCGCCTCTTCCATGCTGGAACCTTTAATCCCTACAAACAGGTGAATGAAGAAAGTCCCACAAACCTAAAACACACATGGAGTGTTTATATTTATACACCACGATGGGTGTGTGTGTAACTGGAGTCTTAGTGGAGAGTCAGCTGTGGTCACTCAATTAGGGTGAACCGTAAAGAATGGGGCAGACAAGCCCCATAAAGCTGGTGGATATTCCGGTACTTAGGTTTACCAGGCCAGCATAAAACAGCTACTTTATTACCTTACAGGTTACTCAGAAGTCCAAACAACACAGTTCTCTTAAAGTGATCCAGCTCAGGCCTCCATCCAGGTACCCACATCAAATATGATGAAAATCTCTGTAAATCTTATCTCATCATATAAAAGAAAAGGTACTACCAATCCCAAAGTATTGGACACATTACCAGATCTTACCCTAATACATGCTTCATTAAGATCTGGAGGATGGTGTGGACTGCACCCTCAGCTAGTTCACAGATGACACTAAGCTGGGAGGAGTGGTAGATATGCTGGAGGGTAGGGATAAAATACAGAGGGACCTAGACAAATTAGAGGATTGGGCCAAAAGAAACCTGATGAGGTTCAACAAGGACAAATGCAGAGTCCTCCACTTAGGACGGAAGAATCCCATGCACTGCTACAAACTAGGGACTGACTGGCTAGGCAGCAGTTCTGCAGAAAAGGACCTAGGGGTTACAGTGGTCCAGAAGCTGGACATGAGTCAACAGTGTGCCCTTGTTGCCAAGAAGGCTAACGGCATTTTGTGCTGGATAAGTAGGGACATTGCCAGCAGATCGACGGACGTGATCATTCCTCTCTAGTCGACATTGGTGAGGCCTCATCTGGAGTACTGTGTCCAGTTTTGGGCCCCACACTACAAGAAGGATGTGGAAAAATTGGAAAGAGTCCAGCAGAGGGCAACAAAAATGATTAGGGGGCTGGAGCACATGATTTATGAGGAGAGGCTGAGGGAACTGGGATTATTTAGTTTGCAAAAGAGAAGAATGAGGGGGGATTTGATAGCTGCTTTCAACTACCTGAAAGGGGGTTCCAAAGAGGATAGATCTAGGCTGTTCTCAGGGGTACGAGATGACAGAACAAGGAGTAATGGTCTCACGTTGCAGTGGGGGAGGTTTAGGTTAGATATTAGGAAAAACTTTTTGGAGCGTGGTGAAGTACTGGAATGGGTTACCTAGGGAGGTGGTGGAATCTCCTTCCTTAGAGGTTTTTAAGGTCAGACTTGACAAAGTCCTGGCTGGGATGATTTAATTGGAGATTGGTCCTGTTTTGAGCAGGGAGTTGGACTAGATAACCTCCTGAGGTCCCTTCCAATCCTGATATTTTATTCTATTCTATTCTACAGCCAATTCCTATTAACTAAAATCTAAAGGTTTATTTATAAAAAGAAAGTTGAGAGTCAAAATTGGTTAAAGGAATCAATAACATACAGTAATGGGGAAGTTCTTGGCTCAGGGTTGCAGCAGTGATGGAATAAAAGGCGGGCTTAAGTCAAGTCTCTGGAGTACATTAACTGCTTGGATGGGTCATTCAGTCCATTGTTCAGAGCTTCGGTTTGTAGCCAAGTAAGAAGCAGGATTGAAGACCAATTGGAGCTGTTTCCAGGGCCTTTCGTAGCTTTTGCTATGTGGATGGCATTCCATTGTTCTTACTGTGGAAAATTACAGCGACAAGATGGAGTTTGGAGTCATGTGGGCAAGTCACATGTTCATGCCCAATTTTCCTTAGTCATTGCGGGAAGTCATTACTTACACTTCAGGCAGCATGTTTACACGATAGTCCACCCACTGTAGATGGGTGTCTCCCATGGTCTTTGTCAACCAAGTGTTTCTTGATGAGCCACTTAATTCAAATAGTCCCTCCAAGATGTGCTGGATGTGTTACCTTGTGGGAGTTACCACAGGAGCCAACATCTGAAATCCAAGTATAGAGCCAATACTTAACTTCAAATACAAACATGATACATGCATACAGATAGCATAATCATAACCAGCAAATCATAACCTTTTCATAAGCTCCTCACTCGACAACCTTTGTACAATATTTGCTGCAAATATATAATAGTCGTTGCAACAATGATCTGTATGGTCATATTTTAATCCAATAATGTTACAGTGTCTAATGGACAAACTGTGACAAGAAAGTACATGCCCCAAAGAGCTCACAGTCTAATCAAGGAAAGTTTCAAATCATACTACAAAGAGACTTTACAATGAAACCCTACATCAAATGTGAATTATGTCCTGGCAAGGTTTTTTAAAAAAGAATATTTCTCCCTCTTAAAAGTATTTCCCCCACCTTTCAACAATTTAAAATTGTCACAAGTGTTTTTTAAAGCCACAGGGCTAATATTTTCCCTCCCTCAGTCTCCTTCCATGCCCCCATACCTCTGCCCTTCCTTCAGCCTCCTCCAGCACCCCCATATTCCCCTGCCCCCTCAGCCTTGTCCTACACCCCCACATTCCCCTGACCAACTCTCAGCCTCCTTCTGTGTCCCCACATTTCCCTGCCCCTTCCTCAGCCTCCACCCAGACCCCCACATTCCTCTGCTCCCCTCAGCCTCCTCCTGCATCCTCCAGAGGGAGTGCAGGAGGAGGCTGAGAGGGGCAGTGGAATGTGCCCCTCAATGTCCTCCTGTGACCCCACATTCGCCTGCCCCTGCCTCAGTCTCCTCCTGCGCCCCACATTCCCCTGCTCCTCCCTCAGCCCCCTCCCACACCCAACATTCCATTGCCCCGCCTCTTCCCATGTCCCCACATTCCCTTGCCACCTTCAGCCTCCTCCTCCACCCCCATTTCCCTGCCTCCTCCCACACTCCTCCATTCCATTGCCCCACTCAGCCTCCTCTCACACCCCCACATTGCCCTTCCCCTCCTTCACCATCCTCCCACACTTCCACATTCCCCTGCCCCTCTCAGCCTCCTCCTGCACTCCCACATTCCTCTGCCCCCCTCAGTCTCCTGTGTCCCCACATTCTCCTGCCCCTCCATCAGCCTCCTTCTGTGCCCCCATACCCCAGCCTCAGCATCCTCCTGCACCCCCCACATTGCCCTGCTCCCCTCAGCCCCCTCCTGTGCCCCCACATTCCTCTGTCCCCTCAACCTCCTCCTGACCCCCCATATTCCCCTGCACCTCACTCAGCCTCCTCCCACAGCCCCACATTCCCCTGCCTGCACCTCAGCCTTCTCCTGTGCCTCCACATTCCCCGGCCCCCCTCAACCTCCTCCTGTACCCCCTTTCCCCTGCCCATCCCTCAATGTCCTCCTGTGACCCCACATTTGCCTGCCCTTCCCTCAGTCTCCTCCTGCACCCGCCATTCCCCACCCCCCTCAGCCTCCTCCTGCACCCCTACATTCCCTGGCCCCCCTCAGCCTCCTCCTGCACCCCATTCCCCTGCAACCCCCCAGCCTCCTCCCACACCCCCACAATCCCCCGCACCCCTTCAGCCTCCTCTTGTGCCCCCACATTCTCCTGCTCCCCCCTCAGCTTCCCAGCCCCCCCATGCACCTTCTAGCCCCCTCCTATGCCCACACATTCCTCTGTGCCTCTTTATGCTTTCCTGGCATATTCCTCCTTTGCCTCATCCAGGTTCCATATTCCCTGTCCCTTTTCAGCTGCTTCTCTCCTGAGTCCTTCTGCAGCCCCTCAGTGTCTTCCTACTCCTCTTATTCCCCTCTTGCCCCTCACATTAACATCCCAACCAAGTCTCCCCCTTCTACGTCTCACCCAGTGTGCTTGCTCACCTCTCGCACCTCGATGTAATTCTGTCCCTGTTTTCATGGTAACCACCAAGGAGGAGATGTTTGTAGCACCCTCAACTGCTAACAAGAGTTGACTGGCTGTAATCAACACCTGAGCTTTGTTATAACTCAAACCATGGTAAATTCAGAGCAAAATACTGTACACATTCATAATGAGACCCTAAAGCAACCGCCTGCACAGCCCTGAAAACACTCTCTTCTGTTTAAAGTAAAAATATGAATTTCCTCTCTCCGCTCATATAAGATGGAACATTCAGGCCAAGCTATGGCTGCTATAGGTTAAATAATTGTTAATTAAGACAGGTTTATAGCTGCCTCTTTATTTTTCATAGCATACCAGTGAATGTCAAATGCCAGAACAGACATAAAGCCTGGTTTATTGGTTATATCGCCATTCCACCAAACACTTGCAGCAAACACCCCTTACTACTGCAGGATCTTGGGAGAGGTAAGTTATCACGGGATTTGAAACTGCTAATTGTCTTAGATTTAGCACAGCTTCTCTAAACAGAGATATTTATGTACGACACAAGCATAGCTCATACAACGAGCATTTGTTTTGGTTCATATCGGATAAAGACTCAGAAGGACATTTGCATGTATATTATAAATATAACTTGCTTTGTATATTTTTCCTTCACATCAGAGCGATGGCAGTTACTATGCAGCAAATCTAAACAATACACTCTTTATGGTTGAACTTAACATGTTAATCCTATTTCACTTGTGTGGGTTTTTTTCCCCATTGCCTGCTCACTGCTCTGCTGGAGCTAATGTTGTTAAATATTACTGTATAAATTATCATTCCCACTCTGAAATAATGTGAATTTAAAGCACCTGTCAAGGCTGATTCTTCACTCTGGCACTTCGAGTGCAGAAGTTGGGGATGCGCATGGATTCTAAACTTTAATACTGGCCACTCCAGCCTTGTATTAAACTCCCAAGGTTACAGCTATTCTCTGACCTCGGATTGGTAGATCCTGCCACCACCCAAGTGCAGAACCCCCTTGAGAGCCCAGGAAGGCGCACTTGGGAATTCCTTCCTGTGGGGTACCCTCAAGTGCCTACACACACACACACACACACACACACCCTCTCCAGGGAAGAGCTGAGAAAGAAAAAAAAAAGAAATCAGCTGTTTCCACCAGCTAATTAAAAACATGTCCACAAACCTCTTAAGACACAAAAATCCAATTCTGTTCTTAAAAAAGATAAATTTTATTAATTAAAAAAAAAGAAAGAAAATACATCTGGGAACTCAGGCTATTGTTAGATTTTAAAAGAGCAATTACAAGCATTAAGCACCCAGAATAGCTTTCTTGAGGTTCAGCTTAAAGGTTACAAGCAAAAGAGACGCATGTGGGCTTAGCACAGAGGAATCCACAAGCCATAAATAAATAAAAGAAATAAATCTAATCACATCTTCCTAGACATTTCCTGATCTACTTACATGTCTGGGGTTTAAATGAGTAGTTTCTAGGTATGATACTGATGATTTTTTTTATACCCGGCCCAAGCTTCTTACCGCATAGCTCTCCCCTGTCCGCCTCTCTCTGGGAGAACAACAACAGACAGACAGAAGGGCAGTTTTCTTTCAATTTTAAAAAGTCCTAGCCTTCCCATTGGCTCTTTTGACCAGGTGCCCACTCACTTCCTTTTACCTATGCAGAGCGGTGAGACATTTTAACTCTTTACAGGTAGAGCAATCAGAGAACAGCTACTAAGAGAGATTTTATAGCTATCGGCTGGCTTGGTGTCCATAAAAGGGAGCTACCCCAGCCCTTTCGTTTATCACAGCACTCATGGAAGCTTAGTTTAACGTGAGAACACATAAAGCATCAGCTTTAAGGAACTCCCTTTTCCTCCTCTGTTCACTTTCATAAAATGATAACCCTGAATATTCTGCTTCATGCCATGCGGGTGAACTAACCCCATAATGATGCCGCTCTGTACTAGACATGGCACCTTCTTTATTAAGGCGGAAGACAGAGCACAGATTCTCTCAATTCCCCTTTCCTCTTGCAACTAGCTGCAAATAAACTGCATGTAGAGAGAGGAGTTATAGCCGAGAAAGGAACCATCTGAATTTTGTGGACACAGAGCATGGGACTGAGACTGATACACTGACTATTAATGGAGCATTTAAAATCAACTCAGCTGTCTTTGGAAAATTAAAAATACACTCTCTTTGCAGGTAGAAATTGGTCTCAAACTTCGCCAATTTGGAAGGTTTGTTTCAGGCCCATCTCTTGCTGAAAAGCCCCTTTACGATTCCTATCATTTATGAAGTGTGCTATGCATAGATGGTGCTTTAATACAGATGTATGGAGACACAGTCCCTACTCTAAAGAGTTTCCAATCTAAATTGCAAAATAAACATCTCAGTTCCATTTTATAACACCACAATGGATGAGGTCCCAAGCTGGTATAATAATGGAGTAATGCCTAGTCACACCAGCTGAGGAACTAGCCCAAAGTCATCCCATATTGACACAGTGCCATACAGCAAACATCACAAAGCAATGCCAGCAGTGATTACTTTAATTCTACACCTGGGTTACTTAACTTTTTAAGTAATACTTTGTTCAAAAGTTGTCAGACCAAATCAAGTGCTTATTATTACTGTCATGAAAAGTTGGGTAGGCAAAGCTACTTTGGAGAAGGTATGCCTAACAGAGCTCAATCATGGTTATAATATTGTTTTAAAATGTTGTGTGTCCACAAACCATGCTGCCAAATTTTAAGTGGATTTAACATAGTGTCAAACCAGTAGGACCAATGAGGCCGGTTATACTTAGAAGATGTCTAATGTCACAGTCAGCTACCACCCGACTAGAAATTGGTGTGCAATACTTCAGTTACTAGATTCTGGGCAGGATTAGTTATTGAAAAGGAAAAACAACTTTCAACAGGAAACAGACTTTTCATTGTGCCCCTCATTGTATATTCACAGTGCTGCTCTTTCTGCTCAATAGCGCAGGCCAGTTTTGAACACTCTAAATTATCAAGAGCTGCATGGGTTTCCCAGAGTGCGCTTTGTCCAACAATACAGAAGACTTTTTTTGTTAACTAACTTGAACTCATTGTCCCTCCCATCCTCCCATCCCCACCATCATCATCCCTGCAGCCCAGCCCAGATCCTGTTACAGTGTTTGGGTTCATGAAGTACAAATTAGCATAATCAGATTAGCTGCAGAGGTTGTACATTTGAAAAGAAAAGAAAAGAAAAAGTGTTTCACAAAGAGAAGGCCTGAGGAAGGCAGAAGGGGGTGTTATTGCTGTTGTGTGGAGGCTCTGAAAACCTGCACCTGCATTGCCAGCAAGTCCTCTTCTGACCAAGGACTCTTAGATGGTATTAAAACTTGGAACTGGGGGAGGGGAGAAAGAAAGAAAGAAAGAATCAGCCCTGCATCCCATTAATTGATTTATCTGGACTGGGAATGTGCAGTGTGCTGACAATGGAAAATGTCGTTTGATTCCTACTCACTATGGAGAAGCGATCAGCCCAGTAATCTGGTCTATCGAGATAAGAGTTTTAGAGTCTCTGCAGGAGACTGATAAGAAATGTAGTAGGAACAAGGCCCATTGGCTGTTGTTATTTTGCTGGTTTTGTGGCTGGTTTGCATTTCTAAATCTGGGGGAATGCTCGGTTTTTATATTACATTTCCACCCTAACAGAGTTTTAATAGCCCATCTTTCATTTTTGCCATCATTTGGAAAACACAGTTTAAAAAAAGACAAAAGGGCAGAAGGATTCAGCTCCATGCAAGAGGTAGTTGGTGGGTGTAAGAAATCAGTTCCATATCCTTCAAATTTGGTGCAAAGCTTTATGATGATGTTGGAAATGTAAGCTGTTTGTTTAGTCACCCAGGTTTGCTACATACAGCCATGGTGTAAATTGATTGACATGATTCCCACAGCACCCTGCTTAATTCTCTCCTCTCTGACTTTGCTTGGAGGGGAATGCTCTCAGAACACTGAATTCACCGGCCAAGGTTTTAGTGATTTGGAGTGCCTACATTTGTGAGGTCCAAGCTGAAATGTAAATATATTACAGGGATTTGATCTTTACAAAGTGCTGAGCACTCACCTTCTGAAAATCAGATTGTCCTAGTGTCTCAGGGTCCTAGTGTCTCAGGGTAGGCACCTAAGATCACTGGTCACTTATGAAAAATCTCAGCCCTTGACTTCATCGAGACTTTAGCCTTAATAAGAATGTCAGAATTTGGTCCACAGTTATTGTACTGACTCCAACCTGATGCTTTCTAGAGAAGAGATGCCATCTTCAGTCCAGTTCTACATAAGGTAGCGTCATGAAGAGCGGGCTAAATAATACCAATCAAATTTATCTGAGGAATTTTATTTTTAATGCATTTTTGACAAATATTTCTTCAGTTATTTGATTATTGAGCAGGGCAATTAATTCACAAATATATTTTCCAAATGAAGGATTAGATGAATTTGGATATTTCAGTTATGATACTTGATTAATATTTTGTTACATTGCTGGCTTGTCTGGATTGTGGGGGCCTAATTCAAAGACCCCTGAAGTCAATCGGAGGCTTTAGATCAGGTTCTCGGAGCTCAGTTATATACTTAGCTACGTAACTGATACATGGTGTCGCAATTCCATATCCTTTAAATGTAGAGGAGGGGCAGCTTCCATTTCAGCGTGTCAG
Organism: Gopherus flavomarginatus; assembly: GCF_025201925.1. NCBI lineage: Eukaryota > Metazoa > Chordata > Testudines > Testudinidae > Gopherus > Gopherus flavomarginatus. The sequence goes on along the minus strand of NC_066619.1, from coordinate 133,354,426 downwards.
TTCCGACACAGAATGTGTCACCGTGTGTTCTCTCTGTCTCTCTTTTCCGGAGACTTTATATTCATTCTTTCTTTGTTCCTTTTCCTTAATCTGAAATAAAATAAGATAGATTGAAAAAACAACGTTAATGGCTAAGCTTACTAATTATGATTCTCACATTGACTTTGATCCAAGTTTCCAGGAGTGGAAAAAAGCAGGATGTTTTATCTGTTCTGATATTCAGCTCAGATTTCCTAGTTAAAATTCCACGTCACTATTTGCCATCTAAAGTCACTGGTTTGTTGAAAGCTTTTCCAAAAGCTGGGGTTAGGGCACGAAGTTGCATGGTGCATCTCTGCAGAGTGGCATTTCCCCTTGAGACTAGCATTTCCCATGGCAAACATACCAACTGGGTTTCATTTTTCAACTGGATCCATTTAAAAGCCTAGGTGACTGAGCACTCATCTGCTGGAGATCACTTAGGAATAACAAAACCATTCACGCAGGGACAGAGCCAGCTGCGGCGGGTAGAGAGGGAGACGGTGGGTTGGTCATTGGTAGTGGACTGGAGAGCGAACCTGCATTCACCGGGCAGCAGTAGTTCCTGTCCTGCGCAGCTGGGCCTGGATCCTGATCCCAGGCGTTGTGACATGGCGCACACGGTGACCTGGCACTGTGACCCATGTCACAACACACTCACCCCTTACTCCAATTTGGCCCATCTGAGCCTTCTTCATGATGGAAGGGCAGCCAGGACAAACCTGAATGGTGGCACCAGGTCACAATGCCCAGAGCTGGAAGCTGGGTCCAGTCCGGGGGACAGGAGCTGTCACTGCTGTGTGAGAGCAGGGTAGGCTCATTTTCCAGCCCTGTGTAAAAACATGTGTCATACAGCCCCTTTTGTCAATTGCATAATATGCTTGAAAAGGCGCCACACATAAACCTAATTTCTCAGGGTTGGGGGATCTTCCTGTGAACAGTCACTGAGTCAGGGTGTAATTCAGGGGAAAGGGCTGAAACAGATGCCACCATGAGAGGTTCTGTACAACACTCCATGATGGCCCATCTCTAGTCTCAGCCAAGTCAATGGAAAATTTGCCTTTTTGCCTCTAACTACCTCTTTTACCCTCCTGCTTAGCCATGCCGGCATTTTTATGGTCTGTTTCCTGCTTTGTTTTTATTTAGGGTTTGCATTTAGTTTGAGCCACTATTCTGGTGTTTTTAAATAGTTTCCATGCAGCTTGCAGGCATTTCATTCTTGTGACTGTTCATTTTAATTTCCATCAAACTAGCTTCCTCATTTTTGTGCAGTTCCTCATTTTGAAGTTTAATGTTACTGTGGCAGGTTTCTTTGGTATTTTCCCTCCCACAAGGATGTTAAATTTAATTACACTAAGGTTGCTATTACTGAGCAGTTCTGAGCTATGTTCACCTCTTGGACCAAACCCCGCAAAACTTGAATCCGGGAGCCTGGAACTCCAAGAATCCTGCTTTAATCTACAACTGTATGGTTTAAAATCCCTGTCATCAGACTAAAGCATGTAGCTGGGCTGTATATTGTTACATGAAGGGTGGGATTTTCAGAACTGCTGAGCAGTGGCCTAACTCTGCTCCTACTGGAGTTTTACCATTGACTTGGATGGGAACAGAGGTCGGCCAACATCGAGCCATAACATATTGATATGTCAACAAAAGTATGAGTTATTTCTGTGGTTGAGAGAAATATAGTGATATGTACCTTGTATAAACCTAATATTTATTAGAGTTGATTCTTTGAACCATTTCCCCCTTTGATTCTTCCCTTAGCACCTGCTGCTTTAAAAGTACAATTACAGCAATGAAAACTGATGGATTTAGAGTCTGTTGCTTTATCTCTGGCTTTAAGATTTAAGGATGTGACTTTAAAGTGACCTCTGACCTGCAGGTCAGCAGTTAAGCTGTCCATTCTCCCCCATCCTTCCTCACTTAGCCTTCAAAGAACAAAAGTCAGTTGTGCATTGCTAACCCTTGTTTTCACTTGGTCATCTCAGGCAATTCCATTATGTCTAAAAAAATTCATAGGGAGCAATCTTAAGTTCATATGAATGACTTATTAAAATCTTTCAAATAGTACTTCCCTGAAACATATCAGACTAGAATCAGTCTTTTCCTGGTCAGTGGTTTCTGAAGGTTCCTAGCAAGATAAATATTGTCCCTTTAAATATCATTCTAGGATACTTCTTGGTGTCCAGATGTAGTACCTACTCAGTACCAGGATCCATCACCATAGCCTAAAATCAGAGGCTGAAAATTGTGTTGCCATTGCTACACTGCTCTTTCTCACAATAACCTTTTCCAATCATGCCTTTGATATCCTTTTTTAAATCAAATCCGGCTGGATAAGAAATCCACTGATTCCCCCCCCCACCCCCCCGCCCCCACCACCACACGCACACACTGCTTGGTTCATGTTCCTCTCATGGTGTTCAGAGTCAGCATAGCTAACAGAGCTGTTGAGCACAGACCTTGTGCTAAGCATGGCAAGCAACATGTCACTAAATCTCCACTACCATCATGATGAGAGCAAGGACCTACATTCCATGTTTCAGCCAGTAAAGAGCATTTCTATTTGTTGTTGTTTACCTGCTTGCAGATCTATGACTAATTATTGCCCCTTGCGTATTGACAGGTAACCTGACCTTCTCTGTTAGCCAGTGGCGTGATCCTGCAGTCACTGAAGTCAATAGCAAAACGCCCACTAACATCAATACTACAGGGGTGTGCCCAAAATGAACTCTAGACCCTGTTCTAAAGTCAATAGGTGACTTTCTAATGCGTTCAATGAGCTTTGGCTCAGGCTGTAATCTAGTATGTCTCCTGTAGCAAAAGAAAATAGAACACTAGTCTACAGCAATTACCCCAAACCCTGCAGTCTCACTGTTGCAAGCTGTACTGTTTTGTACCATTGCACTAGAATTTTGTCAAACGGATCCAATGATTATAAAAACGGGGACATTATCAGTTGTACAAGTCATTCACATTCTAAATGTGCTACACAAAGAACTGGGATGTTTAGCAAACACAGAGGTGAAAAATAGAATCCTAGGGCCAAATCCGGAGGCGGTTACTGAAAGAACTGGACTGCTGGGAACAATTCTGCCCTGGGAAGAGATGGCCCAGATAGCTGTCTTGTAAGAGAACAATAATGTCTAGAGGCCCTTCAGCTCTCGGGTGTCTCACTGTGCTCTCCATAGATGTAGTAAGAGACCATTCTTCCTCTGAAGAGCTTACTGCATAAATAGACCTGAAAAAGAAAGTGTTACCCTACTTGTTTTACAGATGGGGAACTGAGGCCCAGAGAAGGAGTGATTTGCCCAGGGTCACCCAGGAAGTCCATGGCACAGCCAGGAATTGAACCACACCTCCTCAATCCCCGTCCAATGCCTTTATCACAAGACTAGCCTTCGCCTTAAACCATCCGTTAGGCATCACTAGGGCTGGAAGCCAACAGCTTGTCTTTATTAGATGGGCACTTTAACTATGCAAGCCACAGTGGCAATATAGTTCTTCTCATAGCTAGCTCTTCTGACCTCTAACTGCTATGATTACTAGTGCTCTGTATTCAGAGATAGGGAGGTATTGAGACAATGGTGAGTAGCCAGAGCTAGGGAGTTAAACTGGATTGAGCACCTGTGACAAGGTAGTCTGCCTCCTTAAGGGTAAAAGTGCCTAATGATGAGCCATCAGCACACACTCCCATCATGTGGGGTGGCCCTTTGTGATTTTGAAAGACCCCATATATATACACAAGACGTAGGCAATATTGATGGAGCTGAAGAGGTCCCGGGAATGAGTGGTGCTCAGGAGGAAATCCTGTCACTGTGTCTTTAAGGGCCCTGAGCCAGAAGCCTGGCTGAAAGGGCTAGGCGAGGCTCTCTTCCCACCCAACCAACTGGGGGTGAGCTAGGGGAAGGGACTAGCATAAATGCTGCCTGCTCCCTCACTGCTGGGCAGACACCAGCCAAAGGCCGGCCTGCTGAACCCTCTCAGCCTAGGGAAAAAGGGCCAGTGGAGGGAGAAGCTGGCTAAGAACCTACAGCTGCCTAAAGTACAATCCAGCTCCAAAGATTGTAGGTGTCCCTAAACCTCCAGTTGCTAGAAGCTAGGACTGGATAAAGGGATGAATCACTCAAAATTGCCCTGTTCTGTTCATTCCCTCTAAAGCACCTGGCCTCAGCCACTGTCAAAGACACGGCAAGATGCAACATCACAGGGAGAGATAGCTCAGTGGTTTGAATATTGGCTTGTTAAACCCCCAGGTGGTGAGTTCAATCCTTGAGGGGGGATCTGGGGCAAAATCAGTACTTGATCCTGCTAGTAAAGGCAGGAGGCTGGACTCAATGACCTTCCAGCTCTATGACATAGGTATATCTCCAGATATATTTTATATTGGTCTGGCCCGATATGACCTTTCTTATGTTCCTAAGGAGAACAACTGTGGCCTCTTGGTTAAGGAGAGACAGAAGGATTGGTGAACTCACAGTCTGGCTTCCAGGGGAGAGCTGGGAACTTCTGTGTTGAGGGAGTGACAATTTGAAACACATCCCCAGTTTTAGAAAGGGGATTGGGGAATCTCCTGAACCCCGACTCTTATATGGACCTAGAGTGGGGTAACCTGGAGCAACTAACAAAGGGAGTTACACTTTGTAGAACCACTTAGTAAATCAGACCCCACAAAGAGGGTACATGTTTTGAACCAGCCTAAGACTGGACAATTGATTGAAAGAACCTGAAGGGTGTGGAGTTCAACACAACGGCAGGGCCAGAAAAAGCCATCAGGGAAGCACACAGGAAGGGTGTGCCCAATCACACCACCTTATCTACCAGTGTGCTGTACTCTATTGGTATTGATTTTCATATGTTTGCATTTCCCTTCATGGTGTATGTGTTAAGAATCTTCTGGTCCCAATTTAGTAGCTGTGGTAACGGTTGGTGTGCAATTAAAAAACCCTTGGCAACAAGTCTCAGAACCCAGGTCAGATGACTCAGACTTGTGGGGCTTAGGCTGTGGGACTATAAAGTTGCAATGTAGACATTTGGGCTTAGGCTGGAGACCAGGCTCTGAGATCCCTAAAAGCCCTAGGTATTTACGTACAGCACTGAGAATTTCTGTTTTGTGAAGACATCTAGCTGGACTACATCAGTCTCCATTTGTGCTGGGTAGAAGCAAACAATCCTATCTTTTCACAACAAGGAGAGCGTTGAGATGCCCCTTCCTTCTCTACTTTCCATCCAGTTATTTTGGTTGCTGCCAAGAGATGCTGCCTTAATTGGTCTTAACCACAGATGCTTTTCACATGGCAGGCACATTTCCTTCCCTCCCCACCAAGAGTGGTAACTCTCCTCTGTGCTGTGCCTTGTGCAGGTCACACACGCTGTGTCACACAGTCCCACTGTACAGAAATTGTTGATTTCCAGTGGAAAGCTCTGCAGGGACCTTAAAACTATAGGTCATATTCTCCTGACACTGAGGCTACTTTAACACTGGTAATTTTAAGAGGCATGAGATTCAGGTCCCCGATTTTCTTCCTCCAGAGCCCTTTGGCCCAATCATGCTTTTTTCAAGCAAATCTCCCATTGAAGTTAACAGACCCAAGTTCTCGGTGCCTCCATTCCTGTAATTGGAATGAGTCCCACTGCAGGCCTGAGTCCCACGCCAGCCCCATCTCCCAGTGACAGGAGACTCTCCTCCCATCTTTTCACCACAGGGTTGCCACCACTGGCCTTCCTAGACCCCATCCAACAATCACTGGGGACTAGATTGTAAAACCGACCCTTTGGGAGCAGGTATGGGCCAGAAACAAACTCTGGATTCTAAGCATCACTGAGCTTTGGAGATATTTGAAATTCAAACCTGGATCCCAATAAGAACATGGCAAGTGTGCCCAAGCTGAATATCCCAATATGTTGGGGGGGGGTCAAAATCCGCAACTGGGTCCCAGTTTTGTGGTTTCAGACCATCTCTACTTTTTAAAATGGAGCTGTTTTAAATCTTTTGAATTGTTAAATTTTGTGGTGGGGGGGAGTAACATTTTTGCAACACATTTTTTCTAATCTATAACTTTTTGATCAACCAAAGAGCTGGCCATAAGCTTTCAAATATTGACATTTTGATGACATGTTGACTTAAAAAAAAGTAAGAAAATTTTCCAAAAAAAAAATAGGGGGATGGTTTGGTTTTTGTCCTTGTTTTTTTGGACCGTCTCCAACTTCTAATCGTTGCTGGTAAACTGTTCTGAAGAATCAGAAGCAGCATGTAGGTGTTTCTTGAACATGAAAATGATCCTGGCATTATAATCCATTCTGCTCTACTATTTGATATCCCCTGCCAGATGTTTTTTGAATTTAAGAGTAAATTTTAGAAAGATAAAAAGGTTAGTTTCTTAAATAATTTATTTTGAATATATTAGCAGTTAAATAACATTGTATACAACAAAATGTGATCAGTTACACCGTATTTGTTCACCGCCATACAGATAAGAAATCACAAAAAATGAAGAGAAGTTCTGACAAACAAATCTTTGGTAGATAAATCTAGTCATACACATGCTGTGCCTCCGAGTAGGAGATCCTAAATGAAAAGAGAACAAAAAACATTTGAGCCAAGAATAAGAAAAGTTTTCAATATATAAATAACAAGCATTTCACATTACTTAACTGCTAGGCTTTCTTCCCTTTCCTTGACAACAATACTCAGCTCAAAGATGGATCTATTTTGACGTGCTTTGCTGATGATCAAACATTTCCAATGCTAGCAATGGGTTGATGGAAAGAAAAGCACCAACAATCCTCACATGTAAATGTTTACACCTATTTGGCCAAATTTATCCTTGGTGTAACTCCATTGAAGCCAACAGATACCCAGGATGAGAAGCTAGCCCATTAAATTCGAGCCTGTGCCTGGAATAGACAATATCAATCCATGCAGCTACATTAAAGTGGGCATAGGGAAGGATAAAGCATGATCTTCACCGATCACGAAAAAGACTCTTGGCGTGTTTCCACTCAGAAGCTCTTCAGTGTTTTCACTCATTTCATGTCCTCAAAGCGCCAAAATCTAGGAGTAACTAGGCTGGAAACCAGAGCTCTTTGAAAAAAAATTAATTGTTCACTAAAATTTTCAGCTTTTTTTGGTCAATATTTGAAATGTTTCTGCTAGCTCCACTGTGCAATTCAGGAGCAATCACAGAGCCACTGTAGAAATATTTTTGACAACTTTAGTCTTCGTAAGTGTTCAGATCAGCAAAAAATCATGCCCAGTTGGGTCAAATCTGTTTCCTTGTCCGCTCCCCTGAGACAAATGAATATATAGGGAATGTGGAGATGTTTGTATGTTTGGTTTGTGTGATTCTGATAGGAAACTCATCATCGGGTGATAGATTCCCTATGCTACAAGCGTAAATGTTTCAAGCATTGTAATGCACTCAAAGCCCTAACTGCAGGTTCTGAAGATGGCTCTTAGTCTCACTAGGAGGCAGAAGCAGCCAAGGAGATCTGGTAGAGCACGGGTCACTTTCACTTGTTGGACCATAATGGATGTACTTAAAACTCAGGTATGTGTGCCACCTCCCGGTCTCTGTGAACTCAATAGACGTTTTATCATTGACTGCAGTGAGAGCAGGATTTGACCCCAAACCCTTTACATTTGAATCCTTAGACTTTCTACCTGCTGTTAAAGTTGATTTTTAACACCTATGAGCTGTCCAGATCTTTGCTGACACAGGAGGGCAACTCCAATACTCAAATGAACTGATTGGTGAGCAACATTCTACGGTACAATTGCTCTCCCATGCCACTTGGTCATCCTTAAATGCCTGACAATTGCCTGAGATGCTTAAATGTTGTCATCTCAGTATCTGAAGGAGGGAGGGAGAGATAGCTCAGTGGTTTGCACATTGGCCTGCTAAACTCAGGACTGTGAGCTCAATTCTTGAGGGGGCCACTTAGGGATCTGGGGCAAAAATCAGTACATGGTCCTGCTAGTGAAGGCAAGGGGCTGGACTTGACCTTTCAAGGTCCCTTCCAGCTCTATGAGATAATGTAGGTATTCCCTACAGCAGTGGTTCTCAAACTTATTTGATCAGGCCCCCCCTTCTTTGTGTCTATAGTCATTTATGTCCCCATCCCTTCCCCTGCAAGTACATATACTGCCACCCAGCTCTGAAGGCAGGGCGGAGAGCAGTGGCTGCTGGCCGGGCCCCCAGCTCTGAAGGAAGTGCAAGCCAGTAGCAGCACAGAAATGAGGGTGGCAATGTGAAAAGTGATATTCATCAATATCACTTTTCACAGCTGATTTAGCGCCCCATTGCCACCCTTACTTCTGCATTGCTGCAGCCACACCGGGATTGACAGTCAGAGCCCCACCACAGCCAGGTGAGGGATTGGGATTGGGGGTGGGAGGGAAAGGATAGCCTGAGCCCCGGCTGCCTTCCAGTGAGGGATTGAGGTGGGTGGAAAGAAGAACCCGAACCCCGGGGCAGCAGGGCTCTGGCTGTCCCCTTTATCCCTGCTTCCTGGGTGTGCACAGCCCTTCTGCATGGGCCCCAGCCACTCAGGACTGACAGCCACAGCCCAGAGAGCTTAAAAAAACAACCCCCCACCCCCCCATGGAGCATGCACATTCCTTGACACATTCCTGTGCCTCCCTTGGGAGGCCCACCCCATAGTTTGAGAACCACTGCCCTACAGTAATTTGTACTGGGGCTACTGCTAATGGGGCACGAGCCGAAGCCCACTGAATTCAATGGAAGTATTTCCTACTGCATTTTTTTCCTTGAGTTCATTGGCCTTTGGCTCAAACTCATCTAATTATCAAAGGCAAAATCAGCACGTTTTAAGGGAAGCCCACGGTCCATACACACACAGGATACATGTACAAACACGACCGCAGCCATTCTGGTAGAGCGATGCGCTGGTCTCATAGGCTGGCGTGACGATCATAGGAAACCTAACTCTGGAAGCATGCCAAATGGGCACACATGTTTGCTGCAAAAGCTGGACTCCTGCAGGCCTGTATTCTGGTCAGCAACAGCTTCGCAGAGTCCCCGCTTCCTACTCTTGTTTGGCATGGTCTGCGGGTGGTGTAGAATTTGCCTAGATGTTTGCATACAGGTGTCTTTGCTGGCCCAGGGGATTCATGCACATAAGGCTAGCTCCGGGCCCATTAAGTCCTGCCATGGAAGGCCAGAGGAGCAGCCTCTCTGTGGGTTTTGAAAGGAGCCAGAATGAGGATGGCCAGTTTCCCCCTGGTGCTCCCACAGCTGGGTATAGATCTGCTGACGGACACTATCCACTGCATCTGCTGAAACTTTGCCCATAAAATTTCTTCTTTCAACATAGGCTGGCATTTCTGTTTTAATTTCTTGGTGGCTGTTATTTATTTACTCATTTGTGCTTCATTCTGGTGTTAGAGAGCCCTTCCGCCTAACAGACAAAGGCAAAACAAGACCCAGCAGTTGAAAGCTACTTGTTAGAAAAATTCAGTACAGAAATAAGATGTAAACTCTTAACTTGGAACAGCCGACCAAGGGATGTGGTAAATGCTCCATCGCTTGGAACCTTTCAGTCAAGGCTGGATAATTTTTAAGTGAAACATGCCAGCTGAGCCACAAGCAACTGGACTCGATAGCGTCTCCTTATGTAGCAAGGAAGAATAATCTCTTCCACTGCAGCAATAACTGGATGAAATTCTATGGCCTCTGTTATATAGGGGCTCAGATCATAATGGTCCCCTCTTGGCTTTGATTTTTCCATGAATCTGTGAAATCACTACATTGAATCCTTGCAAATTTCCAAGGGTCGAACACCACTCCCTATTCATCCAAGTCATTGTCCTCCTTCCAATGATTCCTTCCACCTCCTTTCCTTTTAAATAAAAATATATTTAATACAACAGTAATAGATATAAATAGATAAATACTGTACAGAGGCAAACAACCCACAAGTTATGCAAAGGAGACTATCAAACTAACACCAGGACTGCCTCACTCATTGCCTGCTAGGGAGACGACGTCTCTGACCAGCACTCTGGGATATTGCTGCTTGTGCCCGGAGAAGGGACTCCACAGTCTTCAATCAGAGTTAGTTCCTGCATACTCTGCAAATGTGGGGCTTGTTGAAACAGCCCCAGTATACTGCCCCGGGCAGCCACTCCTGTCTGCGGCAGGCCCTGCTCCCCCAGGACCGTGACGAGGAAGTTGATGTACCTCATGGCTAAGCGGAGTGTCTCATTCTTACTCAGTTTTTTGTCTGGGGGATGGGTGGGGATGAGCTTCCTCAGCTTGGCAAAGGCGCTGTTGACATTTTGCTGCCTCCACCGCTCCCTGGTGTTGGTGAAGATCTTTCTGGTCATACTCAAGGCTCTGAAAAGCAAAGAGGACAACGGGGGAAGTTAGAGGTCTCAGACCTTCCTTCAGGCTGTGGAATGGTAGCATTCTACAGAAGGTGAGAGGGTTGCTAGCAATTTGAAATTTGTCCCTGCCCTGGCTGGTGGATTACCATTCCCAGCTATGGATTAACCATAATCCCAAGGTGACCTGTGTCCCTCTCCCTGCCCAGACTATGATCTCACCAACTGCAGTCAGAAATAGAGAACTAGCCTTGTATTGTCAGAGGATTGAGGAAGGAGCACACATAGGGACAGATCCTGACTTCCCCCAGACAGTGCCTTTATGCCACCCAAGGGGCTGCAAAGCTCGCTTAGCCACACATCTGAGGGTTCTTCTGGCGCAAAGGAGTCCCCAGGCAGCATAGAGTCAGTGTAGCTGCCTCTGCACCACTTCTCCTCACAGATCCCAGCACAGGGGGGGTTACTGGGGAGGGGACATGGCCAGAGAGCAGCACCATTCTGACAGTCCCAAGCCAGCATAACTGCCCCTCTGGGGCCCATTACCAGCTGACACAAGTCCCAGTAGCCCTGAAATTGCTCTGAATAGTGCTTGGGGCCAAACCACCCCCAGGCCAGCCTCAGAATAGGGCCAAAAGGATAAATATGGCATACAGCCACTGCTGCCCACCTCCACCCTGGGTCCTAAACCAAGCAAAGCCTAGCTGGACCCTGACATCTACCAGTCACCATGAGAAATACTCTCCCTAGGGAAACAGCACTGGTGCACTGTAGCGTTGTCTAATTATGACTGTAACTGTAGGATATGTTAGTAGAACCATTCAGGGAAGCAGTGGCCTCCTTCTCCTCCCAATCCACATTAATCTCTTGCTGCTGGAAGTAAGGACTTCTCACTAGAACAGACAGGGCTCAATGGGAGGGTAAAGCAACTTGGAAAAGCTGCAAACACTCAATGGAAAGATACTAACTCTGGTTTTATTTTCACCACTCAGTATTAATCAGTCTGCTATAAATGCTACTGCACTGGGCTCTGCAGGGGAAACTGTGACACAAAAAATCTGAGTTTCAGCCAAAATGTAGCTTTCCTAGCTTTGACCAGCTTATCTCACAGGCTGCACAGAGTATACAGCCCAATTTCCAAACCAATATGGCCTTACAGTGAACCTAAAGTCATTTACATCCTATAGTATTTAAATGTGGTTCACAGGTAGGATTTCACAAAGTACCCATCATAGGCCAGACTCTGCTCCTATTGATGTCACTGGCGGCAGAGTTAGGCCAATGCTGAGCTCTTCTGAAAATCCCATCCTAAGTTGATTAGTATCTGCCAGTGCCATTAGGCACTTAGACCCTTCTGCTGCTCAGTGCTTTACACTTCCCTTCTCTTTTTTCTAGACTAAGTATTCCTTCCCCACTTGCCTTCCCATCCACAGTTCAGAATTATCAACAGATTTCATCCCCTCACTGCACAGTCTTTGCTACACGATCATCATCATCGTCATCATCATCTTTTCATTTATGAAGTGCAAGTGCTCCTTGGTGACATGGTTTGAGCAGGGGCTGGAAAGCAAACATTATGTGACTTGCACAAGTTCACACAGGAAATCTGTGGCGGAACTGGGAGTTCAAAATCAGATCTTCTAAGTACTGATCCAGCACCCTAAGTACCAAACCATCAGGACAATACTGTCAGCAGGACCGGCTTTAGGCCGATACAGCCAATTCCCCGGAATCGGGCCCCGTGCCTAAGAGGGCCCCGCGCCTTAAGCGCCTTTTAAATTTTTTTTACTTACCCCGGCTGCAGTCTGCTCCAGGGTCTTCCATGGCCCCGCTCCCCTGACCAAAGCACCGGCGGGAGTGCAGCTGCCCCACAGCCCAGCTCTCCCAGCTGGAGGCCCGGCCGGGGCGTGGCAAGCCCTGCAGCCCCGCTTTCCCGGCTGGAGCCTTGGCCGGAGCGGGGCAAGCCACCCTGCGGTCCCTGCTGGAGCCCCGGCCAGGGAAGGGCTAGCCCCGCTGCCCCAGCTGGAGCCCCGGCCAGAGCGGGGCAAGCCGCCCCGCAACCCCGCTTTCCCGGCTGGAGCACGGCAAGCCGCCCCGCAACCCCGCTCTCCCGGACGGAGCCCCGGCTGGAGCGGGGCAAGCCGCCCCGCAACCCCGCTCTCCCTGCTGGAGCCCCGGCCGGAACGCAAGCGCTACCCTGCAGCCCTGCTCTCCCGGCTGGAGCTCTGGGCCCTTTAAATAGCCCCCAAAGCCCTGGGGTAGTGGGGGGCTCTGGGGGCTATTTAAAGGGCCGGGGCTCCAGCTGCCTCTGCCACCCCATCCTTTAAATAGCCACCGGATCCCCCCCGCCCCCATGTATTCTCCAGGGCTCCCACAGCTATTTAAAAGGTCGAGGGGGTAGAAGCAGGGGAGCCCTAGGCCCTTTAAATAACTCCCAGAGCCCTGGGATAGCGGGAGCCTTGGGGGCTATTTAAAGGGCGGGGGCTCCAGCTGCCTCTGCTGCACCCCCTGCCCTGCCCGCACCAGCCCTGCCCCCCCCCGCCTGCAACCAGCTCTGCACCCCGTGCCCACAGCCAGCCCCTGCCAAACCCCCTGCCCTGTCTCCAGCCAACCCCTGCCACATACCTCTGTGGCCCTGCTCAAAGCCAGCCAGCCCCACACACAGCCCTGCCCGTACCAGCCCTGCCCACCCTTCCCGCCCTGCCTACACCCAGCCCCACACCCCCTGCCCTGTCTCCAGCCCTCTCAACCCCTGCTGCATCCCCCTGCGGCCCTGCCTGAAGCCAGCCCACCCCACACACCCCTGTCTCCAGCCAGCCCTGCACCCCTTGCCCTGCCTGCAGCTAGACCCTACCTCTAGCCAGCCCCTGCCCTGCCTCCAACCAGCCTCATGTCCACTGCTGCCCTGCAGTTCCCAGGGCAGTAACCCTGCACACCTGCTTCAATGAGGGGGGCAGGGAGCAGCTGGGACCCACACATGTGCACACCCGCAGGGAGTGGCAGGGACCCACACATGTGAAATGGCAGTCATTAATAAGCAATCAACAGCATATATGATGCAATGTACATAATATATAATTGTATTATTTATATAGTTATGGAAAGTAAATAATACATGGAAGAAATAAAAGGCTTTTTTTTTTTCAGTCATCCCTGCCAGGGCCCCGCCGAAAATGTTCGAATTGGGCCCCGCACTTCCTAAAGCCAGCCCTGACTGTCAGCATTACTATGTATCAGAGGGGTAGCCCTGTTAGTCTGGATCTGTAAAAGCAGCAAAGAATCCTGTGGCACGTTATAGACTAACCGACGTTTTGGAGCATGAGCTTTCGTGGGTGAATACCCACTTCCTCAGATGCATCTGAGGAAGTGGGTATTCACCCACGAAAGCTCATGCTCCAAAACGTCTGTTAGTCTATAAGGTGCCACAGGATTCTTTGCTGCTTTAGCATTACTATGATTTATTTTACAGTAGTGCTTAGAAGGCCAAAGTCAGAGATTGATGCCCAACTGCATTATATAAAGTGTTATAAAGATGGTCCCTGACCATAGAGCTTTCAATCTTAATGCGTTGGATGTGAAAGCATTGAACAGAGGTGCAAAATCCCCTGAGTTCGTCACTGAATATGCACCCTTCCATTTTTTTAATGTGTTCTCATTGCTAATCCCCAGCTTTACTTTGGTGCCTTCAATTATCACAGAATCATAGAATATCAGGGTTGGCAGGGACATCAGGAGCTCATCTGTCCAACCCCCTGCTCAAAGCAGGACCAACCCCAACTAAATCATCCCAGCCAGGGTTTTGTCAAGCCTGACCTTAAAAACTTCTAAGAAAGGCAATTCCACCACCTCCCTAGGTAACACATTCCAGTGCTACACCACCCTCCTAGTGAAAAAGTTTTTTCCTAATATCCAACCTAAGCCTCCCCCACTGCAACCTGAGACCATTACGCCTTGTTCTGTCATCTGCTACCACTGAGAACAGTCTAGATCCAACCTCTTTGGAAACCCCTTTCAGATAGTTGAAAGCAGCTATCAAATCCCCCCTCACTCTTCTCTTCCGCAGACTAAACAATCCCAGTTCCCTCAGCCTCTCGTCATAAGTCATGTGCTCCAGCCCCCTAATCACTTTTGTTGCCCTCTGCTGGACTCTCTCCAAATTTTCCACATCCTTCTTGTAGTGTGGGGCCCAAAACTGGCCACAGTACTCCAGATGGGGGGAGGGATAGCTCAGGGGTTTGAGCATTGGCCTACTAAACCCAGGGTTGTGAGTTCAATCCCTGAGGGGGCCATTAAGGGAACTGGGATAAAAATCTGGGGATTGGTCCTGCTTGGAGCAGGGGGTTGGACTAGATGACCTCCGGAGGTCCCTTCCAACCCTAATAGTCTATGATTCTATGAGGCCTCACCAATGCTGAATAGAGGGGAATGATCATGTCCCTCCATCTGCTGGCAATGCCCCTACTTATACAGCCCAAAATACCATTAGCCTTCTTGGCAACAAGGGCACACTGTTGACTCATATCCAGCTTCTCTTCCACTGTAACCCCTAGGTCCTTTTCTGCAAAACTGCTGTCTAGCCACTTGGTCCCTAGTCTGTAGCAGTGCATAGGATACTTCCGTCCTAATTGCAAGACTCTGCACTTCTCCTTGTTGAATCTCATCAGATTTATTTGGCCTGATCCTCTAATTTGTCTAGGTCCCTCTGTATCTTATCCCTACCCTCCAGTGTATCTACCACTCCTCTCAGTTTAGTGTCATCTGCAGACTTGCTGAGGGTGCAGTCCACGCCGTCCTCCAGATCATTAATGAAATTACATTCAGTCAGGTCCTAGAACATTTGTATTTTGTTATAATTTCACAGCTGCTATCAAGACCTGATTTTTCTAAACTGTGTTTTACCAGAGGGTAAAATGATCTCACTAAAACACCCTTGTCTCTGTTAAAAAAACAAAAAACAGAAATGTTAGGTCCTATTGGATTGTTCCTGCTGGGAATCTTCTCTCATTCATTTTGTGCTTCTGATTTGTTACCTTATGTTTGCACTACAGAGTGTATATTTAATTTGTTTCTTGAACCCATTTAAAAGAGCTTGTGTGTACCTTACTTGCCAAAACACTGCTGAAGCATGGGTATTGCACTGACTTTGTACATCATGCTCCCCATCCTTATCCCTAATTTGGTACAGAAGTTGCCTGCATGCTTATGCTTTCTCTTGTATATTTTTAACGAGGTCTTCCTAGCAGATACTTATTATAATCATGTGCAGCTTATGCTGGTTGCTTTGCTTATAGAGAAGTTTATTTGTGTGTGAAAGCAGATACATTAAAAAGTCTGGGCAACTCTCCAGTGGTTTCTTGTTTATTTTATTTGTGGTGATGGTACTCATTACAGTCTGGACTTTAATACTGGCATGTGCATTTTAATAGTTCTTAGTCTGCTTAATGACTACTTTAAATCCAGAGTGCAAACACTGACCAATGGCCTCTTTTCTGGGGTTTACTTATAGCACTGAGTGAAATGCTCCAGGAGAATGGTTTAGAATAGATCACTGGCCTCACTTCAGCAAATCTCTCCAAGTATTTGATGCCATCATGGCAGGGGTATTATTTTTGGAAAGATGAGCACTGCCCACTCCTTCCCATCTTTCTTTCCTTGGCTCCCCTCTCTTTTTCTCAGTGGCGGATAATATCGGATTTGTGAACACAAGTCCTGTAAGCAAACAGCTGTCTTTATCAGTCCAGCTCCTGTGTGACATATTAAAAATGTACCACTGCGTCTGTGACATTTGTTCAAGATCAGCAAACACCACAATCCCCCCCGTCGAATCCTATTTACAGAGTCTGTATCTACTCAGGGTTTGGGACAGAGATCTCCCCAGTTACAATCAACCTACTCCAACACAGCAGTAATTCTAATGTCTCAGCAACCAACCACAACTCTGGTCCATTTCTTTCTTCTAGCCTATTCTTCTACTGCCACATACATCCTTTAAGGCATTCTGTGACCCCTACATCTAACACTGCAAAGGTGGCCAGCATACCAAGGAATGATCTGCCTTATGTTTCAGCTGCATCAGTGCTTCCTTCCCCGCTCCCCACCTTGCTTTCAAACGATTTGCCGCTTCTGATTAATGCTAATATTACACATCTAAGGGCTGTATTATTCATTTCTCTCTCATAGAGTATATGGAACTTTTATCATCGATCCGCTGTTTGTTTGTTGTGTAGCTACTTATTCATTGTGAAAATGTGTCAAAGCCGCTATTTTATACATTTATAATACAGGAATATATATTGCACTAATCAGCAAGTGTGGATTCATCATTAAACTCTTTCAGTTCACCTCCACCAGACGCAGACAAAAAGTCCTACATTCACTTAAACAGAAAGTGAATCAGGCAAATGCCAGCTTAGATCCAAGAGAACAAATTCTGCTCAGAGGTATAAATTCAGGGTTTCTTCAGTGAAATTGGTGGTGTTATTCCGGATTTAAATCACTGTAACCGAGAACCGAATTTGGCTCATTTCCCTTGGATCATGCAAGCAAGACCCAAAATCATGTTACAGATGCTGGTTCGTGACATGAGAGCTCTATTCACAGAATTATAGTTCAACCAAGCCATGCAGATTAAATATAACCCCGCCCAGCCGAACTGTGGGTCACTCACAAAGCAGTTCAACTGCAGCGATGAGAATAAACCTCAAGCAGACAAGTACCAGAAGCAGCTCATTACCCCGTCCACCTCCTCAGAAAAAAAATGCACAGTGGGTTCAGATGTAGCCATACAAGTTAAACAATGCAGAGAGTAGATGAAGATCTCTTTCTCAATAGCAGCGGCTCTCACAGCCTCGCTACGTACAAGCATTAAACACCCTGAATGAGTGTTCAGGCAGAAGCGGCAGCAGGAATTCCCAGCACAAAGCGACTTTTCTGCTTGGATATTCCAAAGCGAATGGCTGTTGAAGGTGTGATTAATAGGGGGAGGGAGGTGAACGGGTCTGCAGTGGAGGCTGGGTCTCAGTAATTACTAACAGGTTGGTTATAAACAAATATCTTGGACTAAATCTATCCCGTGTCTAACACCTTTGACCTCCATGGAATTAAACCATTCTTCTCTTGCCCCTTGAATCTGGCCTCTTGGTTGCAATCCTGAAATCCTCGCTCAGTCATCACTCCCATTGACATCAAGGATCTGGCCCCTCACAAATACACCCACAGCACTGCACTGTTTTTCCAACAGGGAGGCCCAATGGTGTGTTAACACTCACTATTTAATACTTCATATAGAGGTTTTCTGAGTCCCCTTGGCCCTTGAATAATGAAATTACACAAAAGATGGAGCCTTCTTCACAATTCAGGCAGATACTTGCCAGATTGATTTAAAACAGGGGTCAAAGAGCCCCAGAGAAACACTTAGTGCTGAGTTTTGTTCAGTGTGCATTGTGAAACAAAGGAGAGAAAGGAAACCCATTGTTTCGCCCTTCAATTTCACGGTAGCACTGGGCTGTGGGACTCAAGCCAGCAGGGAGGAGAAGATTTAGCATGGATGTCACAATATTACACAGGCGAGCACTAACACCCAGGGTCTTTTGAAGTCCTGGTAGAAAACCCAGTAGAAACAAGTTTGAGTTCCCTGTAACTGAAGTGAATGAGCTAGACTGAAAGCGGAACATGGATAGTAGGCTTTTGGGCCTAATGCTCATCAATGTGGGAATAACCAATGTCACCACCACCACTACCTGTCCATAGCTCCATGTGTCTCCTATAGAGGGTGGAGCCATGTTGCCAGGAGTTCCCATTGCAGGGATATCAGATTTAAAGGCAAGAAGATAAAAAAGAGGCAGTGGTGTCTAGTGCATAGAGCCTTGGACTAGGAATCAAGAAACCCAGATCCTATTCCCAGCTCTACCACTATCTCTGGGGTGTGGCCTTGGGCAAATTCCTTCATCTCCTTGTGCATCCATTTTCCTCTCCTCCTTGGCCTGTCTTGTGTATTTCAGTGGTAAGCTCTTTGAGACACGAATTGTCTCTTATTGTGTGTTTGTACTGATCTTAGGCCAATAGGCCCTGATCTTATTAGGGGCCTGTAGGAACTAGAACAATAATAAATATTTCTTGTGTTTAACTGAGTTATAGTGACCACCATTAATGAACTTTAATAAATACATGCAAAAGGGGAAAATAATGAATTGGAGGCTCTTTTGTACTCTCAAGCCATGTACCTCCATCATTGTGGTCATTTCACTATGGAATATTTGAAAGCATAGCACTGCAGAGAATACACAATAAGAACCAAAGCAGCCAAGGCAGAGATTTTGAATGTCTATAAATTTGTGACAAAATTTATCCTGTGAAATCTTGGAGCCCAGGAACCTTTCCCTCTGAAGCCAGGGTTTGCTGGAACACTCAAACTATAAAAAAGTATTTTAAAAAGAGACTGCTGTGTTCTAAACCAATGGTCTAAAACCTACATGCTTCAATTAGTATTACAGTATTCTGGGGATACTACGTCCTGCATCTGACAAAGTGGGCATTCACCCATGAAAGCTTATGCTCCAATACATCTGTTAGTCTATAAGGTGCCACTTTGTCACTCTTTGGGCAAGTCTATACTACCGGCCGGATCAGTGGGTAGTGTTCGATGTATCGGGGATCGATTTATCTTGTCTCGTCTGGACGCGATAAATTGATCCGCTAATCGACGCCTGTACTCCACCTCGGCAGGAGGGGTAAGCGCAGTTGACTCACCGCCATGAGGATGGCCAGGTAAGTCAAACTAAGACACTTTGACTTCAGCTACGCAAATAGAGTAGCTGAAGTTGCATATCTCAGTTCGAAACCATCCCCCTCCCCCGCCAGTGTCGACCAGCCTTTTGTCACATTTTACAGATCCAGACTAACACAGCTACCCCTCTGATACTGTAGAATATTTATCATCGCATTTTTATGAGACACAAGTGGCATGAGGTAATATCTTTTATTGGACCAACTTCTGGTGCTGAGAGGGAGCTATTGGGCCAATAAAAGATGTTACCTCACCTGCCTTGTGTCTCTAATATGCTAGGACCAACATGGTTCCAACTTCACTGCACATTTCGATAAGGCATTTTTAACACGATTCAGTATTGCTTTTCAGCCTGGTCAGATCTGACACTTACTGAGAAATATGGCCTGAATTTTCAAAAGTTACTCGTTATTTTGGGTGCTCCAACTTGAGACCCCTTAAATGGGCCTGAATTTCAGAGGATGGGTGTTTAGCACTCTCTTTAGGAGATCTCACATTGGGCACCTAAAAATGAAGGCACCTAAAATCAGGAGTCACTTTTCCAAAATTAGGCCAGTAGATCTGCCAGCTTTGAGCCTTGGCAGAGCATAGAGAGTCTGTTCTCCTCTCAGCAAAATGTGAATTTAAAGATTTCCATTAATGCCACTGAGATTTAAATTCCCATGCACGTGGACAAACAGACCTCTTTGCCCTTTTCCTTTTCCCATTGCTCACTCATTAGGAACATTCTTTTCCCTTCTTTGTTTTGCTGCACTTATATTTCTATAAAGCCAGACCTGAGTCCTTGCTCAAGGAGGCGTCTCATGGGCTCTGGAGGAGTTTGGTGTGAGCAAGGTCTAACAGAGAGGGGAGGGATCGCTCAGTGGTTTGAGCATTGGTCTGCTAATGCCAGGGTTGTGAGTTCAGTCCTTGAGGGAGCCATTTGGGAATTGGCCCTGCTTTGAGCAGGGGGTTGGAC